>NC_056737.1:1794970484-1795167984 GCF_019279795.1 Protopterus annectens
TGGAACTTCGAATGCACAGATACTATGCAGATGCTGAAACCATTACACTGTTGACATTAACGTTGCTTCCCCCTATTTCCTATTTAGATCATTTCTATGTGTAAGCTAGGCTAAGCAAAGGGCGGAGGCCCCCAAACTCACTTAGCTTCACATACTCTTGAAATAGCAACATATAACAAATGTACTGTGAGACAATACATTACATTCCTAACTACATTAGACATAGCCCCTCACTGACAGACTTCAAGGGAAACCTCGTTGTGTGAATGGGTAACAGAATATACACCCCTGGGATCATGTGTCCCAGAACCATACAGCCAGAGGGTGGGGGAGCCTGTCCAGTTTGACATCTGTGAGACCTGTTGGGGGAATTGAATGGTGTTGAATTGTCACATAAACATGCCCTCTTTAAATCACTAAGTGCACCTATCACCCTCCACAATCCCAGTCTTCAACAGCTTCCAGCAACTCTGCCTGGAATTGCTTTATTGGCTATGCTTGACAGAGGCTCATTTACTTCATCAATAGTGCGGAGAAAGCCAACACACTGTAGCTATGCTTCTAATTGCCCTTGGGCAAATAGGTAGTAGGCTATCTGTGAACCTCTAAAGTGTAGGCCATCACAGCCATAATATGTGAATAAACAGACCTTCAGATCAGAATATACAGTGAGAAATCACCATGTAGTCATTAAACAGTTAAGTACAGCAAGAACATACAGAACACTGATACTTAGTCACTCCAAAAGCCTATCTTGGAAGGTAGAAGACTTGTACAAGTTTAAGGCTTTCTATTGCTTACCAGTAGGTTACCTACAGGAGAGATGAAAAACAAGCACAGATGGGGAACATGCATGCAACAATACCATACCGGCCTATGTCTCAGCCTTAGGCTTTGGAATACTGGCCAAGGCTATTGGTACCCCCATGGTGCCTTATTTAGGAGAGTTGAAGGTGAATACCAGCTCCGTAAATGGCACAATAGCAGATTTAATGAGGGTTATGCTACTCAACACCAGGGGTTATGATCACAACATGCATGCACTCACCGCACTCCTCAGGATGGACAACATCAACATCTGTGCAGTAACTGAGATCTGTCTTAAGGCTCCTGAGAGCACACCAGACTGCAAACTATAACACACATTTCAGCCACAAAACATGTACTGACACAGACATGGAGTGGCTGTATCCATATTCATCAGGGATACCTACATCTCCAGGTTAGTGGGGCAGCATGATACCTCTGAGATCATCCATGCGCAGCGAACATCAGCCACAACTGCAATGCAAACTGTGGCCTGCTACGGACCACCATCCATGACCTAGGACCACCACTCCTCCTTCCTGGAGACAGTGGAGAACATGACAGTCCTAATGCACACCCTGGCATTGGTTGATGTCAACTACCATACCATTAAATGAGAAACCTACTCCAGTACTCACTTCCAGGCCCAGCACTTCCTGGAATTTATCACCTCATATGCCCTGTATCAGGTGTTAACCTCCCTAACGAGGGGTGGAAACTACTAGAAGTGGTCATCACCAACTTGGGCAACAGGTGCACCACAGCAGAGATTAACCAGTCACTGGTTAGATCTGACCATGAACTATTCACTGTTTCCACACCCAAGCATTTCCCCACCATGGATACCACAGTGTATACCTTTCCTACAGCTAAATTTACACTAGTAGTGACAGGGGTGGGGGTTTCACAGCCCCCACGCTAAGGAGAAACACTGCTCAAGATACAGCAGATTTACAAATGCAGTCTATAAGCACCTACATGGATGTATATATTGTGATATCAATGGTAAACCAAGACTCACTCCTCCTAGACAAGGGCACCAGTCTGGTGGACCTTTGCAATAAACAGGCTATACTAATGAAGTACAACAGTGTTCCAGAAAAACAGCAAATCCCACAAAGGGCAGACATCCGTGACCACTATTAGTATGATATGTAGGTTCCTCATGACATCATTCAAGGCTAACACAAGCAGGAGAATACACAAGGATTCGAAAGATAACCATAAAACCTTTTTGGCTATGTCAAGGATGTAAGTAGTGACACACAGATTTGCACTGTGCCGGTGAAATATAGCACAAAATATGATGACCCTACTGATATCACCAACATCCTTGCAGATACATTCAGTGCATACTTCACCCCCTAAAGAGCCCACAACACTACCCGAAAGGTATAGTTTCTCACACATCAGTGACACATAGGTTGAAATGGCCCTCTCTAACAGCAGAACACAGTGTCAGTAGAGGCAGATGTTGTCCCAGACTGTATCTTGCAACCTGTACAAGATAACCTGACCCCCCCACCTAATTAAGCTTTCCAACCTCAGCCTCTCCACAGTCTACATACCCATACAATGGTGCGTGGCAACAGTTATACCACTCCATGAAGGTGGAATCACAACTGACCATGGTAACTACCACCCCATAAGCCTGCCTAGCCTGGTCTGCAATGGTATGGTATGCATCCTCATGGCACTCATTAACAAAGACATTGGTAACCTCCGAACATGTGACCAAAAACAGGTCAGCTTGGTTGAGTGCAGTTCATGCCTACTGAACCTGTTTGATGTCTTACATACAGTCACCAAGACATTAGATGATGGGGGAGGTGGTTCACACATACTACCTGGACTTCGCCAAGGCTTTTGACACCATGCCCTACTCAGGTATTATTGATAAACACACCAGCTTGTACATTCACCCATACATCACAGCTTGGGTTGCCATTGGGCTTACTCACAGAACCCACATGTTACGACTAGTGCTCTCCAGGTCCAACTCTTCACCAGTCACAACTGGTGTCCTACAGGACTCAGTCTGGGAGCCCCACTGTTTGGCATATACATATCAGAGGTACAGGCAAACACAAGTGGACTAAAGCAGACCATGCCTGGCAATGACTGTGAACTGGCAGCCATGATTGATAGTCCAGCTGACACAGACATTCCTCAAGGGGCCTCACAGAGAATGTCACAGGGAGTCAATGTCATAGCCTCCAGCCAAGTGCCACTAACTGCATGGTCATTCTATCATGGAATTGGCACCCACATATTAACACATAAGTGGCAGCCACTTTAATATGGAAGAGGTAATGCGGTATCTGGGGACTAAGGTAGATAGTGATCACCCCTTTGACAATCATATCTTCACAGTAGTTAGGACATCCTTCTATGTAGGCCATCTGATTACTAAAGGATTCCCATCAAGACATACTGGGGCTATTGTGCCCCTTTACTCATCATTCATCCATCCAATCATAGGGTATAATAACCCATGTGGGATGTACCTCAGAAGACAATTCCAACAGCTGCGAGGCCCACAAATGTACCTCGCCAAGGGGAATACTGGCCTCCAACATATGGCTTATGCAGCCAGACTAAATAAACTTCTGCTTTACTCAGTGGCATCTTGTTTACCCAGAGATGATCTCCGCTGGCCAACACAGCCATGTCAAACTCAGGCTTGATGGATATGCTCCACCTATGGGAATCCATGTCACAGTGAACCACACACTGTAGTGAGCTAAACCTTACCACAACAATAACTGGAAGATGCTGGAGGGACAGATTCCTGTCACAGACACTCTCCATACCTTGGAACAATATCCTTAACTACATTATACAGAGCCCCTCACTAACACTCTGCAAGAGAAACCTTTAATAGTGGATGGGGAACAATAGCTGCACCCCAGGCATCCTGCCATTGGCTCTGCTCCATAGAGGGACAGTTAATGAATCAATGGGGTGGCAAAAAGCTGACACATTTTGGCTGGACTTATGAATGGCCTCTGTCAGTTGGCCACATACCTACCTATGAATCTATACATACAGTATCTGCATATGCTGATAGCTTAATTTACTGTTCAGGTGTTGACTTACCTTGTGCCAATAGCAGTTGTGTGTGCAATAGTTGAGGGCTGTCTATGTTGGATGCACACAGTAGAATACCTATAAATGACAATTTACAGTTAGTCTTTTGTGTGTGCCATCCATTTTTACTGTGTGTGCAGGTGGAGAAAGGTGTCAGTCCCTAGGTGCCCACACTGTCAATGTGTGTGCTATACTTTCCCTCTTTGCCAAGGAATGGACATACTGGGCACTTCTCCATCTGCCTACTGGGGCTGGCTGAGGGTGTATGTGGTCTGAGTACCTCTATGCCTGTAGGGCCCATGGCAATGGTGGTGGGCTGTGAGGGCCTTCACCTTTCTGTCTCTGCTGCAGCTGTTTCTGCAGGACCATATTGTGTAGCATGGCACACACTATGAAGATGTGGGCACATGTGCCTGGAGATTACTGCAAGGCTCCACCAGATATGTCCAAGCAATGGAACCATGATTTCAGCATCCCAAACACACACTTTATGATGAGTCTTGTCTGTGCATGTGGATCATTGTGGTGTTCCTGCATGAGTGTGTGTGCATTTCCAATGGGAGTCATCATCCATGGTTCCAGTGCATAGCCAGCATCTCCCACCAGATAGCCATTTGAGATGTCCCCCCTGGCAAATAACTGATACAGATGTGAGGCATGACAGATGTGGGAGTCATGATAGCTTCCAGGGCTGCCTGCACACGCATCCATGATAATGCCCTGGGCATTGCACACGACCTGGCAGTTGATGGAGCGGCATCCCTTGCAGTTTATGTAGCACCTACCATACTCACCGGGTGATGACTTGATGTGTATGTGCGTGCAGTCTATTGCACCCAGTACATCCGGGTATTCTGCCGCACAGTGGAAGAGGCACATATTGCTGGCCATCTCCTCCTGCATTCGGGGGAAGTATATGTGCTCATTGGCATGTGGTAACATGGCATCCAGGAACTGGTGTAGTACCCTGGATGCTGATGCCTGTGAGATCCCCATGATATCCCCAGTTGGTCTTTGAAAGGTACCTGTAGCTAGTATTCTCAGGCTTACAGATACCTTTGTATCCACTTAGATAGGTTCCGTCTGTTTGTTCTGGCTCTGATGTGTGGCCGGCACAGCTCCACATGTTGCTGTAGGATGTCGCTGTCCACCCTGTAATGCTCTACTATCTCCAGATCATGTAGCCCTTGGTAGGTTACCCTGGGTCTGAACACTCTCTTCCTCCTCTGGTGCCTGAGGTGGTCATGTGCATCATCCTCCACACCACCTTCAGTCTCCAACACATGCTGGTGGATCAAAGCTATGGCAGCTCCTAACATGTACATACTAAAAGTTCCCCATCTGTATACACCACTGGTGCAGAGTGTATGGGAATACACAAATGTGTGTGAGGTGCTTTTACACTTTATACTATTGTGCTATGGATGCTGCTGATGTCAGTGGGTGTGTATGAGCTATTCCAGCTGCAGCGTGTCTTAATTATGGATTTTGCAATGAGTACTGCAAGTGTGGGGCCTTTACTGTGGAGATATACTTGTCTGCCTTGATTAATCTGTTGCCCTTTAATTCACTTTTAAACCTGGAACCCCTCCCATTATCAGGTATGCATCTACCTGCTGTCTTTCTTGTTTTGTACATTCTCTACCCAGTCATGACAAAATGTGCCTTGTAGCTAATATACTGCAAATCGGCTTTGTTTTGCTTTGACACTTGACTGTTTTCTTTGCAGTATAGCCCCTCCACTTTCCTGTTCTGCAGGTAGCTGCTTGCTGCCTTGTTAGCTGTTGTCAATGGCCCACTGTGGGCTCCTAGGTGTTAATTTGTCATTTATACTCCAATTTCACTGCTGCAGCATTTCCTTATTTCTTTCCTATATCCTTCCTGTTTCAGGTGCAGTGCATGCCACGCAAACCCGTTTACCGGGATTTTTACATTGTTCAGCAGGGTAACGTATTGAGCCATCTCAAGTGGTTTTAAATATTGCCCAGGTGCACGGCACATATTATTATAACCACTGTTACATAATAAAGGTTTAGCATATGTAAGATATATGTATATAGTATATACCGATATTTTAGCCATACACAATATAGACTTGTAGTTAAGCTTTTTCCAAAAATTAAGAAAAAATACTGCTGTTTTACAAACAGATTAGGACCATTAAGTATATTTGTTTCTGTACCCTGTACTGAGGTCATAGATGAAAAGATTCAGGACAAGAAATTTCTGTCCTCCTGATTATCAGATATTAAGTAAAACAATAAAATAAGAAACTGTTGTCTTATTTTTGCTCATTTGCAATATACCCTGTAAAATAGTTGATTGTTTCTGTTTATAAATCTATGAGTCAGATGCCAGACAGCAAGAAAGCTATGTATCCATACATATCCTTTCTCCTTATTTTGAAACAAATTTAATCAAAACATTGCTGCTTAATGGAGCAACTGTATTTTTTGACAGCTTACAGTGCAGGCAGCAATATGATTTATATGAAAATTAAAGTGTATCATCTGCTTTCACTGAACATTTTTTTTTCAATAATTTTTTGTTTTCATTTTGCATTTATAAAAGACACAAAAATGTTCATATTTACAACATGACCATAAGAGAAAGTTATACATTGTAGTCAATATAGAAACTTGAAGGTCATATAACAAACCTATTTACACTATATACATAGATCCTTTCTTAAACAAGTTTAAACAATATAAAGACAACACATACATTAATGTTTGCAATGCCATATTTTGTTGTGAGTTTGTGGACATATTGCCAGGTTCCCTTATAACATGTTACGCTATAGTGTGCATGATGTTTTATGCTAGTATGCTATTAAAGGTTTGTTCCCAAGTTGCTTGAGTTTTGCTGTTTTTGTTTTTTTTTATCCATTACCATTTTGTGAGCTAATAGGTGTTTGTTAGAAAAATATGTATTTGAACATGTATAAAGTGCTAGTTTAAAAGCAAATAGTATATAATGCATTTTATTCTATTTACAATATGGCAATAAGAATGATTTTACATGTAATTGCTTGAAGCTTTGGAGCTGCAGTGTATTTGAACTCTGACCCTGGCAGTAGCCAGCTCAACAAGCTTATGTTTTTCACTAATGATTATCTGCTGGGTCAGGAAAATTAAATGTATAAAGCATTGAAAATTCTTCTTCCTTCCCCTGAGATAATTGGCCTTGTGAATGTTATCAAGAGATAAGACACAGCTGCTAAAGTAATGTTGCAAGAAGAACAAAGAAGTATATTACAAGACTGAACCAACTATTGTATTCGAGCAGGCCTGACCTTGAAAGAGTAACATTTTACAGAAAGACAATGGCATCTACTTCTCTGAAGTACAGGTCAACACTAAGGGACTCTGGCTAACAAAGTTTGCAGATGACTGCAAACTGGGAGCCATTATTGAATCCCCAAATGATGTGGATACTCTACAAAAGGGCCTTACAGAAACAGATGCTTGGTGCCAGAGCCATGGGCTCAAGCTCAATGCCAAGAAATGTATTGTTATCCCCTTTGGGAAAAAACATGTATCCATGAATTACCATATAGGGGGCAGTACACTAAACACAGAAAGTGTGATAAGAGACTTAGGGACACAGGTGGACAGTGGTCTCACCTTCGATAACCACATCGCCACAACAGTCAGGAAATCCTTCTATGTGGCACACCTCATCATGAAGGGCTTTTCATCCAGAAAAAAGGAGGTCATTGTCCCACTGTACACAGCCCTCATTAGACCCATTATAGAATACAACGCCCCATTTGGTATGTACCTCTCAAGACATCTGCAACAACTGGAAAGGCCTCAGAAATACCTCACTAAAAGAATCACAGCCCTAAAGCAGATGCCCTACGCTGACCACCTTAAAAAACTCCAGCTATACTTTGTCGCATATCGTCTACTCAGAGGCGATCTCTGCTTAACATACAAGGCCATGTCAAACCCAGAGCTGTTGGACATGCTACACTTAAAGAAATCCCAATCCCTCAGAGCTACACGCTCCAGGGATCTAAACCTTGTCATCACAATAAACAAAACATGCTGGAGGGATAGGTTCCTGACCCAGAGACTCCCCAGACTCTGGAATAGATTGCCCATACATGTCAAGCAGACTGCCTCTTTGGACCTCTTCAAGAGGAACCTTGATGATTGGATGGGAGAAAGGAAATTCACCCCAGGGATCACGTCAGTCGCCCTGCTAGACAGGGGTCCAGGAAAGTAAATAGTGTGGGAAGAAATAGCCAGGGAATTGTTATGGCTAGGCTTGTATAGGCCCTAGGGCTGATAGCTTAGTACCAACCTATGACCCTATGACATTATAACTAACCAGGTGGTTTGCAAGGCTGTATTATTCCCATGGGAAAACTTTTAAAATGTATAACATCAGCTTTTTCTTATGAATAGAATATTGTAGACCATAGTGATGTAGGTGCCCTGTGACTAACCACGTCAGTAAAGTGGGCACAGCTTGAATGTAAGACTATATAAAATTGTGTATTTCCTGCATCATGTCAGACAAAACTCTGTACTTGTATGGTTTTTTGCCTCCTGGTGTACACTAGTAAACTTTTGCATCTGAGCCTCCTGTGTTGTTATCATTTGTTTTTATTTAACAGTTTGGTCCTCCTTGAAACGGAATTCCCTTGGTAAGCTGCAGATCAGAGTGTATTGGTAGTCGAATACTGCGCAGGAGAAGTTACCGAAACGGTTCTTCTTGAAACACAAAGACCTCCGACTGAATTGTCGTTTTGAGAGGCTGGCCACTTTCTGATCTGCGGCCGAAGAGCGGTCTCGAACTGGTTGACCTAGGAGGCTCAGGTAGGAAGATATTTGCCTTTTTTCTGTTTTAGATCAGGGACTAGGTTACAGTAAATGTCATTGTCAGAGATTTGTTATACAGATCAGGGACAAAAGGAAATTACTGTATATTTTGTCAGAGATCAGGGAAACAGAATAAGGTAGGCAGTTATTCTAGATAAACTGTGTAAGGAACTGAAATACCACGTGGTGAAAAGGGTTACGTAACATTTTCTTTTAGAATGGGAAATCAGTGCACTAAAAATCATGAGATCCGCCCCTAACTGATGACGCAAAATATATGCAATTACAACGGACTGATAATGTAAGGTATTATACAAAATGGGTTAATAAATACGGATTTGACGGTAAATTAAATAAGATTTCATTAGTTAAACTTTTAAAACAGCTTAAATCTGGCAGAAGGTCAGGTAAAAACAACAGCGATTAGGCATTCCTCAGGCACACAGGTGGATTGAGGAAGTAAACCAAGGTAACAGAAAACTAAAAATGCAAAAACATTATTTTTAGACAAAGAGGATAATAATACAGTAATAACGACGGCCCCTCCCTCCTCCAATGCCTTTTTCAGGATATGAAGCAGGAGGACAAGCTGGTCCACCTCCACGTTATCCTGAAGTTACAAGAGCACTAAAACCATTTGTTAGAGATCCTATTGAAACTAGGTCCCGGACACGTAAAACACTTGGGGACACAGACTTATATCAAATAGGGAGAAACACACTAGAAGAGAGTGAGGAAGAAATCTGTCCACTAATCAAGTACCAAATCCTCAGGCAGGACAGGAAGGGCAGGACCCAACTCTTCTAGTATATAGACCATGGACACGGAAGATATTCGAAAACTACAGAGGGAATCCCTCATCCAAAAGTTAATTACACAAAGTTTTTACAAGATTTACAAGGTATGAGACTAAGTTACCACTTGAATGGGAAGAAGTAGAAAAGGTAGTTAGACAGATTGTGGGTCCAGACTGGCACATGATTTGTGGCACCTGGAATCCTCGTAATGCAGAGCTTAAGCCACTCCCACATAGTGACCTTAGAATTAGACAACAGAGTGAAAGGTCTTACAGACCGAATTTCTGAAAAATGGATACCTAGAGCAGATTGGACTTGCATTAATCAATGCATACAGCAAGAGAATGAAACTGTAGATGGGTACTATGGTAGATTATTGGAATGTTTCAATAACCATAGTGGTATGGCTATTCCTGAAAATCAGACACTTGATACCTCGTATGAACAGCAACTGAAAAATGTGTTTTTGAAAGGTTGCATTGCACCTATCAGTAGCTTTATTACAAAGCATATGATAGATCATCGAACAAGTAGGCTACAAGCCTTACTTGAATATGCCAGACATGCTGAAAGACACTTTAATAGTAAAAAGAAAAAG
Organism: Protopterus annectens; assembly: GCF_019279795.1. Lineage (NCBI taxonomy): Eukaryota > Metazoa > Chordata > Ceratodontiformes > Protopteridae > Protopterus > Protopterus annectens. Next base: position 1,794,980,609 of record NC_056737.1, read on the forward strand.
AAGACACAGGTCTTCACAGCTGAAGACAGAGCAGAGGTCTTTGTAGTACAGTCAGGTAAAAAGGGTAAGAAAAATACCCAGGGAAATAAACAATCTGACAAAAGGTCAGAAGATTTTGAAGAGAGAAAAGAAAGGTGAGTGCTTTAAGTGCGGTAAGAAAGGACATTTAGCAAGGGATTGCAGGCTAAATAAAAGGTGACTACAGAAAATAAAGGTGATGAGGACTGACTATATGATAGTGATGAAAATCAGAAATCATCAGGAAAGACTAACAAACAAAGGACAAATGTAAATGTAGTAGAAGGAACAGAGGAAGTGCAAGCAGATGTAGAGGATGAAGAAAGTGAAATTTTAGATTTGGCATTACTGAGCTTGGAGCTCTATTTGGCAGACACAAAACCGGAAGTTACACTTCTGGTGGAAGGAAGGGAAGTGAAATTCTTGTGTGACTCAGGAGCGTCACGAACTTTGATACACCCTTCAAAGTTACCAGAATATTCTGAATCACCTGACTATATATTAGTGAAAGCAGCAAATGGACAGCTATATAGGGAGCCACTCTCCCATGATATAGCAATAACTGACCCTGTTTCAGGTATGACTCAGAAAAGTAAAATTGTAGTTTCTGCAAAATGTCCAGTAAACTTACTGGGAAGAGATCTTATGCAGATATTTGGCATAGCGGTAGTTCCCACTATGGCAAAGACAAATGGATACTTTTGTGGTGCGACTGGAGGGTGAAACCTTTTACTGGTGCAGCCAAGACCTAGTTACGACTGGTCCAGGGGCAGTAACTAAAGAACTGATGAATGTAACCATCAGTAAGGCCCCCTCCCTTGACACTGACCAACAGCATTTGTTACATTGTACTCTATACTACTGTAGCATGCCAGGACCTGATAAAGAATATGAGCAAGAGTTGTTCAAAAATCCTGCTAACAGATTAGTATTACGAACCTTTTATTGGGATACTGAGGGAAACAGTGTGGTAAGCTGTTCATTACCTCAGGAATTCATGACACTGTACAAATTTAATAGACTACCACATGTCAGCTTGACAAAGAATAAGGATGTGAGATGGGCAGACTTAGGAGAAAAAGTAACAAGATGGAAAAAACAAACTGATTTAGAATTATCAGAACAGGGAATACAAAAACAGAAATTGAATTGGCTAACACAGACACATCCAGCTGTACACTTACAAACTAGTGAAGACAGCTGATTAGCATTCTTATTAGAAGAAGAAGAAAAAGCCTTGTGTGATATACCAGATATTCTTTGGTCAACAGGTAAATCAGATGTAGGACTTATTCAAACAGCAGGACGAGGAACTATTACACAAAAATCAGCATTTAGACCACAAAAAAGACAATACCCCTTGAGGAAAGATGCAGAGCAAGGAATCAAGCCTATAATAGCAGCATTACTCAAGGAAGGAGTACTGGTAGAATCTCTGGATTCACCATGTAACACCCCTCTATTTCCTGTTAAAAAAGCAAACGGGGAATGTCGGATGGTACATGATTTACAAGCTGTAAACAATGCAATAATACCCAGAGCACCTATGGTGCCAGACCCACACACCTTGTTGAATGATTTGAAACCACAACAAAAATATTTTACTGTGGTAGGTATAAGCAATGCTTTCTTTTCAATACCTATACATCCTGATAGCCAGTATTGGTTTGTATTTACATTTCAGGGTAAAAGATATACCTATACTCGGCTACCGCAGGGATATTGTGAAAGTCCAACGATATTTGCACAAGAAATGGCAAGCAACCTGGCAGGGTTTACTCCATCAGGAGGTAGTCAGATTCTACTTTATGTCGATGACATCTTGCTAGCAGCCCCTACCCAGCATCAATGCAGGGAAGATACGATAGCATTATTGAAATTTTTAGCAGCACAAGGACACAAAGTAAACAAAAGTAAGTTACAACTTTGGAGAAAACAGGTTAGATACCTAGGATATGTAATATCCAATGAAGGTAGAATATTAGACGAAGACAGAAAAACAGCGATTTTACAGGCACCCAAACCAGCAACCAAGAAGGAAATGATGTCCTTCTTGGGAACGACTAATTTTTGTCGAAGCTGGATATCAAACTATGCTTTAGAATCTGCTCCACTGGCTGATTTAATATATAAAACACCAATGGCAGCACACGGTGTATTACAATGGACACCTGAAGCAGAAACAGCTTTCTGCAGACTAAAACAATTGATAGCTTCATAACTAGTTTTAGGACTTCCAAATTACCACAAAAGATTTTTTCAGACCGTAGATTGTAAAGAGGGATACATGACGTCAGTTTTGACGCAACAGCATGGGGATAAGCAACGCCCCATAGCTTACTATTCATCACAGTTAGATCCAGTGGCACGATCGTTGCCTCACTGTGTGCAAGCAGTAGTCGCAGCTGCAATGGCAGTACAGGCTTCGGCCTCAGTGGTGTTGTTCCACCCTCTCACATTGAGAGTGCCTCATGCAGTCGCGATAATTTTACTGCAAGAGAAAATAGCATATCTATCTCCTGCTAGACATCTCTCATGTATGACCATACTGCTGAGCCAACCTCATATGGTAATTGAACGTTGTATAGCATTAAATCCATCAACATTACTTCTGACCCCTGTGGATGGCACACCACACAGTTGCCTGCAAGAAATTGAGCAAATAACTTTGCCCAGACAAGACCTCACTGATATGCCCTTGGATGATGCCGAGGAGACATTTTATGTGAACAGTTCATGCAGAAAGGGTCCTACAGGGAAAAATCTAGTAGGGTATGCAGTAGTCACAGATACAGAGATTTTAGAAGCCCAACCCTTACAGCATAACCTGTCTGCTCAAGCAGCAGAACTGATAGCCTTAACACGGGCTTGCACTCTAGCGAAAGATAAATGTGTGAACATATATACTGGCAGTCAGTATGCTTTCTCTACAGTGCATGTTTTTGCACAGCAATGGAAAAATAGGGGAATGATAACATCTACTGGCAAACCGATTAATCATGCGCAACTTATTTTGAACTTGTTAGATTCCATTCAGTTACCTACTAAAGTAGCTATTTGTAAATGTTTAGCTCATACAAAACAACAGGATGCAATTTCAAAAGGAATGCAAAGCTGATGCAGCTGCAAAGCAAGCAGCCTCAGACTCAGAAACTTTACTTTCAACCGAGGAATTACAACCCTCTGAGATTTTAGATTTAGAAATGTTAAAAACGATGCAGACATTAACTACAAAAGCTGAGAAACAAAAATGGGAGAAACGCGGTGCAATCCTCGAAAATGGACTGTATATCTCCAAAGAGAAAAAAACAATATTACCGTCTAATTTATTTAGATATGCAGCTTTGTTGAGCCATGGGCAGTGCCATGTCTCAACAGGGGGAATGGTACAGTTAGTAAATCGAATATTCCAAACATATGGATTCACAAACTTTACACAAAAATTTTGTGCAGCATGTCATATTTGTAATAAACATCATGCACAAGGAGCATTCAAACCCAAGCAAGGGAGTTTTCCTATACCACCATATCCGTTCCATACTATTTGTATGCATTTCATAGAATTGAATAAATGTGAAGGGAAAAAATACTGTTTAGTAATTATAGACATGTTTTCCAAATGGGTAGAAGCTTTTCCAACTAAAAATCCGGATGCAGCAACAGTGGCAAAAGCCCTAATAAAATAAATAATTCCTAGATTTGGCATACCGGAAAGAATCTATAGTGACAATGAGACACACTTTGTTAATCAGACGATTCACCAACTTGGGAGATTCTTTGGGATCTCCTTGAAGAATCATTGTGCTTACCACCCACAGTCTGCAGGACTGGTGGAAAGGTACAATGGAATTTTAAAAAGCAAGTTGAGGAAGTTAATAAATGAAACACAGAAGAATTGGATTTGCTGTTTGCCTTTGGCACTGCTGAGCATGAGAACAGTTCCAAATGTAAAGGGTTTGACTCCCTTTGAAGTGATATTTGAAGGGCATATTATGTGCCACAGTGGAAAGCTCTCATGCCTGCAGAACTAGAGGCTGACAGCTCATTAGCTAGCTATATGAGGAAACTGTTAACAAATAAAACTGTTTTGCAGTTGAACTCTTTTTCAGATAGAGGACAGACCAAACCGTTGGAAGCGGTGCTGACCCCAGGGTCCTGGGTGTGGTTGAAGGTCACAAAGAGGAAGAATTGGACGAGTCCAAAGTGGGAAGGACCATACCAGGTACTGTTGGTGACGCCTACTGCAGTCAAAGTTGCTGAGAGGTCGTCCTGGGTCCACCTGATGCACTGTAAACCGGTAAAGAATTTTCAGCTTGATAAACATTTTGTGACTGACATACAACAAAGGCAGGATGGCCAAGAGCGAAATGAGTAAAAATATAGATCAACCCCGAAGATATTGTTTAATCATCTTGCTAACTATGCATTTATTGACTATGATTGTGATGACTTTCCTTTTGTTGTGGTTCTTCCTACATATAACCACACAAGTAAGAGTGGAGAAACATGATGAACTGTCTATAGACTGGCATCCAAACTTTAACACATACCTAGCTATGAAGCGTGTATATGTAGAGACTATGAACATTTCAAGTTGCTGGGTTTGTACTGCCATACCAACAGCATATGGAGGACTGTTGATGTCTGCTGTCCCCTTGGGGATAAATGAGACTTGGGAAAATTTACTTTTTGATACAGGTTCTGTAAGATCACAGGACAAAATTGCATTGTATTTGCCTATTACACAGAGGGGAATTGTATGTTTCTATAAGAATGATACACTCCAAGTGGGTTGGAGTAATTGTAACATAACTATATCTTATAAATGCTATATTAAAGCTAAAGATAAAGGCACTGTTTGTAACACAAATTATGATTCATATTTGAGCTTAATGAAAACAACATTAAGTGATGTGCAGAGAAATCCTGTCTTGCATAAACAATTGTCTGTTATAGACAAGAAAATGTTTCATTCAGAGTTAACCCGCATCAGTACTAAAGTAGAAAACTGTTATTTTGTTTGTGGGAAAAAAGCATACAAATGGCTACCCGAGAATTGGTCCGGCAGTTGTTTTTTGGGTTATTTGGTTCCGGCTATAAGGCATACTGCAGAATTACCTCTAGGTAAGATACGAAATGTAAGAGATGTAGCCCGAAAACCTGAAGATCCAATCAGAAAACCTGTAAATCCAATGGGAAAAATCGAAGCTGGTTGGAAGAACCATCATTCCGTGAAAGAAAAAGAAAAATTGACTCATATGGACTTGAGTGACAGTGTTATATCCTGGGCTGGAATATTTCCAGCATATGGAGCAGTCAAATCGATCTGGGAGTTGAGAAAACTGTCGAAGCTTCTCGAAGTAATGAGTAACGCAACTTTTTCTGCTCTCGAACTAGTGACTGATGAACTGAATGCAATGAGAACTGTTATGCTACAAAATCGAATGGCTCTTGACTTCACCCTAGCGGCGAGAGGTGGTACATGCGCGCTTATCAAAGAAGAATGCTGTGCTTTCATACCAGACAACTGACACGAGATCAATGATCACCTAGAGGTAATACAGCAGGTATCAGCCATGACTGAACCAGGCCCAAACCCACTGACGAACTTTTTCCAGAGTATGTTTGGTGGGTGGGGTTCTATCTTAATGAATATTTTGATTGCTATTTGTGTTGGTCTGCTCCTATTAGGAGCATGTGTCTGTTGTGGGATCCCCTGTATGAAAAGATTAGTCAAAGATTTTGTTGATATATCTGTAACTGAAACTTTGTACCAAGACATTGAATTGGAACTATTGATTCCAGACGAAACTTTTTCCGAAATATAAACTAAATGACTTGCCTAGTTGAAAGTCCTTAAAGGAGAAGGATAGGGGACGATATAACATTGTTTATGTTTCTGAATAGAATAAAAAGTATTAAAAGGGAGGAAAATGTCAGAAAAATATGTATTTGAACATGTATAAAGTGCTAGTTTAAAAGTAAATAGTATATAATGCATTTTATTCTATTTACAATATGGCAATAAGAATGATTTTACATGTAATTGCTTGAAGCTTTGGAGCTGCAGTGTATTTGAACTCTGACCCTGGCAGTAGCCAGCTCAGCAAGCTTATGTTTTTCACTAATGATTATCTGCTGGGTCAGGAAAATTAAATGTATAAAGCATTGAAAATTCTTCTTCCTTCCCTTGAGATAATTGGCCTTGTGAATGTTATCAAGAGATAAGACACAGTTGCTAAAGTAATGTTGCAAGAAGAACAAAGAAGTATATTACAAGACTGAACCAACTATTGTATTTGAGCAGGCCTGATCTTGAAAGAGTAACATTTTACAGAAAGACATTATAACTAACCAGGTGCTTTGCAAGGCTGTATTATTCCCATTGGAAAACTTTTAAAATGTATAACATCAGCTTTTTCTTATGAATAGAATATTGTAGACCATAGTGATGTAGGTGCCCTTTGACTAACCACATCAGTAAAGTGGGCACAGCTTGAATGTAAGACTATATAAAATTGTGTATTTCCTGCATCATGTCAGACAAAACTCTGTACTTGTATGTTTTTTTCCTCCTGGTGTACACTAGTAAACTTTTGCATCTGAGCCTCCTGTGTTGTTATCATTTGTTTTTATTTAACAGTGTTTAATAGCCACTTTCTTAAAACCCTTCCAAGAGATGTTCATAGAGTCTATCCATTTGAGAGCTATATATAGTTTCATTAATGAGAATATGGTTATAAGTGAGTTTGCTTGTTTTACTGAGAAGTTAGATGGGTGAATATGTAATATGATAAATTCCAATGTAGGTGTTGATGATTGATGTCCCACTTTTTGTAATTGCAATTTCAGTGAATTCCAGAGTTTATAGACACATTTGCAACTCCAAAATATATGCATTAAATCTCCTGTCTGATCCTTGCACATTTTGACTTTTTGCATGTTGCTTACACTCAAGCAGAGGTGTGAGCAGACAAATTGTCATAGATCTACCCAATTTCTTTGGCAATGTTTACCGTGTATGATTGTTGTCCACAATGAGACAAATTAACTGTTATTAGGGTGCCCATAATTATTCATCATCAACATGTCCGAGTTTTAAATATGTCTTTGTCATTTTTGGTTCATAGCTGTGTACTTTGCAAGGCCCTCAAGATTTGATTGTCTTGTTATTTTATTATGTATAGAAATTATTATGCCTGGCTTAATAAGATTATCAATCTACTTCTCATTTCCCACCTCAACTGCAGTCATCTACAGCTCAGAATGCCATGTTTAAAATATCCACCATATTAAAGTATATGTGCCAAAGCCATTTATTGGATTCAATACTTCCATTCTGGTTAGGCACAGTGACAAACACAAACTTGTCTGAATGTATTATTCCAGCAACATATGAAGTAATTTAAACAAAGGATGAACAATAACATTCAAACTGTTAGTGTCACTTCCTAGTAAATTAAAAAGTGTCAGGCAAGCTATACATGATTACTCATTAATGGTCTGCCCTGCTTAGGTGATGTATGAACCCCAATATTACTTTCTATCTGCTGCACTTTATGTGCAACTAAGGTAACCAGTCTAATAAATGTTATATAATGTATGCATGCTCAGGCTTTGTAACCAGCATTTGCCATGCAGTATCTGTGTGTTCTCTGGGAGATCTTATCTTGTGGATCTGAGACAGGGCACTCAATCCTGACATTATGCCAATCTAGATGTAAAACTCTAAATTAACTCAAAACAAAAATAAGGTGGACCTGCTGACCCCCCCCCCCCCGGACATAATATCTGCACACTTGGATAGTCTTTTATAAGCTATACAGGACACTCACCCCTGACCTTATGCCAATCTGGATGTAAAATTCTAACTTAACTCAAAACAAAAATAAAGAGGACCTGCTGCTAACATTCCCGGATGCCATATCTCTGCACATGGATAGTCTTTATAATCCATGTATGTACACAAAACATTGTTTAACTAAAGCTTCAATAATTATTTCAATCCATGGTCCCTCATACATTACTTCTGCACTACCCCTGGCCCTCTTAACTCCTGCTTTACAATCTCTGGTTTTATATTCCACCCAGCCTTCCTGGTCACTTTTCTCTATTACAAGTTTAAAAATATCCCTTCTCCTTTTTACCTCTCACTAAATCTCCTGTTCCCAGATCTTGCAAGTCCCTCCACTTTCCACCTCCCACTTCCATCTACCCTCCAATTTCCATCTCCCACTTCCATCTACTCTCCACCCTCTAATGTTTTACCTGCCTCTAGTGTTTTTTCAAAGCAAAGGACCTGTAAATCCTTATCTGAGCTCTCACAGTTTCTTCCAAACAAAGCTTACCTGCTTTTTGCTGATCGTTTCTTTCTTTTTGCTACTAGCTTCTAGCCTGGGCCTGCCCATTCCATTTGCCCTAGCTATGCTTGGGCACACTCCACTCCCCTACCCTAACCTCATTCCTGCCCACCCTCCCTTCACTTGCATCTAACCATAGCTCCACCCATCACCTCACTTCCAGCAGTCAAACACACAATCATCACTCCTACTCACACCTATAACACATTAGTAATTTACACCTACCACCTAGATACAAATTGTAAACCACTTCCTAAGAGACCATTCCCTTTGTCTTTCAAAACTTCTAATTTAGAGTATTTGAGAATGTCTGCACTATGTCACTAACCTCAAACACCACACCCATAGGTTCATAGGTTCATAGGTAGGTACTAGGCTATTAGCCCTAGGGCTTATATAAGCCTCGCCAAAAAGGTACCCTGGCTTTCGCCACCCAAGAACATTATTTTCCTGTGCCTCTGTCGAGCAGAGCCACAGAAGTCATCCCTGGGGTGAATTTCCTATTTCCCATCCAATCATCAAGATTTTTCTTGAAGAGTGCTAATGAGGAGCTCTGTTTGACATAGATAGGTAGTCTGTTCCAGAGTATGGGAAGTCTCTGGGACAGGAATCTATCCCTCCAGCATGTTCTGTTTATTGTGGTGACAAGGTTTAGGTCCGTAGAGCATGTATCTCAGAGGGACTGTGATTTCTTTAAGTGGAGCATGTCCAACAGCTCTGTGTTTGACATAGCTTTGTATGTTAGGCAGAGATTGCCTCTGCATAGGCGATATATGACAGAGTAAAGCTGGAGTTTTTTGAGATGGTCTGTGTAGGGCATCTGTTTGAAGCCAGTAATCCTCTTTGTGAGGTATTTCTGTGGCCTTTCCAGTTGTTGTAGATGTCTTGTGAGGTACATACCAAAAGGGGCGTTGTACTCTATAATGGGTCTAATGAGTGATGAGTAGAGGGGAACAATGACCTCTTTTTTTCCTAGATGAGAAACCTTTTGTGATGAGGTGAGCTATGTAGAAGGATTTCCTGACCACTGTGGCAATGTGATTATCAAAGGAGAGACTACTGTCTACCTGTGTCCCAAGGATTCTTATCACACTTTCGGCATTAAGTAGACTACCACTTATGTGGTAGTTCATGGGTATAGAGTTTTTACCAAAGGGGATGGCAATACACTTTTTGGCATTGAGCTTCAGGCCATGGCTTTAACACCAGACATCTGTCTCAGTGAGGCCCTTTAGTAGTATGTCCACATCATTAGGAGTTTCAATTATGGCTCCTAGTTTGCAGTCATCTGCAAAAATTGTTAGCCAAAAACCTTCTGTGTTAGCGTGCACTTTAGAGAAGTAGATACCAAACAGGAGAGGACCCAGGACTGAACCCTGTGGTACTCCATTTGTCACTGGTCAGAAGTCGGATTTCGAGTCTGCTACTTTCACAGCGTGGGTTCTGTCTGTGAGCCAGTTGGCAACCCATCTTGTAACATAGGAATTTATACCTAGTTTAGTGAGCTTATCTATAATTCCAGAGTGGGGGATGGTGTCAAAAGCATTATTGAGATCTAGATAAGCTGTGTGAACCACCTTACCTTCATCTATGGCTTTGGTGACTGCTTCAAAGAAGTCAATCAGGTTTAGGAGACATGATCTGCCTTTTACAAACCCGAACTGTGTAGGGTCCAGAGTTTAGAGATTACCAATGTCTTTGTTTATGAGTTCCATGATGATATGTTTCATGGCTTTGCAGACCAGGCTCGTCGTTTCCGGGGTCCGTCGTGGCTCCCCCTTTGTGGAGTGGGATAACCGTTGTGGTGCGCCATTCAGTGGACACAAAGCCTGAGGAGAGGATATGACTGAACATGGTACTTAGGTAGGGTGCCAGTTCATTCTGTAGTTCATGTAGAACACAGCCTGGCATATTGTCAGGTCCCATGGATGCTGTGTTCTTGGCTTTGGAGAGTATGTTTTTTACCTGTGCAGCCATGATTACAGGAAGTTTGCATTCTTCTGGTATAGAGATGGGACCTCTAGGAGGTGAGAAGGGGGTAAAGTTAGTACTGAACCTATCTGCCAGGATGTTGGCAATATCAGTTGGTTCTGTATATTTAGTGCCATTGTGCTGTAACTCAGAGCAGATCTGAGTGTTGCCATTGAGATTCTTGACATAGCTATACAATGCTTTGTGGTTGTTTTTAGAATCAGTGGCAATTTTGTTTTCATAACTAGCTTTGGAGGATTTTATGAGGGATCTCAGCTTCTTACTGAGGTTGACCAGGGGGTTCATCCAGTCATGGGATTTTACTCTTTTTTTTGCAACAGTTTCTTTCTTCTGTTGTAGAGTTTGTTTATGGCAGAGGACCACCAGATTGGCTTCCTTTTTTGGAGGATAGCATCTTGGTTCTATTAGGGATAGCATGACCCATGAACTCTAATTGGGGGTTGGGGCAGGATGTGGATGTCTACGGTGATTAGCTTGTGGTCGGATCTGACCAACAAGTAATTGACCTCTGGTGTGGAACACTGGTTGCCCATGTTGGTAATGACCAGGTCTAGGATATTGCTGCCCTGGTGGGGGTGTGAATAAATTGATCCAAGGCATTGGAATTTATGAATTCCAGAAAATGTTGAGCAAAAGAGTTGGTACATGAGTAGTTTTCCCAGTTAATGGTGGGGTAGTTGAACTCGCCCATTATTAGGGTGTTGGGTTATACAGTAATACTTTCCAGTGTATCATGAAATGAGGAGTGGGAATCCTGGGGCATGGTGGAGGTTCTGTAGCAAGCTACAATTTGGATTGTGGTCTTGCCCAGAGTTAGTTGCACTTGGATAATCTCAAATGCATTATGCTGTGCAACTAGCCTGGAGGTGTGGATATCCTTAATGAATATGGACACGCCTCCACCTTTAGTGCTTCGTTCTGGGTTAGGTGACCAAAAGGTGTGGCATGAATTATTGCCTGGTAATGCAGGGATGCTCTCTGGAGCTTTGTACCAGGTCTCTGTCACTGCACAGATGTCAATGTCCTCCATTTTAAGGAGTGCCTCAAGTGAGTGCACTCCTCACCCTGTCTCTATCATTCTTCCTCCTACTGCAACTAAGCTCACTTCAAAAAAAACCTACATCATCCACTATCCTACAGCCACCATAAGCCATAAAACACAGTCACTTAACAGCTTTTCTAACATACCTTCTACCCTATATGCCACAGATTTAATATTATGCTCAAAAATATTTTTCTTGCCACACTCTTTCATTCCTATACCAAGAACAACAATACCTTAGCTCATAATTACCCAATAAATGGAAAAAGAAGACAGGCACTCAATTGTTTCCCACCCACAAACTCTAAGCTATCCCAATGTGGAGATATACACTCCAATCTGGGCCCAAGCATGACCCCTCCTACCACCCAACTCCTATAAATCATTAAACATTACAACCATGTACCTCCAAAGTAGTAGGAACAAGATACCAGAATTCCATTCCTGGATAACTCACAACAAACCTGACATCATAGGTTCATAGGTTCATAGGTTCATAGGTTCATAGGTTCATAGGTTCATACTAGGCTATCTGCCCGAGGGCATTTACAAGCCTAGCCCATCGTTTCCCTTTAGTATGGGGAACTATACCCATTATTTTGCTGTGCCTCTGTCGAGCAGTGACACTGAGGTAATCCCTGGGGTATATCTGCGATCTCCCATCCATTGGTCAAGATTTCTCTTGAACAAGGCCAGCGAGGTGCTCTGCCTCACATGTACCGGGATTTTGTTCCACAGCATAGGGAGTCTTTGGGTGATGAATCTATCCCTCCAGCGGTTTAAGTCTTGTGGCTCTGATGGATCTAGATTTTTTGAGGTGAAGCATATTCATCAAATCTGGGTTTGTCATGGCCTTGTATGTTAGGCAAAGGTCACCTCTGAGCAAGCGGTGTTTACTGAATAGAGCTGGAGTTCTTTCAGTCGGGCAGCATAGGACAGATTTTTGAGACCCTTTATCCTTTTGGTGAGGAACTTTTGTGGCCTCTCCAGCTGCTGCAAGTGTCGGGTCAGATACATTCCGAATGGGGCATTGTACTCAATCATTGGTCTGATGAGTGATGAGTAAAGGGAGACTATGACCTCCCTTGATCTAGATGAGAATCCCTTCATGATAAGGTGGGCAATGTGGAAGGTCTTCCTAACTACTTTAGCTACATGGGTGTCGAATGACAGACTACTATCAACCTGGGTCCCCAGGTCCCTGATAACTTCTTCTGTGCTCAGTGGATTGCCACCTATTTGGTAGCTAGGGGTAACCTTGTTTTCCCAAAGGGTATGACTATGCATTTTTGGCATTTAACTTCAGGCCGTGGCTCTGGCACCAGTTATCCGTTTCTGTGAGACCCTTCTGAAGGATATCTGTGTCAGATGTGTTGCAGTCATCTGCAAACTTTGTCAGCCATAACCCTCCTGTGTTTGCTTGTACTTGGAAAAGTAGATGCCAAACAAGAGTGGGCCCAGGACTGAGCCCTGTGGGACACCACTTGTGACAGGTTTTGAGTCTGACATGGCGCCAGCAACTCTGACCCTGTGGGTTCTGTCACTCAGCCTGTTTGCAACCCATCTTGTGATGTATGGGTTAACATTTAAGCTGATGAGTTTTTCAATGATACCCGAGTGGGGTATTGTATCGAAGGCCTTAGCCAGATCGAGGTAGGCTGTATGGACTGCCTTTCCCTCGTCAATGGCTTTGGTGACTGTTTCGAAGAAGTCAACCAAGTTTAAAAGGCATGATCTGCCTTTGACAAAGCCAAACTGGGTTGGATCCAATATCTGCAAATTCCCTATGTCTTTATTTATGAGGTCCATTATGATCCTCTCCATGGCTTTGCAGATAAGGCTTGTCAAGCTAATGGGCGGTAATTTCCAGGGTCGGTGGAGGCACCGCCTTTGTGAAGTGGGACCACAGTTGCAGTGGTAAGACTTTGATTAAACAGCTGTCCTAGCTGTGGGTTTAATTCCTCATTGAGTGGGACACCATCAGGTCCCATGGATGCTGTGTTTTGCTTTGGAGAGAGCAGTTCTCACTTGGGCACTGGAGATGTTTGGGGGCTGCAATCGTTTGGTATAGATATCTCTCCTTTTTGCACTGAACCTGTCAGCCAGTATGTTGGCAATGTCTGTAGGATCAGTAATCTTCACATCATTTTGAACTAGTTCTGAGCATATCTGGGAGTTTCCTCCTAGGTTTCTAGCATAGCTAAAGAAGGCCTTATGATTGTCTTTTGAGTCTTTAGCTATTTTTCTCTCGAAATTTGCTTTGGATGATTTTATGAGAGCTCTTAGTTTTTACTTATAGTGATCAAGGGTGTCTTACCTTTTAAGGATTTTGCTCTATCTTGTAGTAGCTTCCTCCTTTTATTGTAGAGTTTGTTTATGGCTGGGGTCCACCAGACTGGGCGCTTGCCTTTGGTACTAAGAGTCTTTGTTTTGTTTGGGATTGCCTTATCCATGCAGTCCTGCAGGTGCTTGTAGAAGGTGTTTGTAAGTGATTCAGCGTACTGTTTTCCGCCAGCTCGGGGCCTTAAAGGAGACCACACTAGTCTTTAGAAGTGTTACTGTGGTCTTTTTATTTCAGGTGGGGTGGGATGAGGACCTCCAGCGAGATTAGTTTGTGATCTGATCTCACCAGTGAGGGGTATACTTCGGTGTTGAACATTGTGCTCCCATGTTCGTGATGATGAGATCAAGTATGTTATCTCCTCTTGTGGGGATGGTGACTAGTTGTTCCATGGCATTTGAGTTTATGAATTCCAGGAACTTTTGGGCTAGGGTGTTTGGGCTTGAGTAGTGTTCCCAGTCTATATTAGGGTAATTGAAGTCACCTAGTATGATGGTGTTTGGTGATACATTTATCCCCTCTAGTGTTTTCAGGAAGGCCATGTGAGGTTCCTGAGTTTGTGAGGGTGGCCTGTAATATGCTACAATTTGCAGAGCAGTCTTGCCTGCCACCAGTCTTGAGGTGTGGGTGTCCTTGATGAATATGGATAGATATGATATGATAGCTACCACCAAAACATGGCGGAAGCCTTATATTAAAGATACAGAATTCCTACCCCCAGGCTTTGCCTTTCTAAAATCTGGCCAACCCCATAAAAAAGGTGGAGGAGTCTGTCTGATATATCCTAACACCTTCTCCATTACACTATATCATTCACCAAGCTTATCCTGCAGTTCTCCTCAGCTGAAATATTAGTCTCCTTCCTTAGAATAAACAATTGCAAAAACATTTATATTATTGTACTATACATTCCTCTTGGCAATAATATTCCAATATTTGAGGAAATACTGTCATGGGCTTCAAACAATATAGACAATTAAACTTTAATCTTAGGAGATGTAAATATCAATTGGCTAGGCATCTCCCACTAAAATCCAACCTCCAATATCAACCCATATACCTTTACCAAACTAATTAACAACATAACTAGACCAAACAAAACCAATAACAGTGTCTCGATCCTGGAGTGGATTTTGATCTCTGACCCAAATAAGTCTGCATCCACAGGAACTCTCCCCAATATCATAAGTGACCACTTACCTGCCCCCATAATTTGAAAAGCTACCTGATCACTTAGCAGACATCACTGCAAATTAGAGACTTATCCCATTTCAATGATATCCTGCAACATATCAGTTGGATCACATTAAAATTCCTCCCCCTAGATGAAGCCATTGCATTCATTAACTCTGCATTTCTCAAGGTCCTAGACAACCAAGCTCCACTCATTCTAAGGAAAGTAAAAACTAATCATGCCATCTGGCTCACAAAACTCACTAAACAGCTAATGCCAGCAAGGTATAAGGCATAGAAACAATGACAAAAAAAAATATCTCTGACCTGAAAAAATACAAACAACTCTATAATCAAGTAAAGCAACTGGGCAAAAAAGACAAAAACGATCACTGCCTTACCATAAAAAAATATATAAATAAAACTCTAAAAAGCTCTGGAGCTCTAAACATTCCTTACTAAACTCAGGGTCAAATAACAATCCTTGCCCAATCCCTGATAAAACAACAACAGAAATAGCTACACTCTCTAATTCCTATTTTATCAATTCTATTGTCAATCTAACTACCACCTTTACTTCCAACTCATCCCCCAAGTTACCCCTACCCCCCCTTCCACCACACTCTTTCTCTCACCTATTTCTACTGACACAATAAAAGAGCTGCTCCAAAAACTCAAAACTTGCATGCCCCAGACAACCTGCCTGCTTTTCCCATCAGCATTCTTATTAAGATAGCTATCCTGGAATCCTACATACCCACTATTTGGAAAAAGGCATACATTCTGCCTCAGAACTAACACAGACATCTCCAACTTCTGATCCATTGCTATCCTCTCACCCATCTTTAGATATTGAAAAAGTGCATCCACACCCAACTGCTTCACTATGTACTTCACAACCAAATTCTTTCTTCCACTCAGCATGGATTCCGACCTGGTCATAGCACTACTGCATCTATCATATCCTTCTCCAACCCAGTCAACCAGGCCTGTGATGATGGAACAATTGTCTCCTCTCTCTTTCTAGACTTCTCCAAGCCCTTTGATATCATCTCCCATTCTCTCCTTCTCACTAAGCTGTCTGGCATAGGCATCTCACCCCAATCCCTAGACTGGTTTTCAAACTACCTCACTAACAGGCAACAATCTACCAAATGGCAAAATTCATTCTCTCCTTTCCTTGACACAACAACAGGGACCCTCTTGTTTAGCATATTTATCAATAACTTTCACACCTCTCTCATCCAAAGTACTGTCATCCAATATACAGATGATTCCACAATCATCTGTACTCCCAACTCACCATTTGAACTACACCAATTCACACAAGATGCCCTCACAACTACAGACATATGGATGTCCAACAGCCACCTCACTCTGAATCCCAACAAAACAAAACTTATTTTTCTACCCAAAAAATCCACCCCACTAAACAAGGAAAATTTCACCATCCAAGTCCAAAACAGCACAATAATTGAAGTTGTACCACATACCAAACTGTTAACATCATCATAAATGGAAACTTGGCATTTAGCCTGCACATTCAGACCAATATTAAAAAACTCACCAAAAACTGGGAACTCTCTATAGACAAAAATATTTCCTCAACCACTCCTCTAAACTTTCTCTTGTCTCCTCCTTCCTGCTACCCAGTCTTCTTTATGGTTCACCTTTTTTGACCAATATTCAGGCCTCCCTCATATCCAAACTAGCCTCAGGCTACAATAAAATCACTAAATTTGTAAAAAAAAACAAGTTATTCTTTTCACCACTGCTTATCTCTGTACCAATTAAACTGGCTAGAACTACCACATTATCTTTCTCTAATTCAATTAACCACTGCACGCACATTTATCTAAAAACCATCAAGCTGCCCTTCCTTGTCTTCTCTAATCACACAATATAATCCAAACAGACCTCGCTAATCCAATAACCAACTACTCTTAAATGTAGTGAAGCCAACCCATGCAGCAGGACAAATGCGCTACTCCTTTACTGTAGCTATGCTATGGAATAATCTCCCTCAATCAATAAGGTCTGTCGGCAGTGTTCCTCTCTTTAAAATGTTCCTGAAATAGCACCTCACCTCCCTATGACAATGCAACTGCACTAAGGATGCAATTCCTATAACTTGATCCCCCCTTTTTTTCTGCATCCTCCAATCCCCAACTCTTCCTTCTCTTGCTCTTTATATCTCCACCAACTCCCACTCCCACTCTGAAATACTTCCCTTCTAGATGTACTATCTAATGTCATGCTATACCTTTATGTGCTCTTACCACAATACTCTGTTTATAAATATCTATATTGCTAACGTTCACTTACGATTTAACCTACTGGCATCTGGCCTAAACAGACTACCTAGATAGTAATAGCTTACCTCTAGCACAGCATACACACCAAGCTCTTCCTATCACCAACTGGACTTACTGCTCAATGATATTGTTATTGAGCCATGATCTACCCCACTAAAGACTGCTGTTATATGTTGTCCTGATATTACTATTTATTAGTCCTACACAGCATGTTGCTTTATTAAATGTGTACTCTGCTGCTCAAATGTATTGCAATGCTTTATAGTACATGTATAATGTTTCTCCCATATGATTCTACATTTATGTACAATGTTTGTCCTGTATGATTCTATATTTGTACTGTGTAAGAGTCATACTATGTCTGGAGCTTTTCTTCGCAAGCCTCTACTGAAAATGGGCTCACCTTGGGGCAGTGCACTATCCTGGTAAACAAATGCAAATACATAAACAAATAAATAAATAATGGGTGCAAAGATCCCTTGCCTGCTTATAGACAATATGCAGTGACCAAAGTAAAAAAACAAAAACAGCCATTTTTAAGTGTTAGTATTTTATAGTGGAGAAATAAATATATGTGTACTGGTGTTTAGCTATAGCTATTCATATACAGTGCTACACAGTTCAAGTTAAGTTCTCTTTGTGTTATATGGATGTGTTTCCCTGATGTTAACATCATGATATAGAAGCACAGTTTCATATAATGCTGCCTAGGCCACTATTTTAAAAAAGATATAATAAGAACTAATACACTGAGCTACAGTAAGAAACTATTGATGTATGAATGATCATAAAGCTAAGCATTGTACTGAGGGTAAGACAAGGCCCATATCCATAACCATCAACCTTCTGTAATCCCAAATGTGTAACATTGCCTCTCGTAGTGTGGAACAAATGGCCAAAATGGAGAAAAGTTACAAACAAATTTAACTAGGAAACTCATAACATGGTTAAACATTGTTAATTTATACTTACAAAAATTTCTGTTGATGAATAACTATGTTTCAACATTATTTTCCATGGATATTTGTTTAACAATTCTTAACAATACATGCTTGACTGACCCTTTCAGTATGAAATATTGTGGGATGTGCAATTTTTATGACTTGAAATGAGGAAAGTTCCTTATAATGAGGTATACGTCAGAGATATGCCCATATGTGATGTTCCCACTCTGGGCCAGTAATCAAGGAGCCTGCATCCTCATGACTGACACTGGAGAGGGATGTTCACTTGGAACAAAAATGGATAAACTCAGTACTTCTAGATGCTGACCTCTGTGCATCAAGTACAATTTTCCATAAGAGCACACTGTGAACATACTCAGCCTGGGGTCTGGGTTTCTCTCTCTGTCTCTCCCTAGGTCCCCAGTAAGGCTCCCCACTAACAAAGCTACAGGCTTAAGTCTTCATCCAAATGTCCAAGCCAAGCACTCCAGTACCCTCTCTGTGAAACCAGTGCTTCATGTTACTGATCCCAGTAGCTGACACGCAGACACACACACACACACACACACACACACACACACACACACACACACACACACACAAACACACACACACACCTGGGGAAGGCTGGCATAGATTACCTGCTCTACCAACTTTGCCCAGACTACAAGGTAGATTCACTGCCACCAGTCTGTTACTATAAGGCTCTTAAAATGGTATCCAATTATACTGAGTGAAAACAATTTTAATACAAATGGTAATGTTGACCAAACTGCCAGGCTTTCAGGAGTGGCCACAGTTATCACCAAATACATATATGCAAATACACTCAAAGCTTAAATATTTTTGAAAAGGACCAGCCACAATGAAAAGTTTAAATATATTTAATAATAAATAATAAAATAACATGAAAATACTAAATATCTATTTACAGTAAACACCAGAGTTTCAAGCATAGAAAATATTAAAATAAAACAGATAAATGGATTTACGCAAATACAGAAAAACAGCACTTAACTAATCTCACCTTATTTTCCTGACTAATCTATAGAGTTACTATTCCCTGGTTCACTTACTAGAGCAAGGCAAGATGAAGTAGGTAAGTGGTCTTCCTTCTTTGTCAGGTTCCAAGAACATACTGCCCAGTCTGACAGAGAGACTTCTCAATATAATATCTAAATATTATTTCTGAGGTAGCTTACAGAATGGCATCACATCTGGTCATCTGACTCTTTTGCCACACTATCACCAACACTAGAAGCTGCCAGGATTTTAGCATCCTTTCAGAGTAGCAATGGGTTCACCCCAATGACAATGCAGAAAGCTTCCTAGTGCAGACTGTTTGTCTCTGTTTGTCTTGCACATGTTCTCAAACCACTGTAAACTGTTCTTTTTTACCTTCTCTGCAAATGGAGATTCCTGGGCTTCTGGTATGATGTCCTTAAATTCTAAGTCGGCCCCACAGTGTGCATCCTGCACTTCATTTCCATCAGTTCTAGTTCTGCCTTCACTGTCCAGATTTCTGTACCATACAGAAGTACTTGTCACACCACTGTTTTGTATGCCTTACTTTTCAGCTTCCATATCATTTTTTTCTGTCACACACAACCCTTAGCACTCTCTGCCAATTTGATGCAACCCCTCTGATTCTAGCTTTGACCTCCTCATTCAGACTTACCATTTCTTCAACCATTCCTCGTAAATCCTTCATACTGTTAACCTGGTCCACTCTTTTGTCTTCTGTCTCAAGTTTCAACTTCTTCTGATTACTCCCATTTACTGCCACTCCAACTATTTTGTCTATACTGGACCATCCGTTTTGCATTCCTTTCTCCTACTGTTTGAAGCTCTTGTTCAGAGTCTGCCTGTAATGCCAATTGTTTGTCAAGTCAAAGTAAACTTTATTGTCATTCAGATCAACAAATTCAATGTATTTCTGAATGAAATTCCATTGCTTCATGCTCATGTACATTGAAAAGCAGTTTTCACCATAGGGTAAAGAAAGCATATAATGGAAGAAATTCTAGACAGTACTGATATAAATACATACATGGATAACTTAACCACCACCATTTTTAAGATAGGATAACAGCATAGCATTGTGTGCAACAACTTTGTTGATTTGTCCCCTTTGACCTCTTTGCTAATGTAGTCCATTACCATTATGAAAAGCAGCTGGCTTAGGGCTGAATCCTGATGCATATTTACTCTGAACCTCTCTGTGAACCAAACATTGTTCTTAATTGTGTCATTGTGTCCATGTGCATAGATGCACTAATTCTATCAATCTTTCCAGTACTTTGAACCACCACAGGACTGATCAAATGCTTCCTCCAAGGCTAGAAATTCCCAGATGGACTCTGTCCTCATCTTTAGCTTCTTCTCAACTATCTGTCACACTTTTAACATTAGGTTGGTTGTGCTGCATCCTGATCTAAATCTGAACTGCTAATCTCCCATCTTACTTTGTACTACTCTGCATATTCATTTGTCAATAAGCCTCTCTAGAACATTCATTCAGTGTAACAGGAGTTTGATACCTCTATACTGCCACAGTTATGAATGCCTCCTTGTTTTTTTGTACACTGACACTTTTATGCTTATTCTCCAGTCATCTTGGATACACCTTTGTCTACAGACTGCTATGAGTACCCTCTGGAGCCATTTCCCCAAACCCACCAACTCTTTGAACATATCTTCAGAGACCTCATCTGAGCTTGCTGCTTTCCCTGACTTCATTTTTTTAGTGCTGTTCTTATTTCTTTTAGGTTGGCTCTTCATCTTCTTTCATCATAGACAGTGTCTGGGGCAGTACAGTGTCCTTCTGTAAGGTTTTCTTCACTCGGAAGCTGCTGGAATACTTCTTTCATCTGCCTGTGATGTCCTATGGACTAATTAGCAAGTTCTTGCAGGCATGCCTTATGAAGGGTGTCTGATGACTATCTTTAACTTTCTGTCATTACATAGCAACCTGATAGAATTTCTTTTTATGCTGAGTGACTTTCTAGAAGCTGGTAGAATGCATTTGATGCCCTGCTCTTTGCTATATTGCTATTGCTCTCTTAACTTCTTTGTTAGCCAGCCAGTATCCTTCTTACCTTGGCTCATCTTTTGTATTACCTACTTTTTCCTAGGCTTCTACATTTCTCAACCAGCTTTCTTTATGTACCTTATTTCCATACCTGGTTTGGCTGTGTATTTCTTTTGTGGTCCTCACACACGCTGTTTTAAGGTGCTGTCACTCTACTTCAACTCCACCTCTTTCTTTCCTCTACTCACTGAAGTGCTAGAGCCCTGAATATTTCTTTGAACTCTTGTCCTTTCACTCTAGGCAATTTTCAGGTCTTCAAGCTAGTCGCTGTTTATTTTAGAAACTTCTCTGACCATTGCTTGCAAATGATTGTGGCAACCAGTGATTTATGCTGTGGTCCAACTGTTTCACAGGGGATGACTTTGCAATCACTGATTCTACTCTAATGCCCTTTTCTTACTAAGAGGAAGTCTACCCATGTTGCATGTTGGACAGTCTTGTATGTGATCTTGTGACTGCTCTCTTTCTGAACCATGTGTCAAATGCTCTCAAGCCATTTGCCAGACAGATGTCTAGAATGGCCTCTTCTTCTTTATTCCTGGTGTTCCACCCATGTGGATTCAGGCAGACCTCATATCCTGTTCTGTCAGTCTAGATATGTGCATTCATATCCTCCATTACCATTGTTGTTCTGCTTTATCTAGAGGTCTTGCAATTACTGCCTGAATGCAGTATTTTCCTTGCTATCACAACCCTGCTATGGGACAAGGCTGATATTATGAATATTTTCCTATCCATACACTGGAGCCCCATGAGTTTGTCACTAGGTCTGATAGCATCTCTTACTGTCTTCTAAAGCCTCTTCCTTACCACAATTCACAAATAATTTCTCATCTATCTTCCCCCTGCAAAGTGGCCTTGCTGCATTGCCCTTCTGTCTTGTTTCCTGGACACAGAGGATGACCAGACCCTTGATTACCATCATGTCATCAACTTCCAAACTGTATCCAGTCAGTGATCCTATATTGAATGTAGCAATCCTTAGTTCATGTTTGTCAGGCTGATTAGTTTTACTCCTAGCTTTCTCTCATGAGCCAGCCAGTATCATATTAATCCAAGACTGCCTGGATTTACAGTGGGCAAACACTGGCTAATAGGGGCACATAGACACCTTCCAGCATTAGCATGGGTTCCTAGTGCAGGCTGGGTCCTCAATCCACATATCACATTCAAAAACCCATACCCTTTTTTGGAAACATTAGTCAACATAACCAAATTGCCTAGCTGCAGTCCTTACACTATTATATCCTGGCATGGCAGTCTGTGATCCATGCTGTTCTAGTTACAGGATATAAAGTAAACCACAGCTGATGCCAAAAGCAGTTGGTCTATGCAGATCTTCCCCTGATAGGTGCCATTTAGAGTCTTCGCTTCTATCTATAGCTCCACATTTTAGATGGAAACACCCAGCATGCATTTTTGGAGGTGGAAGAAACCCAGTAGAGACACATAAAGCACATGTGGCCTTCACACAGACACTTGCACAAAATCAGGATTAAACCTTGTAACTGTGAAGTACTTAACAGTTATGCCAATAAACCTTCACTCATCTGTACAGGGTTCAATCCTGACCTCCTAAAGCTTGAAAAAATGCCACTGTAATGTCATTGTACAAAGGTGGTCCTTCTTCTGATGCCAGTAACTACAGACATATTGGCTTATTTAGTCTAATTTAAAAAAATATGGAACACATTGTATGTGACCTTATAAACTTAGATATTGAAAACATTTACTGGTCTTGACCCTTAACAGTTCTGCTTCATCAAAGGTGGGTAGTACCAACTCAACCTAGGAAACTTGTTCAGAAGAGTCACAGAAATTGCGGGTGTGGATATTGGGCATGTAATTTATTCAGTATATTTCAATCTGGATAAGCCTTTGACGTGACTCATTAGGCTGGTATTGTCAAGAAACATAGGTTCATAGGGTTCATAGGAGGTAAAGAAAGACATTTTATTGACATTTGTTAACCAGGTTTGTCCAACTGGGCTTGTGGCCATTTTCAGTGGAGACCATATGCCGTTATATTGTGAGGTAGATAGTAAACTTGTTGCCAGACTGAAGACAAGTAGTTAAAGCAGTGGAACCGCCTAATAAAGTAAAAAAGGGGACTAATAGCTTCCCTACAGACACTGGATTGGAATCCTTTTTATTTAGCATCTATTTCTCTGACCTTCAGTCCACTGGCACATACATATAGCTAACTACATTTGTTGATGACTGGAAGCTAGATGCTATTGTTCACTCAAATTCTGATTACTCTTCACTGCAGTTTGATCAACACTATGCAAACAGAGACAATAAAATGGGTTTAAACAAAATAATAGAAATTAAATATTGTTAAATTAAAAAAACTGTTAAATAACCAATAACATACCTCTCACCCTTCTCTAAATTGATTCAGTCATCACATACCTTGGTACCTTATTTGACAATTTCTGGACCACTGACCACCAAATCAAAACAGTAGCCAGAAAATCCTTCCATCTGTCTCAACTAATATCTAGGGGCATCTCATAAAGTTCAATAGAAGTTATTACTCCTTCCGTCTTATTCATTATCAGAACAATAGTGAAGTACAATGTCCCCTTTGACACATATTTGTGTAAGCAAATAATACAACTCAAAATACTTCAGAGGTACCTAACCAAAAGGTTACAGGCCTAAAGACTTTCAGCTACCAAAACAGTCTTGCATCCCTGTCCATATCCTTATCCCTATACTATATGTCTTATAGAATCCTTAGTGGAAATTTATGTTTAGAATTTAGGAGCATGAAGAAGTCAGCCCTCCTTTATCTACTTCATGTTTGCAAAACTAATAGTGCTATAAACAGGGCATTTTTTCCTTACTTGAGGTTCAGCTGCTTATTGCGCCATTGCTTGCAGCTGAATGCACACTTGTGTATTGCAGTAGGAGACACTCAAATATACAGGCAGTGTCTGCAAATACACACTATCTGGGTTTGTGCAACCTTGCAGACAGCATATTTATAGTCTGCTGGTGTGGAGTCTCCACTTCAAAAAAAAAAAAACAGTGTTCTAAAATTCATCACCTATCATAAGTGTATCTTCAGTTGAGGTTTGGCAGTGAGATATTGACTGATTGATTGATCTATTACATTTGTTTATCAGGAAGGTTTGGCTGGACATGAGATCTCTATTTAGTAGAGTCCTGGGGAGAAATGCTCCATGCAAAATTACAGTGATTACTTAAATTGGCAATAACAAATACAGCACATAATGCAATGACAACATGAGAAACACAGTTGGAATACAAATGTGAGTACAACAGTAGTATACAAATGTGAGTACAAAAATAGTGTAGAATAATCTACCATAATACAAAGAAGCAGATACAATTTGATATTATACATACACAAGTTTGTTCTTGTGTAATACTTTGTCACAGACAAGTGGTGGATTAGTTTTGCATCTTATAACTAGAATAATTTAGGATGTTACTAAATTATTATAACATCAGAACAGTTGGCTAGCTGTGGTCATTGATTATAAACTATGTGGGAAGGAGTAATTATTAAGAGAAAATGGATTTTGAAATGGTAATGGGAGTTTACATTTCGTAGTAAGGTAGCTGAGATAAGATATATGAAGCATTTATGTTAGTTAGCTGGATGTGAATATTAAACTGTAGTCGGGGGCAGAGATGTGGACTTAGGTTTTAACGGATTGGTCTTGGCAATGGTGATATATGAGCAGAGCCATAGGTGTGTGCATTATGTCCGAGTTAAGGAAGTAGATCCTTACAGATACTCATACTAAGGATTTAAGTGAGAAAACAGATTTGAATTACTACTCCTATAATCTGAGTCTTATAGACTCTTCAGAGGTGACTTATGACTAGAATTTTGGGCAACAAAGGTCCCACTATTCCTTGAACATCTACACCTTCACATAACTAACAGTTCTCTAAACTTCCATACTAAGGCTCTAAATCTTCAGCAACTTAATAAATAGGCACATTGGTGTGAGACATGTCTCCCAGTGCATATCCTATCTCTGAGATAAACTGTCTGTTCATATTAATCATAATAAATCCCCCAATACCTTTAAGGCAGGCTTTGATAACTGGATGAATAGCAACAAATTCTCCACTATCACATCTTTGGTTGCTGTCCTGAATGCAAGAGATGGCATATAAGAGTGGGTGCTGGCATAGCTTTAATGGCCCTTGGAGTAAACTGCCTTGCAGTTCTAACAGTCTTATTATTTATTTCTATTTATAAATTTTTAACTGGGATAGTTCAATGTTTCAGAGGAAAGCTAAGATGGTATTTCTACTATATGGGGGAATTTAGCCATGGCATTTGAGAAATTGCCCTTCTCTTTTTGATAGTTGCCATGAGACTTTTTATATCCACCTGCGCTATTCCCAAGTCAAGCAGACGAGACCTCAGTTTAGAATGTCATCCAAATGATATATTCAGAAGTGCAGTTCTCCCCTATTGCTGTACTGCAGTATCTGCAATCCAATCGCCAGGAGTAGGAATAGAAATCACAGCCTTCTGGTCTCCCAGCATCAAAGTTGTGTGCTTTACCAACTTCACTGCTGAAATTGCTTACGATCAAGCACTGATAATCATATAGCATTGACATTCTCATAATCAATCTCAAATTTCATGTAAAATATAACAGAGATGCTGCATTTTTTACATTTCAACTAGTCACACTACAGACAATTTTCTTGGAGGGTAGGTTACCCCTTTTATTGTTTATACAGAGTAGCAGCAGTTAAGATTGGAACTTTTTTGTGTGTTATTATTATTGTCACTATTGCTAGTGTGGTATATTATTTGATTAGGTATGTCTGGTAAGGTATGTGTTCCTACTGAACTAGCCTGACTTCTGTTTCACAAGACCAATAAATTTTACCTAAGAAAGTATCTCTTCTCAGTACTTTGAAGAAACAGAATAATTTAAATCCTGTACAGGAAGCCTGCAGGCCTATGCTAAAATGTATGTCCATAGATGCATGCCACATAAGGGTAACAGCGAGGGATACCACCTGCCCCACTTTACACACTACTGTATCTCATTAATCTCCACATCCACAAAAAAAAAATTACCATTGCAGGTATCACACAATACACATGGCTATTTAAAAGATTAACCTCACCATTAATGATCAATAATGAAATGTTAATAACATGCAGATATCTGAAATCTAAAAATATTGATGTGAAACATATATCATGACTTTAAGCAATTAAAAATAAATAGACAACAGCAGGCAAAGAACTGCGACTAACTGAGGCTAATTTATATACACTTATATATATTATATACAGTGGATATAAAAAGTGTACACACCCCTGTTTAAAATGCTAGGTTTTAGTGATATAAAAAAGGAGACCACAATAAATCATTTCAAAACTTTTCCCACCTTTAATGTGACCTATAACCTGTACAATTCAATTGAAAAACAAACAAATCTGTTAGGGGAAAAA
Organism: Protopterus annectens; assembly: GCF_019279795.1. NCBI lineage: Eukaryota > Metazoa > Chordata > Ceratodontiformes > Protopteridae > Protopterus > Protopterus annectens. Next base: position 1,795,007,352 of record NC_056737.1, read on the forward strand.
TATAAAAACATAAAAAACATACAATAAGCTGGTTGCAACTAATACTTTGTTGAAGCACCTTTTGATTTAATTACAGCATTCAGTCTTCTTGGGTACACACCTGCCATCAATTAAAGAGAATCTGATTAACCCTAAATAAAGTTCAGCTGTCCTAGTAGGATTTTCCTGACATTTACTCAGTTGTCTGCTACAACAAAACCCATGGTTCACAGAGAGCTTACAAAAGCATCAAAGGGATCTCATTGTTGAAAGGTATCAGTCAGGAAAAGGGTACAAATATTTCCACAGCATTGGATATACGATATAACACAGTGAAGACAGTCATCAAAAAGTGGAGAAAATATGGGACAACAGTGATGTTGCAAAGAATTGGAAGTCCCTCCAAAATTAATGAAAAGACAAGACAAAAACTGGTCAGGGAGGCTGCCAAGAGATCTACAGCAACACTGAAGGAGCTGCAGGAATTTCTGGCTAGTACTGATTGTGTACTATATGTGAAAATAATCCCCCGTATTCTCTATATGTCTGGACTATGGGGTAGGGCTGCAAGACAGAAGGCTTTTCTTACACAGAAAAACATCCAGGCCCAGCTAAAATTTGCAAAACAATACATCAATTCTCCCAAAAGTATGTGGGAAAATGTGTTATGGTCTGATGAGACCAAGGCTGAACCTTTTGGCCACAATTCCAAAAGGTACGTTTGGTGCAAAAACAACACTTTGCATCACCAAAAGAACACCATCTCTACGGTGAAGCATGGTGGTGGCAGTTTCATACTTTGGGGTTGCTTTTCTTCAGCTGGAACTGGGGCTTTAGTTAAGATGGAGGAAATTATGAACAGTTCCAAATACCAGTCGATTTTGGTCCAAAACCTTCAGGCATCTGCTAGAAAGCTGAAGATGAAGAGGAATTACATTTTCAACACGACAATGACCCCAAGCATACATCCAAATCAACAAAAGAATAGCTTCACAAGAATAAAATTAAAGTTTTGGAATGGCCCAGCAAAAGCCTAGACCTAAATCCAATAGAAAATCTGTGGGGTGACCTGAAGAGGGCTGTGCACAAGAGATGCCCTGGCAATCTGACAGATTTGGAGCACTTTTGCAAGGAAGAGTGAGCAAATATTGTCAAGTCAAGATGTGCCATGCTGATAGACTCCTACCTAAGAAGGCTGAATGCTGTAATTAAATCTAAAGGTACTTCAGCAAAGTATTAGTTTAAGGGTGTGCACACTTATGCAACCAGCTTATTGTAAGGTTTTTTTTTTATATATTTTTTCCCCTAACAGATTTGTTTTTTCATTTGAATTGTACAGGTTATAGGTCACATTAAAAGTGGAAAATGTTTTGAAATGATTTATTGTGGTCTCATTTTTTATATCACAAAAACCTGGCATATATATATATATATATATATATATATATATATATATATATATATATATATATATATATACACGGGTCTTGGTCTTATTATCAAATGTATGTTTCATCGAAATGTGCATGCTCGAACTCACTTTCGCAAAAGTGAATTTTGTCAAAAATGCACTTTCACTGAAAGGTAACTAAGCAAGTAGTTGGTTTCATGTAGATTGAGTTGTACATCAACATGTAGTTTTAATTGTACAACTAAGTAAACTGTTGCTTAGATCGAATATTCCCTTTTCCCCACTGTAGTGCGATTTCGGAGTGAGAATATTAAACTAGGGGGGTGTGGGGTGCAAACGTGAGTACTGTTTTATTTTATTTATTTTGAAAAAGTGCATTTTCAATAAAATGCAATTTTGCGGAAGTGAGTTAAATCTTGTACATTTCAATGAAACATACTTTTGATGGATCAACATACATACATACATATCTATATAGATATATATATATATATATGTATGTACATATATATATATATATATATATATATATATATATATATATACACGCACACACATATATATATATATATATATATATATATATATATATATATATATATATATATATATATATGTGTGTGTGTGTGTGTGTGTGTGTGTGTATCAATATATCACAGCTCTTCAAACTGTCACTTTGTTTGGAGTTGATGTAAAAAGAAATGTGTTCACTCCCATCTATCTATCTATACATATAGATATGTATGTATATCTGGGAGCTGCTGCCTTGGGCAGTAGGCAGTAAATATCACAAATGTCAGATGCCGATGGGGTGGTACTACAGCACTGGCATTCAGAAATGAATTCTGATACTGTATTTGTGGTCATGGATGAAGCAGTGAAGCACTTAGTGTGTGATATTCCAACTATAGCAAGCAGTTTCCAACAGTTTCAGCAGAAGAAATGTTTTTCTTTCTATTTTTGAAGAGCACTAGATAAACAAGCATCGTTGTCTTTAGGTTGGGCAGCTCTATAAGTTGTTGCTATTGTCTTTACTGCCTTTCATCAGTTGTTTTTTTTGTTTGCTGTGAGCATTACAAGTCCAAGTCCAGTCATCACTGTGATCTTAAAATTGCCCTAAAATTGTCCTGTCACTTGAACTAAGCTTCTCTAGTGACATCCAAACCATATTGTTAATTGTTGTTCAGGTATCACTGACATACTTAAAACATTCCTGTCCAAACTACATAAACCACCTAGTCAAAGTTTAAGTATACAGGATATTCAGTGTCACACTCATAGGTGAACCACATCCACAGACACGATAGACAATAACCTTACAAAAGGGGGTGTCTCAACTGGAAAAAAACAATACTGTCAAGGCAGCAAGGCAAAGCCAGCACATCTAGTCATACCTCTCAAGTGTCCATATTTTCAAAGGATGCTCAGATTTTTATTTCATATTTTTGGTCTATCCCTCAAAAAAGATTGTGATTTTGTGACAAATCATTGAGGACTGAAGTCACTAAATAAAAATACATTTTGTTTCATACTTTACATCCTTTAGGAAATGCATGCTAACTCAAATCTTGTTACTCTAATATGTTTCTAAGCTTGTAAGAGTTATGTTTAAATCTGCTCCTAGTTTTGTATCTTTTCTATGCAGTATTTTAAGCTTTGTTCAGATTTCTTGCACTAAGAGGTTGAGATGTATGCAGCTAGTTACTTTTTAGTCAAAGGTGACCCCATAGTGAGACACGTGGATGAATGGTTTGCACAAGGACGGGGTGGCAGTTAACTTCCACTTATGAGCCGTGATCCACCATGTCAGTAAAACTCTCCTGTGCCTTCACCCAGGGTACATATATGACTTGGTCATTGTACCAATGGGAGTGAATGATATGAGACACACCTCCTTGAATCATACAGAGAAGGACATGCTAGAGCCCTTAGAATATGCACCTGAAATTTGCATGAAACTAGTTTTAGGCAGTATCCTGCATAATGAAGAATAATGCCACAATACAAACACAGGGTAACTGATGTTAATGTTTGGCTTTGTTACTGCTGACAATCTAATGGGATGCATTATGTGTTCATAGGCTCATAGGCAAATATTAGGCTATCAGTTTGCAGACAATTACAAGCCTAGTTAATAATCAGAGGTCAGAATCAAACCCTGTACCTTGTACACCTTAGGTAAAAACTTTAACCATCATGTATTAGGTAAAAATTTTAACCATTATGTATTATAATTATTCCACTATATAAATCAGACTAAGCAAATGATCTGTTATCCTATCTGCTTTGCTATGAATGGCCTGCACATTTCTCCTTCTAGCTTCCAAATATATTCAATTTTTTTCTGTCCCATAATGCATATTTTGGCAAAGTCAGTGTCCTCAAATTAATTACTAGTCAAACAAAATCAAGATTATATAAAGGTAGCACTGCTCAAAGCCTAAACAAGAAATTGCTCTTTGTGCAGACATTGCTTACCCTTGAAAATATAGATACAGTATCTGTATAGGTACTGAAACATGGTTTCAGTGTAGCAACTGCATCTCTGCAGTGGCGGGTTTCAATGCTTACCTCTCTTTCTGACCCAGTGCCAAAAATGATGGTTGTATTATTGGAGGGAGTGTGCCCTTAGTCCTAAGAAGTCATATCACCTTTACATTCTTAAAGTAAGGCAATGAGCTTGAACTCCTCTATTTCCGTCTTATGGTCAATAAAATTCCATGGCACGTCATAGCCAACTACTATACCCCTCTTTATGTTGCCTGCAGCCCATGAGGTATTTCAAAACAAATTGATGTGCCACCCCATCAAAGCTAACAGTATCTTCCTGGGTAATTTCCATTATCTTTCCAATGACTGGTAAACCTACACTGCCACAAATAAGTTTGCACAGTAATTCCTTGACTTCATAAATGGTAAGTCTATATACCTACTAGTTCATGTCCCAAGTAGGGGTTTGGACAAAGTTTCTGTAGCGACTTCAAATCATGCATTGAGATATCAATCCCTATCATATGCAAATTCAGTGGCAAGTTGAGGAATAAACCTCCTTGGTAGAACCCTAGTATAAATAAACAATATAATAAGAGGAAGAAATGCATTCCCTGAAAGAGCAAACTTAATACCTAAACCTCTATAAGGGAACTCAAAAAATCAACAAAGAACTCAGAAGCAAAATCAAATACTCCAAAAGCAAGTATGAACCAAAAATTGCCACATATGCAAAGAACAACAAAAATGTTTTCTTCATCTTTGTCAGAATCTTTAAAAGAAATGCACAGGAATGTACTGAACTAATGCATAATAACAGCACATACATATCCCCTTTGGAGAAACAACAACATATTAGCAGACAAATTCAACTCAGACTTTAATCTGCTATGTCCACCTAACTCTCTCCCATATGTTAAAATGCCAGCACTCTCTCCTCTGATCACTTCACAGTAAGTCCTGAAGGCTCTCTACTGAGTCTGGATTATGTGCCAGATTACCTTCCTGACAGCACAAAAAAGCATCAATTTATTGTAAACCCCAGCAGTTTTATATGGGGCACTACTTCAATTAGCATACTGTCTTAGTATGTGATCTTAAAGTTATTTTTCTCATGGGTAAGTGATATGGGGGAAAAATAAAAGATGTTTAGTTCTCTTTGGATTGAAAAGGAGTTGGTAGTTACAAAGCCAGTTTTCAATAGAATTAAAGGCACATTTTATACCCTTTGTAAATTTTCTAGATTGTCTGAGGAAAATCCTCAGAAAATCCTTTATTCTATATGGACTGATCACCAAGGGTCATAACTGTCAACTTGCAAACATTGAAAATCGGAACAAAAGCCTTTTAAAAGGCAGAATTTCCATCTAAAAATCTGGACATATAATTAGCATAAAATCTGAATACTAAATAGCAGATATCTCTTCTTGCTTCCTGTAGAAATGTAAGGTGCTTCTCAGAAATATGTGTTTAAAAACAGAATAATAACAATGATGGAAAGATATAACCCCATTATCAAAGAAGCAGTGTAAAATCTGTAAACTTCAATGAACTGTATTGCAAAATTCTATTACACAAGGTCATTTATTTTTGCTTCAGAAAAAGGGAGATGCAAGGTCTATGTTCTCTTTCTTCAGATTTTAATTGACACTAGTATATTAGTCATGTAGTTGGGTTTTCTGTGTACTAAACAGCTTCAAAAATTACATATGATGAGGGAGATTCAGAATATTTTGTGAAGGGGTAAATCAAGCTTGAAAACAGGGACATATCTCCAAAAACAGGAACATCTTGTTCACATTTAATCTGAACTAAACATAGGAATTTTTCCTCCAAAATTGGGGCAGTTGAGAGGCCTGCCAAGGGTATACCTTCTAGGTCTAAGGAAGTTATCATCCATCTCTACTGCTCTGTTATCAGAGCCATAGCAGTGCAATGCCCTTTTTGGTATGTATATGACTAAATGGTTCCCCTTTATAATCTCGAAATACTGAAATCTTTAAAATAGTGAAAATGCATAATCGCGAATTTGAATACCTCGAATTCACGGTTATGGCTTTACACTACGTTACGTGCAGTGTTTTGTGTGGATGGCATCCGGTGTAGTGTGTGGATATAGGCACGATTTTAGGTAAGTAAGTGTTTTGTAAGGGTTTTGGGTGGGAGTTTGAATATATGTGACTGTGTTTGTAAGTTGGACATGTGGGGTAGGGTAGGCAGGTGAAAGTATGTGTGTGTAAGTGTTGGATGTTTTGGTGTTTGTATATGTGTTATGTGTGTGTGTGTGTGTGTGTGTGTGTGTGTGTGTGTGTGTGTGTGTGTGTGTGTGTGTGTGTGTGTGTGTGTGTGTGTGTGTATGCAAGAGACTGTAGAATGTCTGGGTGTGAGTCTGCTGTCTTTTTCTGTTTGTGCAATCTCGGAGCCGGAGTTAGTATATATAAGTAGAGAGTGGGAGGGCACACTATATGTAGTGTAGGTGTGTTGATTTGTGTTATTGTGTTTGTGTATGTTTTGTTGTTTGATTTGTTGTAGTGTGGGTAGGATGGTGTATATGTTGTGTGGTGTATGGTGTGTTAATGTTCGCGATTTTGTGTTTCGCAGGTTTGGGGTTTCGGGATTTTGAGTGTTAGCCTTTATGATTTTGAGATACTGAAATTCAAGATTTCAATATTTTGAGATTATAAAGGAGAATGGACTAAACACATGTCTCTTCTCAAGAGACCACAGTGTGCCCTTAATAAAATGATTAAGGGTATATATTCTTTTTGCTACACATATCACTTCAAAATGCTTACTCTCTCTCTTTTTAGCTTCCTGCAGACTTTTGAGACCACCTAACCTACACAGCTTCAACTGATCCAGTCCTATGTGACCTCCTACCTGTCCTACACATCAACAAAATAAACAAAACTCATTCAAGGTAACTACATTTCCATTGTAGCTTAAATAGTACCTCCTGGTGAGGTAGAGTCTCTCTTTTCATAGGATCATATGAGGTTACTAAGCTAACAGTCCTACAGCCTTTTTATGCCAGGCCATTCATGCCCTAATTTTTCCCAGATATCAATACTAATGGACTAGAACAGCTTTGATATACACCTATGCCTTAGGGAATCTATGAGATTCCTCTGTCCATAAGAGACACTGGCTGCAAGCCTGGGGGTGAATTTGAAATTACCTGTCCATTGACCAAACTTTGCTTGAATAGACTTCGGGAGGAGCTCTGCTTTACATGAATGGGGAGTCTGTTCCAGAGAAGGAGTACTCTCTGAGATACATACCTGTCCTGTCAACATGTTTTGTTTATGCCATAGATGAGATTAAGATCCACAGATTATGTAATTATGGTGTTGTTTGTTTAGTGGATGTGTAGCAGATCCATCAGGGCTGGATCAGAGAATGCTTTGTAGGTTAGGCAAAGACTGCTGCTCAGTAGTCTGTAGGAGATTCAGGACAGGGACACAGTTTTGAGGCAGTCCTCATGGGCATATTATTTATGCCCTATATTCTTTTAGTGAGAAACCTCTGGGGACACTCCAGTAGTTCAATATTGTTCCCTTACATCACTAGGGTGGACTGAAGGAAGCAACTGCCCTGGGAGCAGAGTGTTAGGGGCCCAAATGGCACTTGCCAGCAGATGTCAGAGAAAAAGACAAGTGCAAGTTTTGTAAAACAGAATTGGAAACAGTTGCACATCTTGTTGTCAGATGTGATACACTAATGGCAGAGCACTTGTATGCTGAAAGGCATAATAATGTGGTCAGAGTGTTGCACTGGGATTATGCAAACATTACAAAACTGAAGTAGCTGAGAAGCATTTGAAACATGAGTCACAAAGCATTATAGAAAATGATGAAGTTTATATCACGTGGGGATTATCCATTACCAACAGTTCAAAACATAGATGTGAGAAAATCAGATATAGTAGTCAATGAAAAGAAGACAAAAGTAGCATTGATCATTGAAATTACTACACCTAGTGATTACAGTGTCTTATATACAGAGAGACAAGAAGACACAAAATATCAAGATGTGCAGGCAGAAATGAGGGCAATGTGGAAGAAGGATACCCAGACAGTTCCAATAGTAGTAGGAGCAATGGGTAATACAGATGAGAATTTACAGTCATATTTAGATATGTTACCAGTATGTGTAACACCATGTGAATTGCAGAAGGAATCAATTCTGAGTACACTACAGGTGCTGCAAAGAGCACTTTTGGATAATATCTAAGACTGGAACTTCCTGACCTTTAATCATACTTAGACTTAGGAATGGAGTCCATTCCTGTCATGGTATTACAAAACCAAAAGATTTAAAGAAATTAAACCAAAGTGGAGTGAAGGAGGCAGCAGCCTCGGAGCACAGTGATAGGGGAACAAGTGGCACATGTCAGCTTGAATTCAGTTCAATGCCAGCACTGCATTTGCAGTCAGAACTGTGGCATAAACTGTATCAGCTGCCTGCTACTGCTACAGTTTTAAAGAAAAATTATTTTATTTTCTCCATGTGTTGACAGTAGTATCACCTTGCTACATTTAGCAAGCAGGTGCTACACTTTAAAAGGGAAAAAAAAAATATATATATATATAAAATTTTCTGTAAATCTCATCCCTGGGGTTTGGAAGTGATCTATACAGGACACTACTAACCATTGCTGCACCAAATTTACACAGGCACTTAAAAATCAGGAAATTGCCTTCTAAGCTGTCAGGCCAATAAAACAGTTCATATAGACCAGGCCATCATCTACTGCCACTAGATAGAATTTTCAGTCCTCTTAATGTGAAAACACCAAAAATGATTGCTTGAAAGTGTAATAAAACCACAAAATGACTCACTTGGACAAGGAAATTTCAAGTATTAGGGACCCTTAATATGATTTAAAGGCAAAATCAGCAAATAAATCAAAAATAAAGCAGCAGTGCTCTAAAACAGTCAACAAAAGTGCAAAAAACAACAAAATAAATCTCTTATCTGTTAAGGATGGAGCAGAATTAAATCAGAGCCATCTCTGAGTGTAGTTAGAGTGCCAAGCAGATGGCATCTCTGGGAAAATGAGCAGGAAACAATTTGTAGTAAGGGAAGTTTACTTAAAAGCAATACTGGTTTGCTGGGTTGACACTCAGTATTATGGATATAATGAAAACAGTGGGTGGGAAAGTATCTAAATTGCTTACACAACAGACAATAGTAATGAAAGAGGTGAAAGAGTGACTTTGGAAGCCAGATTATCATAAGGGGTTATAGCCACAGATATGGGGGTAATATAATAAAGCCTACATGGACTTATTTTCCATGTAGGCAGAGTGGCATACTGATTACACAAAAGTAAGCAGGTGTGCGATCCAGGAAAGAGAGCTTAGTGGTGTGCAAGAGTGTGTCAACAATAAAGTGTCTGTGGCATGCAAATCAACTCATAAGCAGGTGAATTGCATGCAAATGAGGGTGGTAGAGTGATCCAGCAAGCAGATAATCAGTCCTGCAGACGCCATGTTGGTGTCCGAAAAGTACACTGAAAAATTCTGTATACAGGATGTTAAACAGAGAACAGGGGCTGTAAAAGCACAGTAAGAAGGACAGAAATAGCATAGCAGACACAGGTATGTGCAAAATTATCGACTGCAAGTCTAAAACCTAATGGGAAATTATGTAAAATATATTTTTTTAAAAAATCAGATCATGTTTATGTGACAGGTGGCAGCTGTGGTGCAGCAGTTAGCATTGCTGCCTCACAGCAAGGGGTTCTCTGGTTCAATCCTCTGCTGGGGTGCCTTCTGTACAGAGTCTGCATGTCCTCCCTGTGGTTGTGTGGGTTTCCTCCGGGTGCTCCGGTTTCCTACCACATCCCAAAGACATGCTGTAGGTGGATTGGACACTCTAAATTAGCCCTAGGTATGAGTGTGTGTGTGTGTGTGTGTGTGCCTTCTGTGGAAAGTTGGGCTCCTGGCTGGGAACTCGACACCGTTAAACTCCACTGCCAATCATGAGTGGACAGGTGATCCACTGTGGTGACCCCTAACTGGAAAAAAGATGAAAGAAGAAGAAGATCATGTTTATGTGGCAAGCCACAGTATGCAAACATGCCGTTAAAAAAAAAAAATTTTAAAGTGTGAAAACGAAAATTAGTACTATGTTACAGTAATGCATTATAGGACTCCATATAGAGTATGTACAATGGTAGACTGCTGTGGTTGCTAATGAGGCAGGGCCTGGAACTGTGTAGTTTCCAGGTTGTGTGCACAAATCTCTATGCAAATGAGCTGGGGTTACTGAATAGCACAAATTGGTATCTGTGTCCACATTTCCCATCTGTGTAGGCAGAGAACCACGTTGCTGTCCACATAAGAGATAGCTGATATCAAAAGGGGGGTGTTCCTGCATTCTTTTAAGCTCATTGGAGCACAGCAATGTCTGTGCAGTGCACCACACTTCTGAGCAAGGGGGTGTGTACAGTATCTCGTAAGCTTTGTTTACCTTCAAAGCATGTGTTTCAGTGGGTTTGAGCATGTTTGCACGTGTGCCACTGTGCTGAGCATGACCTTCCATGGGGGCATGTGCAATGACTGCTAAGCATTGTTTACCTTTGCTGCATGTTTGTGCAGCACACCACAGTGCTGAGCAAGGAAGGCTGTTAAAAAAAAATTGGCTGAGAAAGGCAAAGCTATCTTAATTACTGATGACCCTTGTTCCACTTGAACTCGGACCATTAACAGTCCTTAATGATGTACTTGGCAGGTGGAATGCATCATAGATAGCCAATCACAAAGATTGCACCTACAACACAGCATTATAATGGTTGCAGCAACCCTACAATCTGATTTCACCCCCATACTCTGCACCACTGGAGTACAGACTTGGGACTTTTGATTAAAGAAATGCTAGGGGATGCTGCAGGTCTGCCTCATAACTATGTGCTAGATGCTGTGGTCAATGCTGCTGCTGCTGATGCTGATCATAGTCCTACACTGAGAAGGAGAAGAGTGTACAGGCCCAGAGTAACCTTCCTTTTGACCTCAACTCAGACCCAGAGCCAACAGAGGAGAACCCATGTCAGTGGAATCTAAGGTATACGTAGCGCTTAGTATACTATCTATGGGTACATTCCAAAGACCAACTGGGGACATGATGGGGGCCTCACAGGCATCAGCATCCAGGGTATGCCAACAGTTCCTGGATGCCATGCTACCACATACCAGTGAGCACATTTATTTTCCCCTCACCCCTCAGGCCATGGCCAGCAGTATACAACACTTCTACTGTGTAGCATACTACCCTGAGCTACTGGGTGCCATAGATTGCACTCACATACACATCAAGGCACAACATGGTGAGGAGGGTAGAATCTAGGTGAACTGCAAGGGGTACCACTCCATTAACTGCCAGGTCATGTGCAATGCCCAAGGCATTATCATGAATGTGTGTGCTGGCAGCCCTGGCAGTTTCAATGACTCCCATATCTGGCTTGCATCACAGCTGTACCAGATGTTTGCTAGGGGGGACATCCCACAAGACCATTTACTGGGGGATGCTGGCTATGCACTGGAACTGTGGATGATGACACCCATCAGAAATGCACACCAACCCACTGAAGAATGCCATAATGAGGCACACGCACAAACTAGGAACATCATAGGGTGTGTCTTTGGGCTGCTGAAGTCATAATTATTGTGCCTTGATATATCTGGTGGAGCTCTACAGTAGTCTCCAGCCACATGTGCACACACATTCACAGTATGTGCCATGCTACATAATATGATCCTGTGGAAACAGCTGCAGCAGGATCAGCAAAGGGGGGGATACACAGCTTCCCACCAGTGCCCAGGTCACCACAGCCACACCCTCAGGGGGACTCCAAGGAGGAAATCCCTTAGATTGTCCCTGTAGGCAGACATAGGCATGTCCAGTATGCCCTGGCCTTGGCCAAGAGACAATGCATAGCACATGCACTAACAACCTAGGGTCCTAGGGACTGACACCTTACTCTGACTCGCATACCTATTAGTAAAAGTGATGCCAGCCAGGCCACACAACCTGTACCTCACCATGTATTGGCTGTGGACTGTGTGCATCAGACACAGTCAGCCCCAGACTACAGGTCTGTCAACTGCTACATTCGCAAGATAAGTCACACAGCTACTCACCACTTGTAAGGGGTACTAGAATATGATAGTATATGTATGGACCTGCAGCATGTATACAATGGGCAACTGGGCTACTTGCAGAGAGCTAACAGACACTTCAGACAACAGGTACTCTGTCCAATAGTATGTGCCCCATAATATTTACTAGGCCATATGTCTGGAAATCCCACTACATTATTCAAGGGAGATGCCAAACACTGGAGTCACAGAACGGTCGCATTACTATGTATGGCAGCAGAGCATGGGCAGGTAGTCCCCCACCCCCAACTCATCAGTGTACCCATATAACTGCTGTAGCAGTATATTTGCAACGATATATCAGCAGACCATCAAATTCCAGGGCGGTGGCAGAGATACAGGACCTGGCCACACATTCTATGTCTCATGTAATGCAGTGATGAAAATGTATAGCTCTGTCTGTTGCTTGTCTGATGAATGGCGCATCCCTGTCTAGCAGCCTGTGTAGCTCATTAGGCTAGGAACATTAGCATGAGTGATGGTGTTGATGGTTTGAATCTGGCAGTAGCCACATCTTTTGCATTTGAGGAAGTCGTATGGTGGTATTCCCACAGACTGTCATAACCAATCAATCTGTTACTGCAAGAAAGCTGGACAAAGCCAGAATGAACGGGTGGACAAAGGGCCAAACCTACAGACAGACATTATACATGCTCTGAGTAACCTAGAAGGTGGCTAGTATAACAGCAGGTTGCAACAGGTCAGATTACCTGCTGGATGCAAAGGCCATCACTAAAATGTCTCAGTAGCTACAACATTTCAGTGACTGCATTTTACAGTATAGTACTGGAAAACCACAAATGTATGAGGAACATAGCAGACATATGGGGCAAAATGCTGGACATTCTGCAAAAACATGTACAGGGAGAGGTATGCAGACTGTCACCCTGTGTGTGGTGTTTTATCATGTACCCCAGTCACATCATAATTCTCAACCTCTTAGAGTAAGAAATCTTGCCAAAGTTATGAATAAAAGTGGGATAAAGGCCCACAAACAGTGACAAGTTTTAAATATTGGTCTTACAAACTTAGAATGTTGATAGAATAACAGGTCTTGCATTAGCATGAATCTCCTGATGTGTATGGAGTCTGAAACTGAATTGTCTGTTATTATTTATGGACTTCAGTCGTCAATGATTTGCCACTAATTTCCAAGAAAAAACACAATGTTATATAAAATGGATCAAAAACTTGAGGCAAAATTCTGGACAGTCTGTGAAGCTCTGTACAGTTGTGAGGTATGAGTCACATATTAAGGTCATAAATCAGCTAGGGAATGCCTTGGACAATATCAGGGAAGAGCAGTACCTTGGTAACAGGTGCAGCAGCCAATGGCCTTCAGCCTGGAAAGGAGTACAGGTAGCTCTGGCCAGGAGTCACCTTGTAAGTACTGACAGTCACATTGGGCATGCTCCTACACTTAGTTAACTTGAGTCCAAGTCTGTTGTCTCTACCACCCAAAGACCTTAACTTGAGTCCAAGTCTGTTGCCTCTACCACCCAAAGACCTGCTATGTGGAAATATGTCTGTACATACATACAGCTAACATATACATATCTGTCTCTCCCTATCCCCCCTCACTCTTGATTAGTATGTCCATCAGTATGTGGCATGCACACACACACACACACACACACACACACACACACACACACATATATATATATATATATATATATATATATATATATATATATATAGAGCTATATAAAGTACAGTGATACATAGACTCTCCACATATATCTACATAACACATTTACATAACATATACACACAACAACATTTAAGGAGACATCCCTGTTATAAACATTTATAGAGATATGTGTGGGGATGTATGAATGTCCCCACATATCCCAGAATGCTGGGGTTATCTGCACTGACACATAATGCTGAATATGTGATAAGAAACCTTGGGACCCAGGTGGACAGTAGTCTGTCCTTTGATAATCACATCTCCACAGTAGTCAGAAAATCCTTCTATGTGGCACACCTCATCACAAAAGGGTTCTCATCCAGAAGAAAAGAGGTCATTGTTCCCCTCTACTCGGCACTCATTAGACCCATTATAGAGTACAACGACCTTTTTGGAGTGTACCTCACAAGACATCTGCAGCAGCTGGAAAGGGGCACAGGAAATTAACTTTCTTGGGTGGCGTAAGCCAGGGACCTTGTTGGCTAGGCTTACTTACGCCCTTGGGCTGATAGCCTAGTACCTACCTATGAACCTATGAAGAGTTGTCTAATGGAACCAGACCAAGGCCACAACAGTACATAATCCACTCACCCACAGACCCCTGTGCCTACAGACTGTCGCCCTTTTGACAGACAGAGGCATGAAGGTGGTCTAATGTACAATGGGTGAAATGCATGCCTTGGACATGCCATATTGTCCCTGGTCACATGCCTGCCTATCAAACTGCAAACAGCCACATATGGCTAGACTGGAAAGTGTACACACATAGCAGAGATATTAAGAGGTATCCCACCCCTAGGACACTAGATACAATAACAGTACCAAGCAGTATCACTCTGCAGGCCACACATGCTGTCTAACACAAGGCCACTTTGCATACTCCACAAGTACTGTGCCTGCATCCACATATACAGCAGACATAACCTGTGGCATGTGCAATAAGTACTGTGAGCTATAGTGCATAATACTAGATTGGTAGGGGTTCTAATCTCACATCATCCAACTTGTGTGTGGGTATAAAAATATCCCCTTACAACACTATGAGCATGCCCAAATGGGCTGTCTCCATGCAATGTATGAATGCATGATTACACTGACTGCCCCCATTGTCCCTGATACATTGTTACACACATATGCACCTAGGGAGCCATGCACATATAATGCCTTACCCTGCTAACATCATGTGTCTGCTGTGCCTCTGTATTACTACCATGTGTCCATTGTTTAAACCCTCAGACACCTGGAATGGACACATACACAGGTCTGTGACATGCCTGCCATTCTGTAACTCTACCACCAATCTAACATCATGCAACAAAGATACACAAAGTTTGATGTGTAGTCATGGCACATGCCAGCATACAATACTTGTAGTGGCCCACAAGTGTCATGGCAAAACAATATTGCACTACACAAGTACATGTAAAGTAATATAGTCACCCTGTGCATCAGATACATATTTGCAGTTCCCTGCACCAATGTCATGGAAGACAAATCTGTGGCACAGGTATCATTACATAAACAGGGTGTGATGTGGGAGTGCCAGAGGCCTAGGCTGTACCAAACAGGTGACAGCGTGTGTGTGTCTGGAAGGGGTGCAAGTTAGATGGGTCATGGAGAGGTGCCATGTGTGTCTGTTGGTGACCTGCATGCAACAGTGGTGTTTGAGTGTGTGTGCAGACAGCCAAGCCTGGTGCTAGCCCTACATGTGTGTATGTTGGACAGCTGTGGACTGTACATGGTAGAGCGAACAGCCCACTATCTATAGCCATGAACACGAGAACTGGCTCTCCTGGAGTAGCACTGGCACCACCATGCCCAAGGTCATATGCGGTGCCAATACCTGATGGTGACTGCAAAATGCTGAAGCTGTGTCCCACACAGGATCACCCAAGACCACATGCCAATAGCCTTCCACATTGTGATGTGGACAGCACACTACCCTCTGTAGCATTGTAGCTATTGCCAGTATGGGAACATGACTGTGCATTGCCACGTGGATTCCTAGAAGATGGTGTTGCTGACCTTCATCCACATGTTCAATGCCAAACTCCAACCAGATGTTCCAGCACAGACATTGTGCAGTCAATGACTGACACTCTCTCAGCCCACTGTCTATCCACAACTGCAGGGAACCAATTCAGGGTGTCCCCAATGCGGTGGAGGCAGTCACAGATGGCATACTGTGCTGCACCCATAACCCTAAGCATCTGTCTGGTGTTGCTAGTTCAGAACATGCCTGTGCTTCCATGATGGACTAAAACATGAGGCAAGTGACCCGTGATGTGACATCTGCAACAGGTGTTGGATGGACAGCAGTCCCCCTATGAGCACCACTGTCAATCTGTCTGTGTGGGATCTCACCAGCTCTCAGGCTATGGCCAGTGTCTACACTTACTGAAGCCATAGCTGTCACATTGCCCTGTTCAATGTTGCCACCGTCTGACTGTCCACTATCTGTGGCCTGTGGGGACTGGGTATATATGGGCATACTGACTGTGTGCAGTGATAATGGGGGTAGAAGAGGGATGTCAACCTCTAGGACAGATTCAGCCACCGACAACCCTGCCTGTGCCTCACTATGGCCACCATCAGCATTATCATCCAATGAGACATTGACATCAGGTTGTGAGGGAGACACATCCCAAAACTAACTGTAGCTGGTAGTCAACTGAAAAAACAATTACTGAAACCAGTGCAGTTAACCATTTATTGCAATTCAAAGTACTTGCAATTCAAACAACTATGCACTTTCACCAGATAATCCAAAGGCATCTTCAGAGTTGTTTAAACATTGTCTCCAAACAGGTTAAATAGTAACAGATACTGTTTGTAACAACACAAGCACCCACCCACAATTTTTCCCGCCCAAATTTTTTAAAAAGACAGTGCATCTATCAAATGCCTATTCTTCTTAAAATTGTTTACACTGTTACAAAATACGTCCTAATCATTCATTAAGCAACATACTAAATCTACTTGAAATTATTAAAATTACATTCTACATGATTTTTAAATAAATCCTGAAAATTAGATATGTCAAACAATTTGGTTATGTACACATCCCAAGCCCCCCAGTCACCTGTGAGAAGCAAAACAACAGCAGGACATTACTACATGCTATATTATGTATGGTAATCCACACAGACTCATACAGGTGAGGATCCACAACTGCAATACAAGTCCCACGTCTTCACACCTCTGCTCCCATGCACAACAGACAAACTCACAGCAACATACACAGACAAGTCAGGCCCATTATAGCATGCACATCAGCCACATCCAGTGAACTTTGCCAGTACAATACACCTGTAAGGTATGCAATATGATGGTGTAAATGATAGAACTAAACCTAACACCCAGTACACCTATATTGAGAATGATATGCCAGTAGTAGTATCACTGCCTCAGATATATACCATGAATTTGGGACTTTGCCCCCTCATTTGGCTTTGTCCTGAGTTCTTGTTGTAGAAGGTTGACAGGTATGTTAGGCATAGCTCTCAGTTAAACAGGGACAAATGTCAACAGACACAGGGACTTAGGCAGAGTACATCAGGGATATTCATGGTCTCTTTTACAATGTTAGAACTAATTATGTGAGACATGGATAGAATGAGAGGAGGTGAATTACAGTACATCATTTGACATTACAGGGATGTACACCCTCCCTAACTGTCAGTATGCGCTACATGTAATCCACTAGCTTTCCTACAACAGCCAACCATTGTAGGTGGAATTGACAGAGCTGAGATGTGAGTGAAACTGGGGACAGTTGAGAGGCACATGTGTAGGTGTAGGACAGCAGAGTATCAATGACATGTCACCACCATAGATCTTAGACAGGCTTACTGTTGTAATCCCTAGTCCCCTTACCTCCATCTTCCCATCTGCATCCTGTTATATGTAGAAATATATTACATACTTGGTGGAGTGCAGTACTCCTTTGTTGAACTTTGCTTCAAATAATTTTTTGATAATACACTGTGTGTGCGTGTGAGTGTGTGTGTGTGTGTGTGTGTGTGTGTGTGTGTGTGTGTGTGTGTGTGTGTGTGTGTGTGTGTGTGTGTGCGTGTGTGTGTGTGTGTGTTAAGTCTCATACAGACCGGTTCCCCATAACCAGCTGCTTGCCTCTGTAAGGTACTGCTCATTACCAGGTAATTGCCCCTGCACCACTCTGTGGCTCAGAATTGCTAATTGCAGCCAAAACAGCTGAACTGCACTATCATTAGCCAATGACATGACACCACAGTGTAATATATAAGGCCTTTGTGTAGGCCTTGGCCCCTTTCTTAGTTTTTGAGATGGACATTACTGAGGTGTGGAGACTACAGAATCGCAGAGAGTAGGTATAAGCAGCATCCACTGTAGATATTTATGATGTATGTCCACAATTTTGCCTCATATGTGTGGTCAGTGTCCCATACCATTGCTACCATCTGGTAGTGCACTGCCAATCATTGTGGGCTGAGGTCAGTAAGGGATGACACACGTGTGTGTCACACTGTATACCAGCCAGACTATGCATGCTACTGCAATAGCTGTTATTCTATCAACTTGCTATCTTTGTACAGGAAACTGTTACACATATCCCTATCTGTGGGCCTTTGCCCCACCCTTCATTAAGTATGGCCGCATTTAGATCCCTTGTTCTAGGGGGGTAGGAGGTATAGTAGGTCTGTTTCAAGTACCTTTGCATACAGTTGTGTACTCTACAGGCTGCAGCGGCTGCTGCAGCCTATAACTCATAGAGATGAGTGTGAACATTTTGGTGAACAGCAAACTGTACATGCAACTGTGTCAGCTTTGTCAGGCCTGTCATTATGGCAGATCCAAGACAACGTTATTCTATACAGTAAAATTTGGGCATGTGCATTAGGTGCATCTATTATGCAAAGGAGTAGTAGGTGACATATAGTTAAGCTATATGGATATGTGCACTGTGTTTCTGCCTACAGGCCTTTGTCTTGCAAAACTGGATAGCAGTTAATTAAGTTGCAGTAACCTGTGGGAAGTAAGATTGCATGACTCAGTCATTACTTGCTGTCTTCACAATAATGTAATTGAAGTGCCACACAACACTGGATTTGAAACCAGGACAGTGTGTGGTAAAATGTACTGCATGGAAGACATTTAACAGACTGACCTACTGAGACAATGCAAATGCATGTGTATTTGCAGGATATATGTGCACATATACAGACTGTCAGAAACATTTCCACATCCATGAGTATGTGCGTGGCTTTATATGGCTGTATTTCTGCACCACAGCCCCAGTTGTACATGTACTTAGCCATTGCTGCCTTAGGAGGTGTCTTTCTACAAGTTGCTGATAAACGGCACATTTACCTGCTATCACAGGCCTCACTTACATCCATTAGTATGTCTTCTTTAGTATATATTATTGCACCAGAGTCCAGGGTACACTCCAAGTTTTCGCATTAATTTCTTATTTCAGTTACATGTGTAATATCTGTAAGTAGTAAGCAGTATGTTTTGCTGGAAATAGATGGGTAACCTAAAACTTGTGTAGTGTGATGAGTTGATGCAGTGTGCTATAGCTGAGAGGGGCTCGGGCTTGACCCTTGACGATTATTTTGTACATGTGAGTAACACTGTAATAGACACATATAGACATTAAAGCACTTTAAAGCTCATTTAAGCTTATTTAAGCTGAGCTCAGTGAAGCGGTATGGCGTTCCACACTGTGCAAATCTGCACAAACCTGCGCTAAAAAATTAGAAAAAAAGAAAAAAGAGGTGATAGGAAAGTGGTGAAATGGAGGAAAGCAGGGGGGAAACAATGTGAAAGGCATGTAGGGATGTGCAGGACAGGTGCAGGAAAGAACCATAGCTATCCATTTCTTGTACAGCAACAGCTGTGTATTTTGACAGATTTTGTAGATGAATTTGGATTCTCAAACCCCAGAGAGAGAGGTGACGACAACATAATTGTGTTTTCAAGCCAATTGGACCAACTTAGTTGTATCCAGTGCACACTTTCAAAATGGAGAGCTATGTATGGGACAATATTTTTTTGTGGGACAGGTGCTTTTTTTTAAGGAGAGAGTGGAATGTTGGGGAAGGGACATAGGTACATGTAGGGAGGTAAGTTGGGTAGGAGAGGATGCAATAGCAGACAGAAAAAACAGACAACACCACAGACAGTGGCAGTGTGTGACAGATGTGGGGGAAAACATGATGGACAGGAAGGGTGTTGTGGAAATGGAGTCACATGTGCCTCCAGATGGTAGCAGCATGACTGGCATCCCCACCCATGGGAAGTCAACATGGCTCTATCACAGCCCTGAAGGTGGCTGTGCTGGAGGCTGGGTGCCAGGGCCAGTTTTCCCCACCAGGTTGGCCAGTAGGCCCTCAATCTGGCACAGGCAATGTTCATGGGTCCGATGAATTATCCTGCACACCATGACCAGCAGTTTCTGTACGGTGACTGCAGCCACTCCACCACCGCTCTCATAGGGAGGCCAAGCCCTGTCCCCTTTGGTGGTCCCACCAGATGCTGCAGGTGGTGCAAGAGCCGCAGACTGGGCATCACCTGCCTAGGTCCCAAATATGCCAGGACCTGCTGCCATGGCCAGTTGAGGCAAGGTAGGCAGATCACCATGAACTGGCCTACCCTGATGTGCTGTGCTAATGGAGGTATAGCAGTAAGTATAGGTTAGTTATGAACAAAACATAGTAATAACAGCATGCCAGTACAGTGAAAATAACTCAATTACATGTCAATGCATATTATGTGAAACACAACAATATATGCCAGAACAGTCAGTATCTTAACAGAATGACAGTAACAGTTACAGCATAAGGCCAACCAAATAGGTAATTCAAAAAGATATGTTAATATGCAACCTTTATAATGCATAACAATAATAATATACATGCCCAAAATACAGGTAGTTTAACAAAATGTGTGAATAGTAAACAATAACCGATGGATAACAATAACAAAGAAATGAAGATAAGGAGGTGGGAAGAGAAAGAAAAACAGTCCATTAGTACCATTATAGGCTATTTACTTGACAACAGCACTACTATCTACTCTATGAGTCTGTACTTTCTTTATGTGTACCAGTCCCCTATAGCTGCTGTAGCACATACATACCTCTGAAGCTATTTGCATGGGACAGCATGGGCCAGGCAGTAACAGCTGTGGGTACACAGCTACACAGAACACTTGCACATCAGATGGCTCTATATAACTACCAAGGTGTACTGTGGGCTGATTGGGCTGATGTAGTGATACTTTGCAATTTAGGTAGTCATTCCAATGGTAATCCTGTGAGAGATGGATTATGTACTACTAATTACATTATGTGACAGCACGACACTTGAGAGACAGGTATGTGTACAATATGGAAATTAAACAACTATCATGCCTTGCTTGGCAGGCATGGGGATAGAACCCAACAGCAGTGAGTGCAGAAGACATCTGCATGGAATGTATAAATTGGCTGCAGCAACTTTGACCAGACACTCCAGACATACAGCCATACCAAGAGTACACGTTATTTATTACATTTTATTTGATTATTATTATATTTATTTCCTTTATGTTACGCTGCACTTTCACATTCTTGCTAATGATTTTAACAGTCTGTGACATCTAAACACACAATTATTTACTCATAATATAGGCTACCTCACCCATTTACCTGTACTTCCTCTGGAGAGAAAATCTGTAAACATTATGTGAATGATACTGTAAAATTTATTGCTACATAGCACTGGATTCAAACCCTGGTCTGTGTATGGCAAAATGAAATACAGACAGTGCATTCAACAAACTAAGCTACTGAGCCACCGTTGCCTATTGAATGACTGATATTTCTCTAGAGCTCACATGGAACCAATACATGACCTGGTAGTACTACTACAGTTGTATACTTGAGTGCAGTGACAGTAGAACACACATGCATGACAAACAAGCATGACAGAGATAGTAGGTAATCTATACATGAGTATATAGAATGCAGGTATACACAATATATTGTTACTGGTTTAAATATCTGCAATGTCAACAAACAATACCAGATCATGGAGTGGGCTACTATACCTTGCTTACCTGCTGTTTGTGGGTGACATTATGTGGACAATACTGGCCTAGAAGCAGCCTTGAATGGTACGGTATGTGTTAAATAAGACATTTGTCTGACACTATATTTGCATGCTATAGCTATTACAGTGTTATACTTGACTGCAGCATCTTCCCTTAGACCCTGAGTGCATACAATTGTACTGTGATGGTTAAATCAAAACAAACCTGATGTACAGAATTTACCTTGGAGGTTTTGGTAATGGCTGATATGTTATTGCAGAACAGTTGGCATTATTAATTTCTTGACAAAGAGCTCCAATTCCACACTTAATGCACTGCAGACTTTATTGTATATACTTTCATGCAGTTTCTGGTACTGTTTTGAGTTTGTATTGAACAACAGTTGTCATTATTCAGGTCTTGAAATAAAGCTCTACTTCCACAGTTATTGCACTACAGACTTTCTTGTATATACTTTAATGCAGTTAATGTTACTGTTTCTTGTTTTTGTTGCACTACAGTTGGCATTATTCATTTATTGCACTAGAGCTCTAAGTCCACATTTATTGCAATTCAAATGTTAATATACATACTTTATTGCAGATAACGCTTTATTATTTGTTGCTTATTTCATTACAGTTAGTATAATACATCCATACTCACCACACTCACGGTGCAACCTTGAGGTTGCAAGCCATCTCTTCTGCAGCTGTTGGGAGAGAAGAACACCATTAAGCATACCAGTTTAACAGATATTCAGATTAGATATTGGTGGTACAGAGGTAAAAGTACTAACATACATGTGGGACATCCCCTGCCTGATATTCTTGGACTCAGGTGTCTAAGAGATCCATTTTACATTTCTTCAGGTCATCATAGTGGTGATGACACAGCTCACCTGTATGGGGGATACCAGTTGCACTGGTGAGGTCCCTTGCCAGCCAGTCCCAGACTTCCGCCTTGTATATTGATCCATGGTAACCTCCCTGCAGAAGTCGGCTTTCATGGTTTTTATAAGGAGTCTGACCATGATCCTGGACTCCAGGATGCCCAATACTGTGCCTGAAAGCACAAACTCTCACCAACACCTGCCATATTATGCTTCAGAGACAGAACTCCAACAGAGTATGCTATATTCCCACATACTGGGCTTAATATAGCCTATTTTCTCACTCTTACACACCATTGGGCAACATTTAAAAATGCAGGGCATCACTTTGCAGCTAGCAAACCAGTACAGCTGAGTTTTGCAGTGCAAAAACCCAAAGACCCATATGCTTAGCAGCAGTGGTGGCTCATGCCATTGGACTGCAGGGCTGCAGCCCCCCAGCTGTGGAAAGAAAAGGAAAAACGTTGAAAAAATATTCATTTTTGTATTCTACCTTTACATTATTTATACTAGATGGCTTTTGCTTAGCTGCGAGTCCGACTGACTTGCTGTTAGTCCCGGAATTGAAGTGCGCATGCTCGGCAAGTTCTGGGTTAAAAAAAAGAATAGTTTCTGTAAATCCAGACTGCTGTAAAAGCAGTCCAGATTAAGGAGAAAAGGCATTAGTGTGTGATGCCCAGAAGTATATGCAGTTTGGAACTGCTAAACTGGAAGGAGATAAGGCTGTCACGTTCACAGTCACGTAAGTGACTTGGATGACTGGATGGTTACTGATTGGTTCTCGCTCTCCAGCATGAGAAACAGTCAGTAGCACTAGCAGCAGATAGTACTTTCATTTTGGTCAGACCACGGAGTTCATAACTTTGATCGGGGATCGGATTGGACAAAATAGAATCTTCAAGACTTCAAATAAATGCTTACTGATTGGTACCCAAACATTCTGATGATCTGGGCTAAATCTTAAGTTAAGTTACAAGTGCAGCTTTAAGAAATATCGAAACTAATAGCAGCTTTACTTCTGCATGCTTAGATAATGTGGAGATAAACATTTATTGTGTGACTAATCCCTTCCATCATCAGTTCTAGAATTAATTTCTGGATGTCTGGCTGTGGGTGTACACATTTTTGCATCAAATTTTTGGTCCATTTTTTCATAAAATTGTGTTTTTCTGGCAAATTAGTGGCAAATCATTAAAGACTGAAGATAGAAAATAATGACAGACATTTGAGTTTCAGATTTCATATCCTTCAGAAAATTCATACTAATGCAAAACCTACTAATTTGTTACATTATGCCTACTTATGGACAAAAATATCCAGACCTCCTTAAAAAATGGCAAGATTTAAACTTAGAATTAAGCAACAAATACATTCAATTGTTGCTTGATTACTTTGAGCCTATAGAAAATGAATTGCAGAAAGAAATCGACACAGCATATAATGTTATTGTGGAGAGGTTTAATTCCGATATATATATTCGGAAATTAAATGATATTTCGCTGCAAATCAAACTATATGGAGAGAAGCTGAGAGGCATTAAACAGAAAAAGCTGATGAGGGACGTACAAGACTTCCGAAGGGGCAATATATTCGTATGGGAGAGAAGCAATGAGAATAACGCGAGCCGCAATGAATGGGTGCCCAATGCGCAGCAGAAGAAGCCGGATGTGGGAGGAGCAGGAGACTCTAGTTTGGCGCCAACGGAATCGAATGTGAACAACTCCACAGAACCGGTGAATGATAGAAGAGAAATTCCTGCAGTTAACCTTGATGAGCTCACACCACCGCCAAATCAAATGGCCTTAAGATCAACAGATGACTCCATGAGAACTGGCACCATTAGGAAAAATTATGCGATGGCCACCAGAAACATGGAGGCCCCTTTTCCAATCAAGACATATCAGATGAACAGAGGGAGATCGGCAAGCCGAGGACCGAGAAAACGAAAATCCTCAATAAACAGGTACGACAAGAATACCAAAAGGAACTGGAACTGACTATGTTGGTTTTTAATTTTTCTAAATTTAATTTGTCTACATCTGACATTTCGCTACTAAATAAAGGACTGAATTATGTACCATCTCAATATAGCAAATTGTCTGAGACTTTAGTAGATTTGAGGATATTTGCAAGGAAAGTAGCGTTGCGTTTGTTTTTTAAAAATCAGACTGTTTTACTGAGCAATGCGAACAACATATTCAAATCTAGAAGTACTTTTTCACCAACATTGCCGACAGACGTTGAGTGTTTTGTAAAATCCTGTGAGAAGGATTTTTATGCATTATATGCTGAGAAATATGTTAAAAACAGATTTTTCAATCTTGAAAGAGCAGAGTATAAATCTTTGAACTCTTTGAAAGGGAACAGAGACATAGTGATTACTAATGCCGACAAGGGTGGGGGAGTAGTGGTGCTCGATAGATGTGAATATGTAACAAATATAGAGAGCACCCTACAACAAAATAGTACATACCAAGAAATGTCACTTGATGGTGTGATGAGAATAATTAACAAAGTTAATGAAGTGTTATATGACATCTTAATGTGTCGACAAGTGAGCAAGGAGATGTTTGACTTTTTACATATTCAAGAACCCCTTGTACCTGTGTTGAAAGGTCTGCCGAAGATACACAAAGAGATAGAACCGATACCGATGAGACCAATAGTATCTGGCAGACTATGGGCCACCTATAACATTTCAGTTTTTATAGAAAAAATGTTGAGGCCGATAGTGAACAATACAAATACCATTCTCAGAGATACTCAACATTTGTTGAAAGACTTAGAATCTTTCGACTCTCTGGTTAAGAACAATGGGAAACTGCTTTTGGTGACATTGGATGTTCGTGATTTATTCACGTGCATTCCCAATGATTATGGAATGCAGGCAGTGAGAGAAATACTAGTGAGAAACAGTAATTTCTCTAGGAATAGGCAGTTATTGATCAATCAATTGTTAGAGTTGGTATTAGAATGTAATGTGTTCACATTCCATAATAAATATTATCTACAAACATGGGGTGTCGCTATGGGCACCCCATGTGCCAATTCATATGCCAACCTGGTACTATATCATTGGGAGCAGGCATATGTCTTTAACAGCAGTTGGATGAAGAATATACGCATCTATAGGAGGTTCGTAGATGATGTGATTTTGGCATGGGATGGGACAGTTGATGAATTGCACAGTTTTGTGGAATATCTGGAAAGAACCACTACATTTTTAAAATTCACATACGAACACTCCTATAGAGTGATTAACTTCCTAGATTTAACTTTATTCTATGACACCAATGAAAAGTTGTCATTCAGATTATTTAGAAAACCTTGTTGGAGAAACACTCTCCTTGAATATAGTAGCATGCACCCGAGGTACATGTTTACAGGTATAATGAAAGGACAGTTTTCTAGGTTAATAAGGTTATGCAAGGACAAAGAAATTTTACACAGTGAAGCAGATTACATGGAAAAAATGTTTATAACCAGAGGGTATAAGAGTAGTTTAGTGAAAGATATGAGGAACCATGTCATATCTGATGACACTAGATATATCACTTCAGGGGAGAATGAGATGAGATCTAAGGAATTAGTAACGACACAATCCTCTGTGTATTATAGGCAGAATACAAAAATCAATTATGTACTAAAATACACTAATGATATACAAGAAATTAAGAAGATTATCAATAGACACTGGAATCTTCTTGGAATTACTGATGATACTAGGGAAATATTAGGTGGAAAACCGAGTTTTGTTTTCAAGACTTGTGATAATTTGAAAACAATTTTTTCATACAACTCTAATGATATGACCCACATAGAAGAAAGTACAACTGGGAGAATAGGAACATTTCCCTGCAATCATTGTAGTATGTGCCAATATATTAATTCCATTCAGGAATTTGAACATCCTAATGGACATTTCCGTTTCAAACCCAGAAGCTATATGAATTGTGATACGATGAATTTAGTGTACATGGCTAATTGTGATTCGTGCTCAGCGTTTTATGTCGGCCTCACGAAGAGGAAATTGAGAGAGCGAATCTATAATCATATTTACGACATACGCAAACAAAATGAGCTCAACGCATTAGCCAAGCACATTATTCTCAATTCTACCCATAAATTCAAATTTAGGGTACTACAATACATCAAAATTGTTGGAGATGGAATGGATATTTAGATCTGGAGCACATAGAGCCCCAGGCATTAATAATTATGTCTCTATAAAACCATTCTTAGAATAATAGAAGAAATAGATGCAAAGTGGACCAGTGTAGCCTGACTTTACATGATTCAGATTTTGATAACATTTGTGACATTCTTTGATGTTTTATCATTATATAGTATCATACACAATAAAAATTATAACTAGTATACTATTTAAAATCTATAACTGTGGAATTTTACATATACGAACACACTCGTATATGTATGTTCTCAGTTCCTATGGGAACACTTTTTTAAGATGAGCACAATGTTGCCAGGGAATCACTTATATTGCTATGGGTACATCTGAGTTTGTTAGCATGTAACTATTAGAGAATATATATAGAATGACATGAAACCATGTTATGTTTAAGAAATAGAAGCATAATTAATAGGTTTGAAATTAATTTCAGAGTAGACTTAATTAGGAATACTCAGGTTTTAGCTCGAAGGAATTAAAAGAGGTTAATTCGGCTCCGGCGTCCCTTGATATATTATATAACAAATTTTGCAGGCCCATGGGCCCTGTGGAGTGTATATCCAGTTGAGTTGAGTCATTGCGCTTAACAATATTATAATGCCTCATTGCACGCGACACTTTATATCACATATGATTCAGAGGTTTATCGAGTATAGATAGATAAATTGCACTATTTTGGGGTACACATTTTATGCCCTTGACAGATAGGTAGGTTTTAGCGGTTTTAAGTATTGAATTTTGGTTCTATTTATAAAGAACTTTTTAAGGTCAGATACTATCAAGACACTTTACACATGTGGTTGGTTATTATTGCCATTTATTTAGACACTGCAATATACAAGAATATAGTTATGCTCGGGAACTTTTATAGGCCTTAAATTTGATTTGAATATCACTTCTTCATAATATCAAGAAATGTTCTTTATATTGATGTAATCCATAGACGAAGTGATAGGACAATCAATAATAATACAGACATGTTATGCAGATGCATTTGCGCATAGGATAGTTGTGAAGCATACAGATTTGATGAAGGTTTTATGGTATCAGCGATGTATTATATGTTTAGTATCATATTTATATATATACATATTTATATTGTACTATATCGTTTTTATTTATATATACATATATCAGTCAGTTATAGACACATGCAGTTTATATATATATTTCCATAGGAGCTAGTCACATAGTGTGACTCCAAGAGGGTGAATGGTGATGCTTCTTTGTCATAATATAGAAGCGCAATTGGAGTTTCAGTTTATGTGCTGGTTGCGTTGCATCTGATGTCACACAGCCATGGAAATTTATTATAAATTCATATATCTAAGTCTTGTAATTTAGTTTTGTTTATTTTACGTGATTCTATTAATTTTATTGCATCCAATTATGTCTGTTTTGGATTTGCCAGTATGAAAACATCTGAATTATAAGCATCGAGAAACAGTTATTGTTTTTAAGCCAATGATCTAAGACGATGCATCCAGCAGAACCCAAAACGAGACACTTTTAGTGAAGGTGCCGTTTTGCATTTGATTAAGTAAAAGGGTGCAGTATATATATTTTGGTTAATAATAATACACCAATTTTATAGCATCGAAGATGCAAAAGTGCCATGATCATTTGCTGTGAAAAAACTTTTTAATAATAGAAATTAGCTAAGATTTTTAATTACAGATGGAATATGGGTTTATTATGTCGTTGGAACCGTTTAAGAGACTTACAAATTAGTAGTATATTTCACCAGGAAGTTGTAATTTGGTTCAGTAAAGAATCAATGTTAGTGGTGATGTTGCTTTGATGGTTTTCAATTGCTTAATAGTTTAATTGTATAATTAAGTGCTTAATGACATGATTAGCAGAGACTGTTTTTGGTATATATACTACTGAACTAACATAAGTTATTGTATCTGAAGAAGCTTGCTAGCGGCAAGCGAAAGCGCTTATCCATTTTTATTCATCCTTTGGAATAAAGTTTTTTGCTGAAGAAGGTGTTTTCGTGGTGTATCCTGACTAGTTAATCTCTGTAATTTGTTACATTTCTAAGTTTGTAAGAACAATATTTAAAAATGGTCCTTATTTTTGGGCCTTTGTGACTTGTCCCACTTTTATTTATGGCTTTGTCCAGATTTCTTGCTCTGAGGTTGAGAGTATGACAAATGTGTTAGAGCCATCACCATCAGCCAGAAACATTTCAAATTGTGACATACTTGTACCCCACTCCCCCATGTAGCAATTCTGGATGTGTCCAAGCAAATCAAGGAGCAGTTATGCAGTGTAAGTGTACAGACTAAGTATCCCCCCATCCATGGTAGACACAAGTAAAGTGGCTTTTTATCTGTCCTTGATTTTGTAGAATGTTCTGGTTTTCTGTCATATTTAATACTGTTGATTTATGATTCTTATTATTCAGAAAATGCATGTTGTTGCAGTGCCTGTTGCTCTGTGTTTAAGTAGCAATGGTTTAATGACTATCAGATAAGCTTGTCTGAGATTGTAAGATGCAAGTAAGCTTTAATAGGCATACTGTTAAAGAATTACTAACATTGAAAGCCCTTTTGTTGTTGCCATGCAGAGAATATTTACATAACTAGATAATGTATAAGCCATGGGTATTCAAATGCATATGACAGTTTTTGTAATAAAGGACAGGATTACAGTATTTTCAGACGCTCATTACATTTGTTGGAGACTTACAGTCATCTTTGCAGGCTTTACCAATAAACTAAACAGAATGCCAATCTATCATGTGTGGTCCATAATCTGTGTGGTAATCCTTTAAGCAATTTATATTGCACTTATTTCTTGTTTGCTGCTCATTTTTTACTTTGATCATGTTTTCTCTATGAAACAAGTAGATAGTTGTCAGGCAGCAGGTCTTTTTTGATTAAGAAACATTTTTTCAAGTGGAGGTATCACAGAGATTGCTACTTTCAGCATGTTACTTGGTACTTTTATAAAGCCAAATATAAATTATAATTAGAAGTGCAGTGGCGCATTGCAAGGAGAAGTGGTTTCAGTTGAGTGCTGCTTGTTTTTTACACTTGATTTTGACTGGTATTCCAGTAATATATTTAAAAGTAATTTTCTTCATGCCTTACAACCTTTTATTTCCATCTAGATATTAAGTAAGCTGTCATGTAGCCAATGCATTAAAATATTTTTTTTTTCTTCTGCAGTTCATTTTGTCTTGATTGGACTCTCATAATGATGGTTTGTCACCCAGGGCAGTATATTTAAAGGCCCAGATTGTGTGGTTTTGAACATAGCTCCACAAGTTTCTAGTTGGCCACACCCCTTCCCATTGGCTACACCCATTCAGCTGTCTCCTGCAGCCCCCTTTGATTTGAAGTCACCAGCCACCACTGCTTAGCAGTGCTTAGCATTGCACAAACCAAATAAGCAGAGCTGAGCAGTGCATAACCATTTTCAGCCATCATTGTGTTTATGCAGTGCTTAGCAGGGCTTAGCAGAGCTTAGTGGAGCTCAGCAGGCCAAAAATATAAGTGGTATTATTCGTATTTCAAAAATAAATGCTTATTATCCCTTGCATGTATTCAAACCCTGCACCTCCTGCTCATGAGGCTGTACTGCTACCCATTTAGTTATGAGGATATGTAGAATTTAGCTGCACCTTCACATATACCTCTCAGCTGCCTATAAGTACTGCTGAGCACTGTGCAGTGCAAACCCACTCAGCTATGTTTTGGCGGGTGTCTTGGTGCCACTTAGCATTGCTGTGCTCCAAGCTGCACTACACAAACATCTTTAAAAAAAATAAATAAATGAAAAAAAAAAAATAGAAAAAAATCAATAAGAAAAAAAACACAATAATAAAATAACCAATTGACATTATACAATTAGACAGTGCATGTAGTGTCTTACTCATCTGCTGACACAGTTGGCACTACACTCCCTACACTGATTGAATAACCGTGTTCCACGGCTCTGCCTCGATAATGCACTATGATTAATATGCATGGAATGTTGCCGAGGGGGAACCATTTACATGGACACTGTAACATTCCTTGTAGGCTCTATAATGCACCCGCATGGAGTTTATTAAATCCTGGGGATAGTCTTTTTAAACCATAACAGTAAAAGGGTGGTAGGTTTCTTGAAAAACTGAAGCTGCAAGAAGCAGACAAACTAGAGAGGGATTGATCAAATAAAGCCAATACTGGCGCTCTAGTCCCATGACTCTGAGATACAGGTCAATGATCCAAGTTAGGCTAGAATTTCAGATACTTTAGCTTAATGTCTCAATGGCAGCTAGAACCGACACAATAATCAGGAGAAAACAGAAGCAGAGTAAAGAGAAGGACACTGGGAATGCAATTTAAAGCTGATAAATGATAAACAGAATATAAGACTCTGGCAGCAAAACTGGAATATAAACAGCTGTAAAAGCACTGAAGCACAATTATTGGAGTATTATATACAATGCAGATACTACTGCAATTCTACCACAGACTAAGGCACCAGCCTATGCAGAAATGTAGCAGTAACATGTTTATGGAAAAATCCAGTAATAAATAACTCAAATCTGGCAATAGTTCACAGTTCTGCTACAAATGGGAATGAAACTACAGGCAACAGACAGAGTTCAAAATAGAAACAGATATTTTTTACTAGTAATTCTACTTATGGAGATACAAGGTCAGTATAATATATAAATGACGCTAAAATCTTAACAGAAGTACACAATCTTCATACAACTGCATATGAAGCTACGAGATTAAGGTCTCAGAAAAAAATGCAAAAAGATAACCTTTATTGGCTAAAGCATGGGAAAAACAAAAGTGTACAAAAAAGTATCTCCACCACATAGATCTATATCAGTGCAACATAAAATATTTAAGCAGAATTTAAATAAAAGCCCCCCCCCTTTTTTTTGATGAAAAGCCTGTTTCTCACACTTCAGGGCTTTCCACACCTCTCAGAGTCCTGAATAAAAGATTCTAGGTGGGCATATCTCTGTGCTAAAAATAGCAGACTTGATAGAGAGGGATTCTATCAAACAAGGCAATATTGCAGCTACATAGTTGTCACAAAGTGTGATAAGATCTCTGTTATAATAGTTTATTATTATTTGGGGATGGGTAAGTGATGTTCCTTCAGTAATTGCTGTTTTTCCTTATGAGTGTGCCCAGTATAATGATGAAGTCCATTTTATAATGGTTAGTACAAAGCAGAATAAATAATCACTCTTGGAAAATACTTAATTATCATTTGCTGTTTTGAGGAAAAATACTTTTGGAAATTTGCCTCCAACAACATGTTTCTGCTGACTTGTGCACAGTGGACATAGTGACCGATGCACAGGGGATAATATTATTGTCATAGGCTGGTGTACACCTGTTGTGTGTGATCTGTAGCACTTTTTTACTTCACTTACTACCTGGTGGTACTGTTGCACTCTTCTGTGAGGTATGTTCCAGGTATTGTGGCTCTGTTGAAAATATCTCATTACCATGCAAGCTACAACTACTTTATACTCCTAACTCATATGATAAAGTAAAATGGCAAAAGTGGCGACTACAAGGTGAAAACTGCGAAGTCCAACAAAATACACAAAGTGTAAAAGTTAAGCACACAATTTTATTCGAATCGCTTTTAGTCCAGCTAGTAGCCAAACTTCTTCAGACAACAAGATAAAATAAACTACTACATCCAGCTTCATTTATACTTCATCTAAACCATTTGTTGTACAAATTGGTTAATTGGTAGGGAAACCACTTTAAAGAAACAGGTTCCTCAAAAGTGAAAAAATAAATTCCTCCAGTTTAAACACACATATAAATGCATGTTAAAAAATGTGCATATATATATATATATATATATATATATATATATATATATATATATATAAAATATATAATATGGTACCATAAATACTTGTTTACTTGTTTTAAAAATGTACATAGCCCTAAGGCTTTCATAACGTGTGCACATTTACTGTAAAAGACTTCTTAATTTTAAAATACAAGACAAAGAAACTGTGTCATTCAAACCAGAATCCTTATACGATTGTAACTTTAACTGCCAAATCAACTCCTGCCTTTCCAACAGGAGTTGAAATGGGCCCCCTTTTACATCGGGCATGATTTGATATAATACTCTAAAAACAAAGGAGTGTGTAGGGTGTTGGTCACAGTGCTTAGCTAGAGCATTTTCCAACTTGTTTTTCTTATACTATACAGGTGCTCGTAAATCCTGTCTTTAAGTTTCCTGTCAGTTTTGCCCATGTAAAATGCAGGGCAAAGCTGACATGAGGCAAGGTAAACCACTGACTTAGATGAACAAGTGTACCTTCCTCCAAGATTGTATATCTTGTTGTTAATGGCAACACTACTCCCAGTTGTTAGATGTCCACAAAACTTACAAGACTCACATTTGAATGTCCCAGCAATTCTGCATCTAGCTTTTTTACTCATTTCCATTATACCCTTTAAGTTGTTACCCCTTTTGTATATTACTGTTGGTCTATCACCTAACTTATCAGTTAAATCCATCTCAAAGGTAAACACACTCCAGTTCCTTTGTAAAATTGACCTTATTGCTTCAGCCTCCAAACTATCACTACACAATACTCACATCAGGAACATTTTGTTGTGATTACTACTCCTAGGGGCTAACTATCATGGGTGGTCTTACGTTCACACATTCCAGTTCATGTCCATAGGCATACATTGGCATTTACAGATACACAACCCTGATGATACTGGACTGGCACCACTTGATTTGTATTTTCCAGGACTTCCATCATAATATATTTCTCATGATATGTCCCATTTCTCCTGTGTAATTATATCCTCACCTGTTATAGTTCTACATCTGTACCAATGCACTGCAGCATAATATGCTAGTAATATTCTATTGAAAGTGATAATTGTGTTTCTTTTGATGGCCTTTATGGATTGTACTGCATATTGCTTGGCAATATTTTAACTACTTCAATCACTACCCTTCCCAACATATGTGGTACTGCAATAACTATTATTATTATAGTTACCACTATCAGCAGCTGTCTATAAATTATGTCTAGGGGTGCCCTTATTTTCTCAACTGGTCCACAGTTTTATGTATATAGTTTCTCATTACCCCTGCATTGTTACTTCAATATTTTTTTAGCATGGGAATTTGTACACCTGTGTTACCTGCATACCTGTTCAGACATCACAGTTGTTTCATATTGGACATCTACTGCTTGCATTTTAATTCCAAGTGTACTCATTTCCAACAGTCCCACTACCCACACTGACTGTATTGTCATACTTGTCAAGTTTCCTTGTCCACCGGTATAATACCTCTCAATTGTCCATTATTTACAGGGATGTCCATGAGTTTGATTTGAGTTTTAACTCTGTCTTTCTTAATCCTATGTATAAATGGTGACCTTTGTAAAAAGCTGTTAAATTGTACTTAGGTAAATAATGACACTAGTTAAAGGCATACGCTTCTTTTACTTCAGAAAATGTATATTAATTCATACTCTTTTATTCTGCAAACAGCTACAGATCATAGCACTAACATTTTAAAAGCATCCTTGTTTTTCATTGATTATTTCTGGATTTGTCCCTCACTCTAATGAAGTTTGTCCCTGATTCATTTGAAATCTATGACTCGTATTGTTAGGTATCCCCTGCCTTTTATATGTTCCAGGTTGCCATACTGTTGTGCCATTTGTGTTGTACCTGCTAATGGAGCTTAAACCTATTTACAATCCTGTGTTTACATTGTCTACATGAGGCCTGCTGCACTTCAACATGGCTGTGAGCATGTGATTTGCCCATGAGCAAGACTGCTTGACATGTACAGTAGTCTGAATATTCAGTTAGGATTGCTGCTGTTTGTCAAGGACAGTCAGCCAATCATGTTTCCTCCACTGCGGCATGTGCGAGCTGGTAATGAATCCCTGCCAATATTTTTCTTACATTTCAAACATAAAAAAATTATAGAGCATTAACCAGTACAATGTTTTTTTTACTGATAAAACTGTCAAGACTTCAAGAACTACATAAAACTGTCAAGACTTCAAGAACTACATTGTGTCATAAAAAATTACCATCTTCTAATACAACTGCAGTGAACTGTCCTTTTATATAATGTTTCTGACTAAGAAACATAATATCTAAAAATGACAACTTTCATCAATTATCTAGTCAAATTTTGTTGAACTGGGATCCAAATTACCCAGGGGGAGGGGGGCATATCTACATTTTGAATCATACTATCACAGTTGGTTATTGTTATGCCCAGGATGTTTTTTGCCCATGCTTAGCTCCTTAATTATGCTTGGACATAAGCTCACAAACGTCCTGTAGAATAGTTTTACAAGATGTATAGTTTCCCTAATCAACATTTGGCTAGTTCATGCCACCAGTTATTACTTGTTTGTGATTTAAGTATCTTTCAAGATTTAAAATATAATCCTTGTGGGTCTGTAGATCCATCAAAGGCTTCCTATAAGTTAAAAATCATTCTTGTTGCGCACTCACAGTACTTCTCTTTCAAGTCAACAAATAATTTTGACCACAAGGAACATTCCATCAGTAGTAAAAGTCCACCTTCTAGTTTGGTCTCCTGGAAACACATTTAGTGAACCCTGAAAATAATAAATTAATCATACCTCTCTCAACCTCTTAATGCAAAAATCTGAACAAAGTCCAAAATAATGGAGGATCAAAAGCCCCAAAACAGGGAGAGATTTTAAATATTGCTCTTATAAACTTAGAAAGTTGCTAGAATAATAGGTTTTATGTTAGCATGCTTTTTCTAAATAATATAAAGTCTGAAGCTTAAATGTATGTCATTATTTAGAGACTTCAGTCCTCAATGATTTGCCAGAAAACTACTAATTTTATGAGCAACAGATTAAAATGCAGGCAAAAATCTGGACATTCTGGAAAAATCTGGACAGTGGAGTGGAGTGGCATGAAATTAATACATCCCAAGCTTCAAAAACAGCTATTATGCTCAGTTTCATTGTTTCCATCAATTCTAAGTGTTTTCTTTTTCCCCAGACTGCTATCTTTACAGAAGTACATCTTTAAAATACTATTAGATATTCTGCTCCATGTTGAGTTGACTTTGGTAACACTGTACTTCCAAAAGAAACAGTGAAGTAAAACTTCAGCTTTACAACATAACTGGCACCATAGTAACCAATATGTTAAGCTCTTCCCAGTATGTAACTAATTGTTAAGAATAAGTGGTACAAAGTTTTTTAACCATGTGTTTTGGTGTAACTGTAATCATTCCTTGTCTAGGAGAGCATTATTTCTCTAAAAGCTACCTGTATTTGATTGTTCTAATATCTCAAATTTTTCCAACACAGAGGTTTTGATATAATTAAGTGGAATAATACTGAACTTATTTTTTTCATAATAAAAATTATTTGTATCTGTATTATCCATTGAAAAGTGTGATTGTTAGTTCTGGGATGTCACTTAAATTGTTAAGACCTAAGAGTTGTGAAATAATTATTCTTTGTTTAGCAACATCACTTAATTTTCTGCAAGTCAGTTTGTACATCAAGTCTGTTTACAGTATGCCCTGATTTAAGTCATTTTTGGACTAATGATTTCTTATATTCTTAGAGTAGTCAGACCTACTATATTGCTTTTAGTTTTTAGTTTCAGCAGAGATAGTATCATTATGAATTAGTGAATTTTTTTGACTTTTAACTTGTCTTCTTAAGTCTCTCCTTTTCATATTTTCTCTGATATAACTCAGCCTCCTCCACATCCAAGATCAAACTGCCTCCTCGTGATATTGTATTTGTTTTACTAGATATAATAATCTCAGGATACAAAACTGATGGTTATGTCTGAACTTTGCTGGCTTAGGAATTTGGTTTGTCACTTAGTTTCATGTCTGTCTGAGTAAAAAGGTACACACTGCTGCACACATCCTCAGTAAATTGGCTTTAGTGAAGCTGAAGGTCTAGATAGTGTAATAGAAGACTTTTGTGCACTGCTGTGCCAACACTTGCTTTCTGATGGATAACAGATGCCAGTGCACACAGGTCATTGATACTCCAGCTGGGATCATTGCCAATACAGTGCAATTGAAAAGGTGAGCACTGTCCCATGCCCTAGTACACTGCATGTGGAAGGTTTGAATGTGTTAATGGTGGGGAAGAGAATTGCAGAGAACTGCTACTTCAACACCTGGTCCCTGCTGGCTGGCAGATGTCATTGAGCTGCAGTTACTGCCATGTCAGTTGTGGCTATTGCTCATCTTCTTCTCCTATGGCATCATAGCAGAAGGAGAGAGGTAGTCTTTGCCCAAACTTCCCTAGTACATTGGGTAAAGATGACCATGTAGATGTGACAGAGAACTGCACAGAGCTACTGCAGTCAACATTTGCTCTCTGCTGGATGGACTACTAGGGTTGCTGCTTTTTCAGCTGGGGCTGTTGCTCATCATAACTGGTGTCGCAGCATGAGAGTACAGGAGGACATTGCACCATACTTCCCCGATAGACTGAGTATGGCTAGGTTGAATGTGAGGACAGTGTAACAGAAAACTGCGGAGGACTACCACATCAACCCTTACTGTCTGATGGGTGGCAGGTGCAGTTGCTATGTGTCTGCTGCCATGCCAGCTACAACTGCTACTCAATCTTATGTGTCTCATTATGTATATATATATATATATATATATATATATATATATATATATAAAGAACCAGGAATTGGCCCCTGCTGCCATTGTACATTTGGTGCAATGAGACTGAAGAAGTGGATGATGGAATGACAAACTAAGAAGTACAACTGCATTGAACTTTACTTTCTGCAGGGTAGCAAGGTGAAGTGCTTTGAGGTTACTTACATTCTACTTCTGACTTCTTTGGTTCCATGCACCATTGCAGTATAACTAGAAAGTTGGGTACGACCCTGTACTTCCCAGGTACATTGCCTATGCATTGATAAATCCAACAAGAAAAAGTAAATAGTCTACAGAGTATTGAGTGTGGCCCAGTGTTTTACAACACCTGTATTTGGTTGTCTGTGAAATCATGCAAGAGTGTCTTAATGCAATTCATGAAGGGCATAAAAATCACATAAATAAAAGATAGTATGTTTTGTGCTTTGAAAGAATAGCAAATTTTTCATTGTCTTCTTACAGATATGGGATCATATTTCTGACTATGCATATGTCAACAGGGTATCTATGACATCAAGGACATCATCGGAATTTATGTTGTGCCTACACATGGAATCTGTTCCTATTGGATGGGTAAGCAATACAAGGCTGTGACATGACAGACTTATTCCACTAATGAAAATGAAATGGAACTAAGCTATAACATACTTTGTGTTGTGCATTGGCAAGTCTCACAGCCATTCCATCAACTGAAGGTGGGCATATTACAAATATCTTCAGAAATCCCTCCATAATGGTCAGCATCAAAATGTATACTGTCTATCAAGCATCAGATACAGAATGGTGCAGAGGAATAAACAGCAATGGGGAAAAAATCGCATACTGACAAATGGATGATAAAATTTGCATGGTCAGCATACAGACATCTATTCATCATAACAACATTGTCACTCATAGAAATGAAATATGGTGTGCAATTGAAAAAAGAAGGACTGCATCTTTTCTTGCTGGTCCTGCAGAAGTTGTGCTTCTGATACTATTTTCATTTAAAAAAATACAATCATGCAAATATAAATCATGCAGCTTTTTTTAAATATTTTTTTATTAATGGTGGGCTGAGTTTAGGCCTTAAGGTCAGCATTAGCTGGAGACAACAATACATCTGTTTCATAAACTCACACAATAACCCAAGTGTTAAGTTAATTTTTAAATACAATTAAGGATTATTATTTCCTAAAAAATAAGGGAAACCTGTTCCACAAAGCTAGTATTGTTTAAGATAAACATTCATTTCATTAACTAGTCCCAGGAACTGGGCGTTTTCATATAGTATTAGTATACACACACACACACACACACACACACACATATATGTATGTATATATATATATATATATATATATATATATATATATATATATATATATATATATATATATACTAGTAATGAACAATGAATTCCCGTCCTATGTCTGAAAATATTTTGCATTTGTCTGAATATATTATTAACTTAAACTGTAATGCTTTATGTACTGCAGCCTAGAGCTATAATGATGGATATCTTTTAAGCTGAAAGCTTTAAAATAATTCTTCCTTGCCATAACAACAAAATTAATTTTAATTTGTCTATGTTTATCAGGGTAGAGAAAAGATCTCAGTAGACCTTTTTCAGGCTCAGCCCATGAGCACTGTCTTGTTAATTGACTTGCTCAGTGTTACACAATCAGGCAATGGAGGTTGAAAAATTCAAACCCTGGACCACTGGACCACATGGGAGAGCTTGTTAACAGCTCCCTAATCTGAGACTTATAGAGACCACATAAAATTGTAGGCCACTTGTTGATAAAGTCTTAAAGAACAGCTCTGTTTTCTGATGGGATCTCCTTTTTTAAGTTAGTTGCATTTTCTGTAAAATA
Organism: Protopterus annectens; assembly: GCF_019279795.1. Taxonomy (NCBI): domain Eukaryota; kingdom Metazoa; phylum Chordata; order Ceratodontiformes; family Protopteridae; genus Protopterus; species Protopterus annectens. The sequence continues at coordinate 1,795,046,750 of NC_056737.1, forward strand.
GAATTGGCTTGAAAATCAATATGCCAATGTTGATTATTACCTTGGTTTCCAAAATGGTATTACTAAGCTAAGTTTCCAATTTATAATTGAAGTCACCTGTAGACAGGATGTTACACTTCTCAATATCAAGGATAATGGCCTGATACTTATCCATTTATAAATGTTTTCTAGGTAACTGCTGATTTATTTGATAGGATTTGTAGATAATACAACTGCATCTATTTTAATATTAACCACATATTTAGAAACCAAGCAGTTTGCTGTTGTGAGAAGTGACTGTGAGGCAAAGACAAGGTTAAATAGATTCAGTTCCAGGACAGATCCTTATGGAACATTTCACTTTATAATCATCCAACTAGAAGCATGTCCCAGTATAATTTATTTTTGGAATTTATTTCTTATCCACTCAAGTACCCATTAATATTGTATAGGTTTGCTTGCTGTGACATTAGCTATTAATAATTATTCTAGCCTGTAACAGGGGGTAATGAACCTTTGCTAGATGCAAATATCCAGTAATGACAAGAGTCCTGTGTTTGACATTAACAAGTTCCATAAATTCAGATAAAATGACTAACTGTGAAAACTATGTTGTCTACAATTCAGCAGTAAAGTATGCTTATTAGTAGATTTCATGAGGCTTCACAGACACACATTTTGAAACTTTTTATCAAAAATCAATGTCAAGTATATAAGGTGATTGTTCGTTACTGTCAGTTCCTCATCCTTTGTACATAGGGCCTAAATTTGATAGTTTCTGGTCCCTGGGTACCATACGCAGCCGTAAAGAATATTAAATTAGGTCACCAGACTTTACAGTATCTCCTTCCACAAATAGATACAACACCCAGAAAGATTGTACTTTAATTTTTTTTTGTTATTGATAAACATACTGTTTATTTCTAGTTGGTCAAATAGCATCAGTTATGTAATAAAAAAAAAACGGTTGTAGTAAATATTCAGAATCTGCAGCTCTAACTAGGTCAGTCTTACTTCTGTGTAATAATGGTCCCAACTGAGTATGTGGTTTCTTTTAAGAGCTGACATATTTATAAAATTATTTCCACTTTTTGCTCCTTCTTCTCTGACTTAGTTTAAAATTTCACAGCTGTTTTCTTCAACTTCCTCATGGCAACATTGAAATTCCTTTTGTTTGTACTTGCACTGTACTTTGAATGGATCTAATGCTTATTTTTTTATTACCTTAATGAGATGTGAGTGAGCAGCAGAGGTAATTATTCTACTATTAAAGATTTGTTAGACAGCTTTTCCTTTATACTTTCTAGCACAGATTTTATCTAGAGTGACTTTTGCATACTATTAACATTTTCAGTCAGCTATGTTGGGCGAAGTTCTCACACAGATCTGTCCAATTTAAGATAGTAGTATTTTAGTTATCAATTTCCATATTGTTATATTCATTCACACCCACCACAGCTGTTCTTAGGAATAAACCTAGTAGTTTATTACCCTTGTAGGAAAGGCAGTTAGTTAAGTGAAATTATTTATATAAACCAAGTTCAAAAATTCTGCCTCTAAGTTGGAGGAAGTCATATCATTCAACTCTATACATTAAAATCCATGGTAAAAGTGTTGCGTTATCAGTTAGACATGAATATAAAAGATGTAAAAATGTAAGTATTTATCAGAGTTAATCCCAGGGCAGCAACAGCAGGTTATTAATCTTATATTAGGGTAATTTCAAAGCCAGTTATATCGGCAACCATAATTTCTTTAGCCTGATCCAAGAAGATAAGCCCACCTAACACTTGTGAACAATTATAATTGCTCCTCAGATGACGTGGGCCTATAACATTTGAATTCGGTAAAGTCATGATGAGTTACATCAAAAATGAGCCAAACTTCTGTGTACCTGCACACTTCTTGCACGGATTCAGGTAAGTCAGTATTTGGTTCATTCCTTGTCACCCAACATTGTACATGTAAAAATGTATATTTATATGCTGATTAAATCCAACACATCTAATGCTCATGGTTGTCTGACCATTCAATCTGTTGTGTTTTGGGGCATCTAGACAATAACCTGACCAAGTGAAACAAGTAATTCTCACGTTAGTGTAAAGGAATACTTCTCAGCCTATCCACCGTACAGGACCTTTATCAGTGCTCATTTTCCAGGTTCAATGGAGCATGTTTTGATTGATTTTTTTTTTCATAGAGAGGCAGCTTAGCGATGTCACAGCTCAATAAATCAATGCACTGTAGTTCAACAATGTCACAGCTTAATAAATCAATATTATTTATTTAATTTATTTATTTAATTATTGACATTTGATTACAGGGAAAGTCTTACTGGGTCTAAAAAGTATCACTTTTCAATGGTGGCCTGGGGAGAAAACTTCCTCATACATTCAAAAATGCAATTCAGAAGTAGAAGTTTAAAGTATATTAAAAATAATAAAAGTCATATATGCATTCAGAAATGCAGTCAAAAATCAGGTACAATAAAAACATAGTCAAGATGATTGTAAGTCTGCCATGCTGTAATAGTTTCAAAATTGTAGCAGCAGTTATATATAATAACATGCTTCAAGCAGTAGTACTGACAAACATTATTTAGGTAGCAAAAATTGGAGAAAGTTAAATATGAGAAGAAATCTATACAAAATAGTGATATGTGAATAACAGCCTTACAAAGGAAAGTTTTAGGACATGTAGGAATTTCCTTCAGAGGAGGGATTTGGTTAAGAGACAGTAATGATAAAGGATGGTAACAGAAAGAAAGGAATTAAGACAGAATGAGATATAGACAAAGAACGGTGAAACCTTAATGTAGAAAAAATATATGCAAAAGTTATGAGGGGAAGAGAAATATAAATGCAGATATAATATACAGAGATGTAAGATCAAAGGAGGAAAGAAAAAAAATGGGAAAAAAGGTAGAAGAATGCATATGGTAAAGGAATATCATGAAGACAGAGAGAAAGGTCAATATTGTCCTAACCAGGTGTAGAGCAGGAGCAGATCCATGACTTACTTAAACTGATTTCTAAATAAATCAATACACATCCTTCCTGTCATCTTGTAGTATTCTTTCTTGAGATAATGAGTTCTACTTTCTGAATTCAGAAACATCTCTATCACTATGCTTATGCTGTCTATTCACTCAGAAAGATAGCACTAAGTGTACGCATAGTGTACACTTTGTGCTAACCCTTATGAACCCATGTCCACCACCTTTTGTTCAGCAGTAAAATATGCAATATGCATAAATATTGCATCTATTTATCTATACATCTCATGTAGTACCCACTTTGAAGCATTTCAGAACAACATTTTATAGGCTCAGTAAGCTGTGAGGACACAAATGACTCTTGACCCAAATGGGATGGTTAGTAAGGTAATGCAGGTTATTTTTCTCAGAGTAATATATTTTTGTTCAAAGTTATGCATATAGTCCAGCTTATTATTTCTGACAGTAACTTGAACCAGGAGGAGTGCATAAGGTAAGATATCAAGAGTAAACAAGGGCATCCAGCAAACAGATGCATGGACTGTATGAGAGAAAATCTGCAACAGTCAGGCATCACCATTCAAGAAGGATGGACAGTGGTGTTTAATAGAGAAAGATGGTGACAGTTGATGTGACTCTATAGAGAATGGGAGAAAGGTGGATTATGATAATGATAAGTGTGTTTGCGTGTGTATATGTGTGTGTGTGTGTGTGTGTGTGTGTGTGTGTGTGTGTGTGTGTGTGTGTGTGTGTGTGTGTGTGTGTGTGAAAAAGAAATATATATGTATAGGCACATAAAGGTGTGGTGAACTAAGTGAAAAGTCCTATAATACAGTGTAGAGTAGGTTTAGGGAGCTTACTAATCAGCGACAACAACTGAAATGAATAAACAAGTTCCTTAGTCTTGTAACATAAAATATTCAGTTTATTATACCGTGTGAATCCCAATTCATTCCATTATCTGTTTTTCCATATATTTTAGTTTAATTTACTGTTTCACATTCATCCCAGTCATTTCAGTGGGATGTAGCAACTTTGTAGTTTTTCTACTGAATCTGGATTGATGCAGGTTATATAAGTGTTTCTATTAATGAACTTTTTCATGTGAGTCTTTCTACTGTAATTCTGAGTTAAGGTCTAGTGCTAATAGTTTTGTAATGCTGCTTTAGTAGTGAACTGAGGATGTTATTATGATCTGTCTTTTTAGGTATGTATTCCTTTTTAGTTGAAGGCTATTTAGTGAAGATTTTTAGATTTAGGTGAGTGGGAAGATTTAAAAACATTTTGTACAATCTCACAAATGCTATCTACACACAATGTTCTGCACATGGTCCATTAGTTAGCACAGTTCTTAAAAATGAATACCGCTAATAGTATATTGTAGACAGACAGATGGACCTGATACTCTGAGGCAAATAAAGGCAGCATCTTTAGTATGATTTGTGAATGAAATCCTGCCTTCACATGTCCTTAGCACACTTTAGTAGACTGAATAATAACAGATTCACAATATTAAGGAAAGAAGATGAAGCTATTGATACATTATATATGTCTAGAACATGAAACATATCAAATAAGGGCAGGATTAACACAAAATAAATTAAGGATAAAGAAAGGAATGTCACTGCATTCTGATTAACATCCCATATCCTATGAAATCTTCATTTAGAACGCACTTTTCTATTCTTTTTTTTTTCTAATTCAGTAAGAATGTAGCAAAACTCTTAACTGAAAAAAATAAGTTATGTCTTACCAGAATGTTCCATCTGTGTTATCGATCTTCACTAATCCTTAACTGTGGGCTCAGTTCTGAGCCTCAGAACCGACTCGACCATTTACTTCACCTCGCACCCTCCAAACTCTAGAGCTAGGCTCTACCCATAAAGCTCCTCTGTAAATTACCTCAGCTTGAGTTTGTCTAAAGTAGTGGCAAATAAGAAGTAGGGATATAAATAAAGACCAGATATGTGTCACTATGATGAAACCAGTTCTGGGAGAATTTTACCCACTAAGAGTCTCAGGATGGAGGGGGCTAATGTCAAGGTTATTAAAGATCAACAACACAGATGGAGCATTATGGTAATACATAACTTCGTTATCTGATGTTGTCAGTCTTCACTCAATCCTTGACTGTGGGACAGAGTCCCCAGCTACTTTAATCTTGGGAGATCTCCCAGAAGGATATTCCTAAGCACCATCAAACCAAATGATTACCATTCTGTTGAGACCTGATGCAATTTGTAATGAGTAATAGAGGTATGTGGAGAATACCAAGTGGACACTGCACAAATATTGTCCAGGGATGCTCTGGCATGAAAAACTGCAGAAGTTGCCACTGCTCTAGTTGAATGGACTTTAACTAGGTGTGGAGGTGGAGCCCTTTCAACTGATAGATAAAAATAATACAGTCTCTATGCCAAGATAACCTTTGAAGCTGGATTACCTAAAGATAGAGAAGAAAATGCAACAAATAATTGGTCAGACTTTCTGAAATCCTTTGTTCTGTGAAGGTAAGAGTAGATGTCTGTGGACATCTAGCAAATTAAGGGAATACTCCCCTTTACTGGAAAAATTAGGGAAGAAGAACGGCAATTGAAGTGTCTGATTTATATACGATTCTGAAACTACTTTTAGTAGAAAGGACACTTTGGTCCTAAGACAAACCCTATCCTTGTGAAATATTAAGTAGGGAGGTTTGCAGGATAAGGCCTGCAGTTCAGATACTCTTCTGGCAGATTTAATAGCCACCAAAAATAAAGTTTTCCAAGACAAAAACTTTAAGTCACAAGTTGCTTGCTGATGGTTCAAAGGGAGACAAAATGAGGGACTGTATGACTAGTGTTTGATCCCAAGGAGGAATTGGTTCTTTAAATGGAGGCATAAACATCAGGAGCCCCTTTAAAATGCTTTGCAGAATTTGTGTGACATTAGAGATGAGCCATCAAATCCCATATGAAAGTTTGAGATTGCCGCTAGAAGAACTTTAATTGTTGATGCAGAGGAACCAGATTGGTAGAGGTTAGCTAAGAAATCCAAAACATTATGAGCTGGGCTCAAACAAGGATCAAGTTTGTTGTTAAAAGCCCAGTTCTCAATTTTTTCCCCATTTACTTTGATAAAAATTTTTAGTCGAAGGTTTGTGATGAGCCACAATAATTTGTTGGACAGAGGATAGGGAAAGATGCCTGGCAATCATGGGAATTGGAGAAGTCATGCAGTGAGCTTCAGATGTTGGAGATTTGGATGAACCATGTCTTCCAGATGAGACAGCAAATCTGGAGCTGGGTACAGAATCCATGGTTTCCATAGAAGGAGAAGCCAGAGGAAGGTAAACCAAACCTGTTGAGGCCAGAAGGGACCAACGGGGATTACTGAGTTTTCCATCATCTTGGTTTTCTTTAGAAATCTTGATATTGGGGGAGTTGGAGGAACAGCATAGAAAAGACTGGGGTGTCAGTCATTAAGGAGATCATCTCTGGGTGACTCTACCAGGGGGGGATTAGAGCAAAGTAACTTCTGCACTTGTTGTTCATAGGTGAGGAAAAAGATCACAGCAAGGTTAGCCTCAGTGACGAAAAATCTTGTTTGCCACTACAGGATTCAGAGACTATGAGAATAGTTCTGCTTAGCTTGTCCACTATCACATTGGAACTCCCCGGAATGTGCATTGCTATGAGAAAGCATTTGGAAGAAATCGCCCATTGCCAAATTCTGAGGGCTTCTCGACGCAATGGGTAAGATTTGGTTCCCTCTTGTTTGTCGATATACCAGACCACCAACATGTTGTCTGTTTGAATTGCTACTATCCCTGGGGAAAGGCATCCTGGAATGCTTGCAATACTAACAGCACTTCCCTCATCTCTAGAAAATTGATGTGCAAGTTGGCCATTATTTGGGACCATATGCCTTGGACTCTTCTTCCCAGATAATGCCCCACCACCCAATTTGGGAATCATCTGTAGTTACTGAAGCTTAGGCCTGAGGAAGAATGAAAGGTTGTCCCAAGAGAATCGGATCGGAGCACAGCCACCACAAGAGATTTTGCTTGCAGTGATTTGTAACCACAATTAGGTAAGACATTGGCTGTTGCATCAGAGACCACTGGGATGCAGGTAACCATTGCAGGATACATATATAGTATCTTGTTAAGGGGACAAGAGTTATTGCCACTGCCATTGAGCCTAATGCTTTTAGGACTAATTTTGCTGAAACTCTTGTTTCTTAGAATTTGTCTGACTTGGAATTTGATGAGTAGTATTCTTTCTGGATGAAGAGAAGCAATTCCTGTAACAGTGTCTAAGTGGGCTCAGATGAAATCTAACTGCTGCGAAGGTTGTAAGCTTGACTTTTTGTAATTTTTTGTTATACCTAGAGATGCACAGAGATGCAGAGTATAATCTCTTGCCCATTCTAAATGAGACCTGATGGTAGTGGTGAGGAGCCAGTCATCAAGGTATGGAAAACTCAAATGCCCTGCAGTCTGAGATGAGCTGCAACCATTGCCATGCATTTGGTGAACACCCTGGGATCTGTGGTGAGTCCAAAGGGTAGAGTTCTGAATTGGAATTGACTGGCTCCCAGCTGTAAGTGCAGGAACCTCCTGCAGCATTTGTCCATTTTTATGTGGTAATACATGTCCTGGAGGTCTATAGAGAACATTCAACTGCCTTTTTCCATGAATGGAAATATCAACTGTACTAAGACCATCCAGAGTTTGGTTCACTGAACTAACTTGTTGAAATGGCTGAGATCCAAGATGAGTTTCCAGTCCACTGTTTTTTTGGGCATTAAAAAGAAGCTTAAGTAAAATCCGAATCCTGTTTGGTCAGGCGGGACTTTTTGGATGACTCTTTTGTCAAGCATTTTTTGAATTTATTGGACTGATGCTTCCCTGTGACTCGGTAGGACATCCAGGAGTTGTTTTTGAGAGGGGGTGACTGGAAGTTGACTCTTTTAAAAAAGGAACATATATGGCAACTTAGGTCTTATCCCCTGGTCTGAATGAGTATATGTCTGTCAAACCTATTTTAAAAGAAAGAGCTGATATTATAGGATAGGTTTGATTTAAAATGTATAATATTTTCATTATTTATTTATTTCATTATTTATATATTGGTGGACCAAAAACTTATTATTCAACTGGTTTGAACAAGGTTTTTATAAAAAGATAATGATTTGTAAGATTTTTTAAGTACTATACTTGTTTTGTGAAGTTTTTCTTTAAATTATTAATTATGTTTATTGATGTAATGGGTAATTAGTTAGGGTATTTAAGGAAATGATGTGGCTGGTACTTTTAGTCTGAAGAAGACTCTTTGGTGAGATGAAAGCTCTCACATTGCTTTATTATTGTAATAAACTCTTGAAGCTGTTTGATTGTGACTGGATCCCTTCTTTTATACTACTGATCAGTTTAATAAGATCATTAGTGGGTGGAGAGATCCAAGAAGTAGAGTGTTGGGCATGAAAAGCCTCCAGCTTTATTGACTCTGAGGAAGGTTGGAAGGAAGACCAGCCACCCATCTGTTTCAGGATTTCTAGGATGTCCCTGAAGGAAACATCATCAGGTGCTGACCTGGGGAAACTTCCCCTTCATCAAAATCAATATATTTGGTAAAAGATACCTCTGGGGAGTCTAAGTACTTTCTCTTGCACTTCTTCTTCCAGGCACTTCCTCAGGGGGATGTTTCAGGGAAGTGTCAGAAGAAGGAACCACCAAAGTGGGTATTTCCTGGGACTTTTGTGCCCTCTGTCCTAGGGATGAGGCAGATGGCAGCTCAGGTTGAGGAGATGTGGAAAGTTGTTCCAACAGGGATGGCAAAGACTTTGAGTCCCCAGTGGACAAAGTCTTCTCCATGATTCAGAAGCCCGGCCCCCCTGTAGAGGAATGGGAGCCTGGAACTGAACCAGACTCCTTTGGAACAGGGGTCACACTCCGCATCAAGGAGGCAACCCCCAAAACAGAAGCCTGGGTGGATCCTGCAAAGACCGAAGCACCAAGGGACATGGATGGCTCCTAAGTTAAAGAAACCAATCTATGCACCACAGACCTGTCCAGAAAAGATCAAACCAGGTAGAACTCTGGTGCCGAAGGGCCGGAAGAACTCAAGGTAGCTCTCGGTGCTAGAGATGAAGTTGCTCCTGGAACCGAGACAGTCAGTGCTGGGAGTGTCAGAACCAGGGGCTTCAAAGTCTCAGGAGTTGGAGTAGGTAATGGCAGTGTCATAGAAGAAGAATTTCCAAAGCCAGGTTGGCTAGGAACTGAAGACAATCCCGTTGCTGCTAGGAGCTGATCCAGCAGTGTCATGATGTCATTCTCAGAGAGACTCTTGCCTGGAGGGTTTGACATCAAGAAAGGGGCTAGGTGGTCTGTCTATATAAGGGTCAACAGATAGAGAGCACCAGAGTCAAGAAAGCCAATGCCAACTCCGACAACTGAAGAAGTTCGGTGCCAATTCCTGATTTTGGCGCTGAGGAAGTAGTCAGTGCCAAGGAATGTTTTGGTACCTTTTTTTTTCGGTTCTGAAACACTGGGAACTGAAGAAGGAAGTTTACTAGAAGAAGCTGAAGAGGATGAAGATGATCTGGCTTCAGTCTTTGACCCAGAGATGGCCTCAACAAAGCCAGATTTTAGAAGTCCTTTTAAAACTAACTTGTTTTTAGATTCTGTGAGAGTTCTCATAGAGGAACCATGACAAATTGAACAACTGTCTTGTAAATTAACCTTTCCTAGACAGTACACACATAAAGTATGTGTGTCTGAATTAGGCATTTTGCCCTGACACTTCTCACTCCTCTAAAACCAGAGGTGTCCTTAGATTTAACAGGTGAATTTACTTTTCCTTCCATCACACACAGTCATACAATGATAGAAGAAAGGTGTTTTTTTAATAGAAAAGATTAATGGAAAAAAATACCAACTATGGTTTTAGAAAATACCTTGAAAGATAACAAAGGGATAAAAAGAGGGAGTACCAACAACAGTACTTTGACAGAAACTACCAACAGTAGAAAAAAAGAAATAACAAGGACACTCATGCACACACAGACTATAGAGAAGAAAGGAGAGGAGCAGATAGAAAAGGAATTACGCTAATGAGGGAAATACCCTGATGGAGAAACCTAAAGGAAACATTTTTAAGAAAAAAACTTATATAGGCAAAGCTCGAGAGCAGTAGAAATGCATCTGACACACGTAGCAACAAATGAGATCTGAGGTAATTTACAGAGGAGCATTATGGGTAGAACATAACTCAAGAGTTTGGAGGGGACAAGGTGAAGTAAACAGCCGAGTTAGTTCCAAGGCTCGGAACCAAGCCCACAGTCAAGGATTGAGTGAAGATTGACAACATCAGAATATTATAAGATTAATAAATAAATTTGCATGGATAGCCAGTAGTATAGGCTATAGTCAGTGTATAAAAAAAGTAAATTCTGTCTTTAAGCATCTGAGAAATATCCATAGCAGTTAAGATGGTTAATAATATATTGTGCATGCATCTGAGATGTTTTGCTGGAATTTCTTGGAAAATTAAGATAAAATGAACAGCTATCCTATACTCCCCAATAAATCTCTTAAATTATTAATTTAGGTTAATCATTTTCTTTCAAAGTTTCAGTGGTTAGCTGTCACTGTTAGGCAACGTTTCAGCGATCTGTAACCTTTTTCTAGATTCATTCAATCTCTGAGCAGAGAACGAGAGAAAATAAAAGTTTTTGTGTGACATGAAACTAAGATGTGATACCATATTTAGGTATTAGAATCTCAAAAAGAAGTGAATTATCAAGTAGCATAAGGCCCTTCCCACCCATTTGCTTCATGTAAGGTTTGTATTAGATGGAGAAGGACACATTGTAACAAGCAGAGGTTATGGTATCAGAACTGAGACCATCTTGCCATAACATTCCAGTGTCTGTAATCAATGAAAGTAAAATCAGGAAGTGCTGATTCTTTGATAAATGTTTGGTGAACTTTTGCTTGGTCCACAACTGTCTACACGATTTGAAAGCAGTGATACTGCAAATTTTGTCCTCACTAAGGAAGAACCAAATCTAACATTAGCAACAAAAGTTTCTTGCTCTTTTTGTCTGGCTTCAGATTTGTTACTGTGATGAAATAGTTTACTGTACTACAGTAGGCCCTTAGAGGTACTTGCTAAGCATATTTTATTAAGCCATTAGTAGTCTGCGTAAAGTAAACAAATTAAAAAACTGAAGCTAAAACTCACAGTTTCAGCCTAAGATGCAAGAAAGGACATTTATTTAATTGAATTTAATTATGTGGTCCTAGGGTGTCAATTATCTTTTGCACTTTTCAATTTAAATGAAAAGTGAATGATTGCTAAGACAGTGTTCTGGTAGTTGTCTTGCCAACAATTTTAGCAGCAAAATAAATCTGTATTTTCGCTCAAGTAGACCAGTAATTATTGAAACTTTCTTGGCTGCCTGTTTGAAGTGAAATTCTGACATAGGGAATATGGAGGCAAGAATCATAACAGACTGTTCATTAAAGGGACAGAGGAAACAAGAGCTACATCAAGGATTATGCCATTCAGTAATTTAAATGAGTTCTGGCCTATAGTTTATTTTTAAAGCTTATTTCTGTTCTTTATTTTTTAATTTTTTTGACCCCTTTCTAAGCCAACCTAGTTAACAGTTTGCTGCCCAACTTCACTCCCATTGGTCCCATCCAGCCCACCCACTACTATGCCCTTCGATGTGGATGACACCAATGATGTGAGAAAGAGTATAGTAATTTTACTATTGGGCCGCTGGTATCCTCCCAACAGAGGATGACACAGGTGCGGTGGGAAGAAGTAGAGCACTATCTGGTAGGAAGGTGGAGTGGAGCTGAAGTCAGTAGCATTGCATATGGCATTCTGCATGTGTCAGGGATGTTTTCCTAGGCCCTACTATATGACATTATCTTAAGAAGCCAGGTCATGTAATGAGCAGTGGCCAGCTGATAACATGTTTGAACAGAACCCAGTGGCAACCACAGAACCCCAGTCCTTTGACATGCTCATGTATATTGATCCTTCCACGCCTTTGCCTCCACCAAGAACTGCAGAATGATCAGCCTACACAAGTATGATCTCTCCTTTCCAGCCTACTAGACCTTTCAGCTAAGTACCACTAATTAAACTCAGGTTACTAGGATTTCATCCCCTTATGTCAATGGGCTGGCTAATTTTTTTAATCATAATCATTGTTCACAATATAAATGAATAGTAGAAGAAAGCATATTCCCTTTATTTTTTTCTTAAGCATAAGTTTATATAGTTTCCTGTGAATTAAAAGTAAGAGTATACAGTTTCTATAAAACCATCCTTCAGTGAAATATGTTCCAAAACCTATTTTTTTTATATATATATATATATATATGCATTATCTGTCTTTATAAAACTTTTGAAAAAACAGGAGTCAAAAAATAAGGCATTTAATCATTTTGCATGCCACAGGCTAGGAGTCTTAAAAATGCACATTTAAAGAAAGTCATCTGTGTCGAGAGCTGAAAAGAGCAGTTATTATTACTTCATGCCCTAATGTGGTGAAATATTGTAAAGAGGTCTGGTGTAGTTTTTTTTTTTTGGCTCATGGGGTCTGTAAAAGCTTGCCTTCCTGTGTTGCTTCAAGAAAACCAGGACCTTGATACTAAACTACATGCAGACAAAAACAATTTATTTGACGTAAATTACAAGTACACAAAGTATTGTCATAATTATTTTATATGACAATTTAATTATGGCAATACTTTGTGTACTTGTAATTTACATCAAATGTGGGTGGCTGTGGTGGTGCAGAGGTTAGCATTGCTGTTTCACAACAATAGGTTCTCTGGTTTGATTCTCAGCTGGGGTTCTTTCTGTGTGGAGTCTGTATGTCCTCCCTGCAGTCACATTGGCTTCATTCTAAAGATGTACTGTAGGTGAATTGGACACTAAATTGGCCTTAGGTTTTAGGGTGTGCCTTCTGTGGAAGGTTGGGCACTGGGCTAGCAGCTCAACACTAAAACTCCACTACCAATCATGAACAGACAAGTGATCCACTGTGGAGACCCCTAACCAGGAAAAAGCCAGAAGATTTTATATGACAATTTACTTTCAGGCCAACACAGACAGTACTTGAGCTTGTAGATATATTTTTTCTGTAATATTTTTACTGTATTGAATAGTCCTGTTGATTTGTTTCTCATTATTAAATTGGGCATAAACTTTTACTTTCCAAAATAGCAGTGTGGTAGTATCATATTTCATGTAACATTCACCAAATGTCACTTTGATGAATGGAATTTGTGTTAAGTGATCCTGTAAAACTAGATTGCCTTTGTTATGGAATAATCAGTTTGAATACTTACAATAGTTCTGTTGAGTATTTGTGAAGTTTAATTCATGCATATGTGTGTGTGTGGGGGGGGGGGGACTGCCACTTCAATTCTGTTGGAAAAATCCCTTTCTTTGAATGTGCAATAATCCTTGAGTTGGTATAATCTGCCACACATAAATAATTTATTTATTAAGCAATAGTAAAAAGTTGACCTGTTGGTACTGCATCCATATCTCCTTCAGCATGAATTCATAATTATGCCCAACCTTTCATTCAATGCTTTATGAAAAATAAATATATAAAATGTGGGTTTCATGGATATTACTTGAGGTGTCATGCTTGTCCACTCTGATTGTCCAGCAGATTTGGTGGCAGCAGTGTAGTTTGCACTATGGATGGACAAGGGACATGAACATTCCTCTTCTCATGCCCTTCTGCTTTCCTTAAGGAGAACTGGAGAACAAGAAGCTTAATACACTCATATCTGTGGGTGTCAGTGACTTTTTTAAAGTATCCGTCTAGTCGAAAACACAATACAGTCATTGACTGCTGACAGAGGATTTGTCAATATTTGTGTATGCATCAAAGCAAAAGGCTGGTAATGGATAGAAATATGTTAATGTTCCTTGGGGGGCAATAACAGATTTTTCAAATATGAGAAAATATGACAAAAATATGTTGATTATCAAAAAATATACTGATGCAGCTGGTGGTCAATAACACAGACCTGTGGTAAGATTCAGTGACAGTTGGAAAAAAAAATCTGTCAATCACTTTATCAATCAACCAATCAATCAATAAATAAATCAGTAAATAAATATGTTCACATACTATCTTATCTAGCTTTTAAGAAGTAGATTTCTCAGCAGCACAATAAACTCTGTAAACTTTCTCCATATCATGAAAGAGCTTGAATGCTTGACATGCTTCAGTGTTCATGTCATCCTAAAATTACTGAATGTTTGCTCATATGATTTTTGGAGAAAGCAGTGCATTGCCAACCTGAACTAAACAAACTCAACAACTGACTTTTTGATCAGATTTTATAAGTGTGAAATTACATTCTATGAAATGCCTGACATAAGTTGGAATTTTGGAAAATGGGGCGTTTTTAATATTGCTTAGTTTTATTTCTCATATTTAGTCAAGCTTTATAATGATTCATGGATAGCTTTGTATTCAGTACTAAGTATGTGCCTTCTCATTTTAGAAGTGCATCAAAATTTAGTACAATGACACTGAGTGAGGTATTGTCACCTTATTATTGGCTTATGATAGTGCAGAAAGCTAAATCTAATAGTGCAAAAATAATGTGTTCATTGCCATTACCAGTCCTCTTCTCAAAAGAATTATACTGAATATATTGAAGGAAGTTCATAGGAATCCTATGCATTCTATTTTGACTTTTCCATTGAATATAATGCACCATACTGATATGACAACTGCCTGAATTAACTGGGTAGGCTATACTGTATGAACTTGTGACCGTTTATGTGCTGTGTTATTTTATATTACCTGACTAATGCAGTGGAATCTGCCATACCATGCTTCACAGGATATATAACCATAATTAATTGGGCAGCCTATCCATTACAGTGGTCTGTGTATAAATATGCAGATGGCTCTGTAGAGAAATAACAACCTGCAGCTATTCCCTGCTCAGTAATGCAGCTCCTTGATTGCTTCTAGCAAGAAATGTGGTCAGTTCTGTAATTACAGAGAGTACATTTAATTCTATATTGAAGGACATGAAAGACTGACCCCCAAGTGATGTGAATGTTTAGTGTTGTAAACTCATGGTGCATTCATGCAACATTTCCAGATTTTTGATCTTGTTGTTCAAAGCACACATTTTATTGCATAGAACATAATTTGTCTTCTCCCATCACTAACAATGTGCTCTATTCTATTCATTGTAGTGGTCAATTAACAATGGCAATAACAGATAATATTGTTCAACTTGTGAATGAGGGTTTTATTACATTGTGCTAGACAAGTGAGCAGTTTGACTGTACAAAGTAGGTGCTGTCATGCTACTAAAACACTCATAAAAACAGGCAACCTAGAGGGCTAAACTTTGAAGTATGTAAACTGTCATCTTTTCACTGTATTCATCTTTACCGTTGCTTTTAGTCAAGGTGAGTGTGCATTGCAAAGGGGACATATGTTTAGCTTAACTTTACAAAACTGACTGCTAAAAAAATAATGTTTTAACCTTAAACAAAGACATTAAACATGCTCTTAAGTTACAGCTGAGTTGGTTTTTTTCACGGAAGAACTATAAATGTGACTGCATTTAGACATCAGACTAAGAACTGTTCCAGACCATTTTCCCATTACTTTCAACAATACTGTTAAGTAATACTGCACACAGCCCCATCTGCTGGCAATAGCATTCCAGGAACTGCTCATGGTGAGGGTTTTCATTTATTTTTCAAATGAGTCTATCAAAGGAGGAAAACTTTTTTTTTCTCAATCTAATCTCATTGACAGCTGCTATATTTGATGGGAATTGAAGCAAAATTGTTTAAAGTTTCTGACCATTCATACCCTGTCATATTTTATTTAACCCACTAGCTTGAGATGTGCCTAATCTTTTTGGCAATAGGTGAGTAGATTTATGAAATTAATGGGATGGCTTGGACTATGGTAGGCATAAGTCTCAGGCTGTGCTCACAGCCTCATTTTCTCCCCTTGTACCCCACCGTTAGAAGCATTCAAATCTCTCCTGATATTGTTCTTCTACATGAAATTCATCTGCTTGTCTGTCACCACCTCTCCTTACCACAATTACAAATATAATTTTCAACTTAATGGATATAACCAAATGTTTACTATATAAGTGTTGGTGAACAAATTAGTTGTTGAGGGGACATTTTTTTTTTTTTGCTTGGCACAGGTAGGACATAGCTTCCGGCTTCTAACAGAAATGGAATTGAAAGATAAACTTGGTAGCTCCATTCTCTTTGCCACTAAGAGTAAAGATGACTAAAACGTATCTTATGAAAATCTCCTAGACTAGTAGGCCCCTTTCCTTTTACCCACAATGCTGTGTTGCAAATGACCTTTCTCCAGAATTCTGAAGTCCATGCAAGTCAGCGTTTAAACATAAAACTTTAAAAGATCTCGGAAAGAACTGCTTGTTGTATCAGTTAGATCTAAGGCTTGGGGAAGAAGAGTTGGTTTTGTAAGGAGAAGTGAACTGCCGATCTAGATCTACCATTATGGTACATACGAATCTGACTTTGGTGTTCTATCCTATTTATCATTATGCTCATGCATTAAGCTGAACCTCTTGTGTTAATCTTAATAGAAGAATGTCCAGACATATGATATTGCTAAAAGACCAAGAGTTAAATCACATCCAGCTTGCAGTGTCCTGCAAAAGTGTTAAGCAATGCCCACACATTTGCGGCACAAATATCCAAGTATGCACGTTTAAAGAATAATTGTGAAGTGACCCTATTTCTGACTGGAAAGGCCCTATGTTCTATAGATAGGATTTTGTTATAATTAATTAATAGTTTGGAAGCTATGTAAAAAACGTTCATTTTTTGGTACTTTACATCCAAATGTTCATAGGAAAGTACTAGGCTAGTAGCCTTTGTGGGACATTTAAAACTTAAACAATTTCCTTCAAAGGTGATAATCAGATCCTGTACCTTGTGTCTGTGAGGTAAACACCTTAACCGTTATACGAAGACCCAACCCCCAAAGTCTTTTGTGACCATGAAATAAATACTTGAGAACCTTGACAAATTGTCTTTGCTCTTTCAAGATAAAACCTGAGCTGTCTGCGAACATTAATGCAATGCAGCAGTCTTTCCCAATTGTTGGAATAGTTTGAGAGGAATACTGATAGAATTATGGCTCCTTGCAGCCTTAGTTTAACTAACACAACTGTAATGTATTGATGAAAAGGATTTTGCATCTGTTTGTAATTTTTATATGCAGGTAGGCATCTTGGAAATGGTTTGTTTCTGTTGCAGATTTTGGCTTAAATGGATTTGTTCTCATGGACACTATCTTTTTGGACAAGTAGGTACTGAGGATGTACAGATAAAGCCTACAATTCAGAAACTCTCCTGCCTGAATTAATGGCTACCAGGAATAGAGTTTACAACATATGAGTTTTAGGTCTTCAGTGGTTTGGATGTCATTGTGTCAATATTTCCAAAGTAAAATAGATGATGCAATGAAAAAGAGGTTCCTTGATCAGTGGACATAGAAGAAAGGTACTTTGAAGAAAGGTTTTACAGACTGTAAAATAGTCTTATGATGAGGAGTTGGTTCCTTGGCAGAAATTAGAAATTCAAAAAAAAATTGAACATTGACTGAAGAGTATAGTCAGATTCAAGAATAATTGATAGGTATTATACAATAGCTAGGATTAGAACAGTAAAAGCATCTAAACCCAAGCCATGGCCCAAATGGACAAATTGGCCCACTTTTATATGTCTTCCTTCTGCTTGAAGTAAGAACTTAGGCTATCATTTCTAGGCTTGAATTGCTCCTGACTGTGACATCTAGTTAATATCCCACTAGACTGCCACCAATAATGTGATGTCCCCCACTTAAAAAATCCAGGTCAGTAATTGAAGACCCTCAATCCTCACCACTGATTCCAGTCTGGGAGTGTCAGGGGAAACAACAAAGATGAGAGCACACAAGAGTAAAATTCCAAATTTCCCTTAAGAGAACAACAGGAACATGATCTATTTCCTGGGACTGGACTAAATACCTCTGTCCACCCCAGCTATAATCCCTTATTATACAGTTCAGAGCATTGTGTTCCAGTTTAAGTCCCCTGACTCACTCACAGTAAAAATAAATTTAAATTTCACACACTCAAACACTTATGGGAAGCCTGACACAGATTTCCAGCTATGTGCCCTCCCCAGTACAAATGGTAAACACTGCCACCAGAGTCAGACAGGTTTACATGCTCTTCAAAGGGTGATGAATTATTAAAAATTAAATATCAAAATAAATGATAGCTATGACCAGAAGCAGCCAGGCATTCAAGGTGACCTGGAAGTATCAAACAGGTTTAAGCACTCTCTAAGCTCTAAAGTGATGGTTCAGCCACAGTGTAAAGTAATGAAAAACATTTAATAAATAAAATGATTATTAAAAAATGTAAACAATAATTTCATTAAACACCAGAATTCAATCACCAGAAATGTGAAATTAAACTGTAGGAAAGAAGTCCATCATTTTTGAAAAACTCTAGCTATATAACTAAACTTTCTTAATCTAACTAGAGAATACTGCCCCTGATCTGATCTAAAACATTACAGCAAGGCAAAGGCAGGCCTACAGTTTTTGGTGAGTCCTTTCTTTGGGTATCCACTGCACAGCACTGTAACTGACTGCAACTCTTAACTAACTACCCTTCAACTGACTTCAGCAGTCTCTTTTATAGTCCAGGTTAACCATCTCAATACACTGTCCATCAAGGGAAGGTTAGAAATCATGTAGTTGGGCATAAGAAGCATAAATCCAAATGAGACCTGCTAGACAGGTGTGTTAGAAGTCCCCTTACTGGTTTCAGACATAGAAACTTGTCCAAGAAATGAGGTCAAAGCAGGGGAACCAGACTTATGAAGGCCAAAAAGGGGCTATCAAAAGAATGACTTTAACCTTATGCATCTTGACCTTCTCCAGAATGTGGGAATAGGGGGGGGGCATAACTTGGGCTACTTCATGATGAGTACATCACAGGAGCAACTTCAAAATTGAAGAATAAGGGAAAATAACTTTTGCTATTCAATGTTACTTCAGGTTAAATACATTACAGCAAAGTTTCCTTCCTTTTTCATGAACAATTGTCATTGCTTACAAGCAAAACTGATAGGAATAAGTTCCCCTGCTTGTTGATATGTCATACCAATGCTATGTTATAGATGATGATGGAAGTTGTACAGGGAAATTCAGTGGATTGTATAACTGATTCCACTTAACTCTTAGTGTCTCCTGTAATTCCACATGATTAATTCTACAGCTCTGAAACAAAAAGTTATAGGACTAGTGTGTGTTTGTAGAATCTTTCAGTAAAAACTCAAAGAAAAGCCGAGCCATGCTAGAGTTTTCACTGTTTGATATCTTAAACCTCCTGTAATGGAAGCCCATGGTATATATGCAAATGACCCCTTAAGGACATAAAGTGTTTCAGCTATATGGCTTTTGAATGTCTGCAACTTTTTTTTCCTTTTTTAAGTCTTTATGGTTACATTCAGACCAATAAAGCCAAATCCCACTAGCTCTGGACACACATGGTTTGACCTTTTTATTGACTTCCTCAGCACAAGTGGATAGTTTGGCTATTTAACAGAAACACATGGTTTTAAACACAGCTGATGTCCATAAAGATTAAGGTGACTGCAAAATACCCCAACTAACATCTAAACCAAAAATCTGAGAACCCAACCATGGAAGAGGAGACATTTTTACTGAGAAAAAAACTCAAAAAAAGCTAAAGTATCCATTTTGCATCTTATAAACATGATATAATTCATGAATATTAACTGAGATGCCCTGTTCTTCCTAAGGACAGGAACAGTAAGAGAAGGTAGTCCTTAAAGTTAAGAAGAGTGCCCATAGTGAGAGCCACTGGTAGCCTATTGTTTAGGTATGGAAAAACCTGCCTCCGTGCAGTCTTAGTTTAACTGATACAACTGTCATGTATTAATAAAAGGGATTGTTCATTCTTTTGCAATTTTTATGCACAGGTTTGAATCATAGAGTTACAAACAGCACAAACAGTTTCCTTATTGCCTGCAGGGAAGGATGGATTGCACCATTAGCATGAGAAAATACTGTTTGGAGATGTATTGGTTTATGCTGCATAAATCAAATACAGGCCTGAGTCCTTTGCCTTCTTTGGTACCAAAACTAAATAAAACATGGCTTTTATAGTGCACTGGAACTTCCAAAATAAATAAAAAGGTATAATGAATGTGATATATTGCTTTTGTTATCTCTTTCTCATATTAGACTTCAAAAATGACATCTCAAGGTAAAACATATTCTTAAGTAACCCAAATACCTGGAGATTCATTAAAGTCATGGCTGCATCACAGCTAAGCCAACACTCAACATTTCCAGCATGATGAGCAGCAATGTTTATCAGATATGCATGAGGTCAACCCAGTATGCACAAAAAGGAGCCTGCCTTCATTGCCACAGCATAGAACTATGGCTAGATTGTGGTTAGTCACCTTGCAGCAACATGCTATGCAAGCAGGTAAATAATGATGCTATAAAAGCACCCCTAGTATTGTATGTTAGTTTGCACATGCAATGTTGACATAATCAACTGTAATAAATGCATATATACAGAATTTAGCAATAAAAAGATAGGTAACACAGATGCTGAGACTGTCAATCTATGGAGATGGACAACATAAAACTGCAAACGTAGTTACATATTAAAAAAAAAAAAGGTGATGTTAAAGCAGATCAAAGAAGGTGCAATGACAATACCACACTTTTGAAGAATGTTAAGTATATACCAGACCAGGCAGTATCAGTGTCAGCAGTGCACCTATACTATTCTGTGAATGTCATAAAAAAAGAAAAATATATATTACCCTGGATACTTGTCAACTGATCTACAGCACTTTCATCAAGTGCTAAACAATTGATGGAAAAGGAGACAAAACAGTTTTATCAAACCTCAGAGGTAAAGGTTATTTGTATGGGGAGGGGCAAGCCCTCTGCACTACCTTGTTGGTAGACACCACTCACAGCCCTGAACATAAATAGATTTACTCAATGGTTGCAAACCAGTGGAGGAAAAAGAAAACTCCACTGATGGCAAAACGTTTTTCTCTTTTTCCATTGATCGTACAACACTCAAGGAAAGTACTGCTGATCATATGACAGTAACATGTTACTCTGAGGGGAGTCAATCCAGCAATGCAAGCCATGTGCCATTATATTTACATTGTGCCTGGAAAGCAGGCCACTGCAGAAGTCAGAGTGCAGGGGGTTATAAAACACATACCTGGAAAATATAGTACATGTGCAGACAGATAACCAACAAAAAAATCATGATAGTCCTAAAGGGAACTGAACACAGAATGCAACATTCAAAGGTTTCTTATCACTGCATTGAAAAATGGGAGCCACTGAAGTGGTCAGTGTGCAGGGATTATAAAACACATATTTGTGAATTGTATGAAATGCAGTAGTCTGCAAACAGAAAAGTTATGAAACTACATGCAACCACCGAGGTACAGTATGTGAAACCCACAAATAGTTGTAATGACATAGTAAAAATCATTTCATATATACACTGCTCTATCAAAGGAGTTAGAATAATGGAAGCAGCTGTGTTCTACTTCAAACTGGAATGTGCAGCAAAACTGGCTCATTTGTACAACTGATTAGTGCATGCTATGCAGTTTGCATCATTTTTGCCAGCAGGAACCCGTTTCCCTCAAACGCCTATCTCAACAGTAGCTGAAGAATCAAGAAATAAGTGCCATCCTCTGCAATACAATGTATACACCAATTAAAGGATTGTTTGTTGTCACTGGAACTGAGAACATGATATCAGCAAAGGCAGCGTATGTCATAGCAGCTGTGTTAGAAAAGGTGACTGAAAAATACATTGCAGGTGAATAGAACACATGATAACAGGGCAAAAAACATCCACATACCTGTGACTGAACCCCCTACATCATCTTAAGGATAAAAAAATAAAAAGTAGAAAACAAAACAGACCAAACAACAGGTGAAGGGATTCAAACCCATTAGCCATTGTATGAATAGACTGAGGCATTGAAACTATCACATGCATGTATTATGTTTACCTTATTTTATACTTGAATGGCACATTATTAGTCTATAATAATGATTTTTTTCAGACTGCTACAACTTAGATTTCATTGGTATGGAATTCCTACCTGTAAATGACTACAACATGCACATCGAACATACCAAATAATAATCATAGAAGCTGAGACAATGCACAATGCAAATGTTAATGTCACCTTATCTCAGTATTGACTACCAGATTTTCTTCAGTTTTTGTCATATAAAGAGAAGTGTCATGTCTCTGTGCTTACATAAGGACAGTGAAGTTGCTTTCCATGAAATATCACACAAATTATTAGGCAGATAGATTTTTTTTTTCCATCGTGAAAGCCTTTTCTGGCTATGTACATGAAGTGATAATGTCACAGAGAAGGGAGTGGCTTTATCATAATTCAGTAATATATTGCGACTAATACTGAAAAATGAGTTACTAAACAGCATACAACAATAACAGGATCAAAATTAACCTGCTGTACTGGCAATGTATACAGTAATGATAAGGTGAAGAACACAGACATGCTTACCCTTACTACCTATATACATTGTACCTACTTACTGCAAGGTATGGACTATTTGTCAGACTGCTATAACATAGGCGTTATTGTATTTGAACTCCTGCTTCCCTACAGCTCACATTCTCTAAACATATGTACTAGCTACTGATAGCACAGAAAAAGTCAAACAACAGTTGTCAGAAAGCACACATTTGATAGGATGTTAGCCACAGCATATGAGAATGGAAATGAACAGGGTTAAAAAGCATACAACACTCAGGAGACCAAAGCCCTACACCTGTCAAACTGTCACATTCAAGTTATATATCATGTCACATTTATTCACTGCCATTACTGCATGATACACAATGCTACTCACATGGATACAACCTACACCTGACTGGATTTAACCCCCTACCTATCTCACCGTGTCTTGATCTGTGTACTAGCTAATGATGTCACAGAATAATTTATACAACAATTGTCAGAAAACATACATTTGAACAGATGTTGCGAACCGTACTTGGAAATGAAAATGAGCAGTGCTCTGTACACCCTACTCAATTGACAGTTTACAAAGTAATGACAAGATATAGCATGCAAATACCATGCTTGCCCTTATTATCTATATGAATTGTACCTACTTACTACAAGGTATGGATTTTTTTGTCACACTGCTATGACTTTGACCTTGATGTATTTGAAGCACTACCTGCCTAACTCACATTAGCTTGAGTTGTGTACTTACTACAGAAAGCACAGAAGAAGTTACAAAACAGCTGTTAGAAATCACACATTTGAAGGGAGTGTTGCAACAGTGTTAAAGACTGAAAAAGAGCAGTGTTAAAGAGACTGCAGTAATCCCTCCAAATACCTGAATTGCAACTTAAAACATCACAACAGGAGTACAATGAACCATGGAAGGGGTTACAGCGAATCTGTTGATATCAAATTATGGTTACATCATTACTGATTTCTGTCACACATCGAGGGTAGGCTCCTTTGCATGACAGTCATCAAAAGTCAGTGCAATATTTATGTTTATAAGACTGATGCAAGATATGCATTACTGGAATGAAAACAATGCCCGGTAACTGATATGCTTTGGAACAATGTAGTATCATATGAAACCAAAGAAGAACTTATACAGCATGTGTCTAGAAACACAATTGAATGACTGTTCAAAAGGGAAATGAAAAAGTTTATGAAATAGGGATTGCGCATGATGGAGGTGTTTACCTAGTGAATATGTAACTCAGTGGAGTGTAACCTATGCCTTTTATAGTCATAAACTCCTTATCAGTACAATTTCCAGGGTTACAGGTAAGGCTGTCTATATAGGAACATAAGTGAGACATATCACATAAATGTATACCATTTGCAGACTGGTGTTAAAATATAAAATTCAAAGGATTTCAGTTTTTATTTTTGATACCACCCTGCAGATGTTGACTGAAGACACCTGCAGACTTGAGAAAAAAAAATGTGAAACAATATCTCACACTCAGTGTATTTGAACCCTGCACTGAAAGGGACTCCTTACATAATTATTACACTGAGCCATGGAAGCACTTCCAGAGAATAGAATTATCAGACCTTACTTTTATTGTGATGGCAAAGTTTTAGTGTATGCAAAGGAATGACCTTTATTTTTGCCATAGGAAGGAAAACTAACATTTGCATGTAGTCATTAATGAATCAATATTGTTCTATGCAAACTGTTACATAAGATAGGCATACAGAAATATGAATTTCAGTTTATAAATCCTTTTTGGGTATATGTGTGTTATCTTTATCTATTTTTTGATCAGATTAAAAGTTGGAAATGAGAGGATAGGACAGAGAAGAAAATGGAAAACAAGTAGAGGGTAGATCTGAAGGTGAGTAATTCAGGAATGATCAGAAGGGAGGTGGAATACCATCTTTCAATTTCTATTCAAAATAATCATGTTATTATATTTTGTAAAGGAATAATGAATATGTCAAAATAACACACTCCCCCGGATTCACGAATCCTCCGTGTAAGACTAAATAGGTCTTACTTGGAGGCTGCAGTTGAATGGTATGACGTCAGTGTGCCATGGATATTCATGAGGGCATGCTGACTCAACCCCAAGTCTAACACGGACTGTGCAGGCAAGCAGGGGGCGTGTCCGACTACCAAACAGTATAAAGGTCCATGCCCCTGCAAGTGTGTGAAATGCAAAATGTCAACACACAAGAGCGAGTCCGCTCAAATGTCCATGTACCCAGCACCACACTCCCTGATATTGTAAACTGCCAGCACAGTTATAAAAAGTAAAACATTATTATTTTTTTCTAATTCCTGATATAGCTGCCCGTATTTGCGTGTGTGTGCGTGGGTGTGCCCATTGCTTAGCTGCAGTTAGCAATCTCGACATGGAAGACATAATAAGGAATGTTTATCCAAATTACACTAAATAGTAATAGCGTAGTGGTACAGCGTTCGCACAAAGAAGAGGCATTCACGGTTCGAGTCCCAACACTCCCCTTCCTATTTTATGTTCCAAATTAGTATATGAAATAATTCCTGACCTATATGATTAAACTTTTACTAAAAAGCATTGAAATGGCCTATGTATCAGTGAACAAAATGTATATTTATAAAGGAACCTGACATATAATTGCCCGCAGTTAAGCAACGCTTAACCCTGCGCAATATAGATGCCCATAGCTAAATCGCACTTTACCCAGCACAGTGTAGTTGCTAATAGCTAAATCGTGCTTTACCTAGTGCAATGTAGTTGCCCATAGCTAAATAGCGCTTTACCCAGCACAATCGGTTTGCGCGGAGGTGCGCGGCATGCCAACCAGCGCACCGTCAGGCAACATGGAGCAACGTAGAGCAAAGTTGCTTAAACACAGCCACGCCCTCTAACCTGTCTGGACAGCAGTAAAATTAAAAGCAATGATAAGGTTTGAACCCAGGACAATGTGCACCATAATCAAAGTACTTAACCACTAAGCCACGACAGCTTAGGATAAACATCCACTGTTAACATATATATAGTAATAAATGTTAGATTAACCATTGCTAAGCAGGTCTGCAGTCAGCTGAGAATATTCAAAAATGGCCAATCACAGAAAAGTGTGATAAATGCGGCATATTTAAGCTGCTAGGCAGGAATACTCACCATAACTGATTGTAGCTCCCATCCGCAGTTAGAATGTCTGGTGCTGGAGAGGGTACACGCTTTAGAGCGCAATGCTGGGGCATCGAGGAGTCAAGATACATGGTTTGGCTCCTAGTCCATCGGCATGAGACTTGACTCCTGCAGGGCCAGTTCCAAGGAACGGAGTATAAGGCAGAGGCTTGGAACCGGTTGACTCATGAAATCACCAGTGCCACAGGTGTCTCTCGGGCTGGTGAGCAGGTCCGTCACCACCATGCAGACCTGAAGAGATGGAAGCAGGACCTTCTGAACCAGTGGATCCAGGAGGCCCATCATATGCATGATGCCCCACTACTAAGTAGGTAGCCATGGAATGCAGTATGTAAGACAAGCTAATATAGTCTAAATAATGGATAGGTATGTCTCAACCAGAAATGTTAGTGTGCTACCTGAAAAGTAGGGTTGTGTAGAAAATCAAGTGAAAAAGTCATGTGAACACATCCAGATGTGCAGATATATAAACAAGTAAATAAAATACAAGTATGTAGCAGTAACATCTGCATCTTGGACAGTTACTATGTCAGATATAGGTCAGGTATTTAATGAAGTAGCCAAACCCATAACGCAATCAAATGCATGTTGCCTAGTGTAATAATACATGTAGGAGATATACACCTGCAGTCAATAGGAATGTAGTGTACAGTTAAAGTACTAATAAGATGTTAATGGAGGTTTCTTTTTACACCCTACTCCATGTGCATAAAAAATGCAATTCCACACCTCAATGGGTATGTCTAATCTCATAACATTTGTTGGGACATATGTCCTATTGTTATATAAAATCTGCATTTACTTTGATGCATGTCCCCTGTTAAAACACCACAAGCTTGGTGGCCTGTTGCCACCAATCATCCCTGCATACTGTTGTAATGTCCACTGTCGTTCAATACATGCATGTGTTATGCTTGCTGTTCAACTGTTGTAACCCT
Organism: Protopterus annectens; assembly: GCF_019279795.1. Lineage (NCBI taxonomy): Eukaryota > Metazoa > Chordata > Ceratodontiformes > Protopteridae > Protopterus > Protopterus annectens. Next base: position 1,795,073,490 of record NC_056737.1, read on the forward strand.
GGTGTGTTGGGTTAATGGGAATATTACTGCATGCTGTTACAACTAACTTGGAATGCTGTTGTGTATGTTGTAATTAAACACACCTAATTACAGAACGTATGGGAAGGCCGAACCCAGCGGACCCACCTGTCCCTGCTCAGCTGGCAGTTGCACCTGGCACCAGCAGGTCTGGTGCCCAGCCCGGGCCACCCTCCTCTGTTGGTCCTGTGCCACCTTCGGGTGGAAGCGCTGCAGGGGATGGGGCTTGTCCCCCCTAGCAAGCATGGGTGGAGAAGGGCCTCCTGTCACCCTCTGAAGGGTCCGGGTTGTGGTGCATAGGGAGATCCAGCGTTTAGTCGCTGATCCCCTATGCCAGCTCGAGGCGAGAGTGGCGTGACTCGTGGGTGAGCCTGCCCCTCCTACACAGCCCCCAGCACAGCGACCCTTGGGTCTGTGAAGATCCAGTGGTGACTGCCCATGGATGGGGATCTCGGTCTCACTGTTACCATCTGTGGGTTCATGGGCTTGCGATTTCCAAACATCCGTTCCCATCAATTGTGTTCACCCACCCCATGTGTCATACTCCGCCCCTGTATGCATCTTGTTTGTCTTGTCTGTTTACCTACCCAACCTACCTCCCCAAATATACCTACTTCCTCTACCTCACTTTCCACTCTCCCCTGAAAAAAAAAAGGGCAATCTGTACCCACAAAAAAAATCACGCCCCATACATAGCTGCCCATTTCGCACACATTTCAGCTGGACATGTAAACTGATAATTATAATTGGCAGTACAACAAACTTTGTTGTCCTCACCCCTCACTCAGGGGTGGAAGGTTTCAAATTTCACTACAAATGTGCTACATATGCACAGCTGTTGCTGTTAAAGAAATGGGCAGCTATGGACCTTCCCTACACCCTTCCTGCACATTCTGAGCTTGTGTACCTACTGTCTTTCCCTCTTTGTGACCCCTTTTTCACCACTTTCCTATCTCCCCATTTTCTTTTCTTTCAAAGAAATTAGCATGGGGGTTAGCGGGAGTAAGCACTTTCAAGCAGTAGTAAGTGGGTTTAAGCGAGTGTACGCATGTGTGTGCTTAGCTAATCATCGCTAAGCGTTGCACAAACCCATGCAAACCCACTTACAACTGCTTAAAAGTGCCTTATTCACTCAATGTCAGGGCCCTTGTTCTGCTCAGCAGCAAAATGAAATACCTTTGTAAGTCTCGAACCCCAGACCTTGGACACATAAGACTGCATGAAGTACCACTAAGCCACAACAGATATACAATAACTTGGTGTTGCAAAAAATATATCATGCATTACAATGAGTGAATGTAAAGGAAAAATAGGAAGGCCATAACACAAAGCCTGTTCTGTGGATCTTTACCAGCAATTGTTGTGGGATTGCATTACATGAGTGTGATGTGAGAAGCAGCTAATCAAGCAGAAAATAATGTTACAGAGGCACTTTACAACCCCCACACAGTTTCATAGCAGGACAAACACTGGCATATCTGAATAGGGCAGAGGCCATACCTCCTAACTCAGCGAACTTTCCAGGAATGTCCCTGATTGTGAAACATATTTTAGCTGTGTCCCTCAGAATCCCTCAGAAAAGTACTGATGTCAGTCAGAAAGCTGGGCTATTACACAATGAATACTGACAATAATAACAGTAGACATTGCTTGTATGTCATAAAAGGAGTACTAATACATATGCACTGCTTCACTGAAGTATACACCTACTGTCCCTGTTATGTGTAAGGTGTACCTCACTTTCAACTACCTATCCCTGACACCATACAAAGATGTATCTGAGTGTTCCATAGGCCCGGCAGAGGCACAAACACACAGGCATATAGGCTATACTGCTGTTACACACACTGCAAATAGCTTTTTTAGGACCTCCCCAAGCATCCCCTCATGTAGGAGTATAACACAGAAATACCAATGGATGTAGCCATGTACTGGCAGCAACTGACTGTAACAATGCCATTGTAACAGTACTGAAAACACATGTGAGTTGTACAGACAAAGAATAACAGTGTAACCTCTGGCTACCATCTGGTAGGTTCACAGGTGGGAACTATGCAGACAGACGACCTGCCCTGATAAACCCATAGGTACACACCAATCCTGCAAGGCCAATAAGATAATATTCACACATTAATGCATAATGCTCTCAGTATATAAGCATCCCCCCCAATTAAAAGATACTTGTGCATTTAGGGTCTACCAAGTGTATAGGTAGGCATACTCAGTACAGGAATCATCCAGCTAACCTGCAAACCCTGTGTTAATGTCAACAATAAAAAACATAAACCCTGCAGAAGTCAGTACATTAATATTCCCAGTATAGTCACATAAATGTTGTGTAAGCATTTGTAGTGGTGAGTAAAACTCTACACTGATAGCTCAGTAATGGAAGTGGCAACAGTCAGGTCTGAGTACAACATGCACATCACTGTCTACACCTCTAGCTTCATTTATAAGATGTATACCAACCTTCTGACTTACACAACAGTGTCCACAGCAAACAAGCATGGGCCCCACTCTGGAAATCTGAAATGGCTATGCCTACATACCTTAGCAATTTATAGCATTGGGTTGCTATGACAGTGAGTACTGCAATTACCACTCAGCAGACTGTATGCATTTACCAAATGCTGGGCAACAATTGGTGCAGAGGGCATCACATGCACATGTGCAGATACCTATAAAAGCAGATAGTATTTGCTATCCCCACATGCAATCATTACATTGCAAGTTCCACATAGTGAACAACCCCAAGCAGGAAAAAATAAATAAAATAAAAAACAAACAACAGTATGTTTCTGTACCAAAAAAAAACATACACAGATGGACCTGGAAAGGACATACAGGTATGTAACAGTTTGTAGTTACCGGCAGGTAGTAGATGGTGATGGTTAGTACTGTAGATCCTCTGATACATGCATATGTGGCAGCAGTAGGTATGTATGCACTGATGCCCTGCATAAGTATTGCCATGGAGAAATTGTTGGGTAGCTGTGTGCAGTGGGACATGAGTGTGACATTTGTAGCTCAGCAGTACATGTCAAACATCTGAACATGTTATCTATGGTCTGTACAGTACTGCATTTAATGGCAGTTTGGGGGAGTACTGCAAACACATAGATAAACTTGGATGTCACAGAGTAAGACATGCATGATAGTCACATAATGGGTAGCTTAGCATTGGCAACTGCTGTAGCAGGCTAGCATAGTAATGTATAATTTGCAGCTATGTCTACCCTTGTACTATTACTGTATGCACACATGTAACAACTGTCCGTGTTGTAGCAAGGCCCAACAGGTCATCTGTGAGATGTATGGACTTACAACAGTGTGGACCTTGTGTCTGTATGACACACACATATGTCGAGATACATGTGTGTCTGATTTATAAGCATCTGAACATGTGCATAGAGCAAGGGACATACTGCAAATGTTTGTGAAGGGCGGACATTTATATGTTGGTGCAGGTTGTTATGTACATATATATATATGTAGGTTGTAGTGTGTGTCAAACAAGACAGAATACAGTGCTGGCATATGACATGTGTTGTTCAAATGCCATGGGTATGCTTTGTTAGGTATATAGTCTTCCAGATAGGGGGTCCTGCTAAACATATATGGGCTGAGAACACCTTCCATGCATTCTGCACAAGACTGTACAATATCATTACATAACTGTATCCCCCTCAACCTTTGCATAATTGATATTCCCACCATGAAAGGTGGACTGTATATGTGCTGATATGCATATCAATGTGTACAACAGTGGATGTTGAAATGTACACTCCAGCTGAATGCTGTACATGTATTGCCATCCCTGTTGTTAAAAGCCCTGTACCCGTGAACTAACGCATAGGTGGTTGTGTACTCAACACTGAAGGTGTAAAAAGAGACTACGGGACACAGTTGGACAGTAGTGTCCCTAATGATGATCACTGTGCCACACTAGTCATGTAAACCTAGTACAGTCAACATGTCATCAGTAAATGTGTGTCATCCATGGAAACAGAGGTCAGGGTTCCACTCCACTCATCAGTCATAACACCCATCATAGAGTACAATGTCCCTGTTGGTATGTACCTCAGAAGACATCCACAGCAACAGTAGATGCCAGACACATACCTCACAAAGAGTATTACCGGATTCCAACAGATGCCCTATGCTGACTGTCTTACAAAACCACAGCTACACTGTGTCGCATACCGCCTACCCGGAGGCTACCCCTGCCTAACATACAAAGCTATGGCAAACCCACAGGTGTTGGACATGCTCCATGTAAACAGATGGAACACCAGACAAGATACACACTCTACTGATCAACACCTTGTAATGTAAAAAGCAGAACATGCTTGACTGGCACATCATCATCACAGACACATACCATACTGTGGAACCAACTACCTATCAACAGCATATGAAGGTCCACATTAGTAGTTGCCATCAATAACCATGATGATTGCATGTGAGATAGGAAACACAACCCGGTAATCACCCCTGTGGCTCTACATGACAGGGGGACATGAACAAATGTTACATGTGTGTTGTAGTGCAGGGTACCATATGTCTAGGCTTCCATAGGCCTTATGGATAACAGCCTATCAGCTACCTAGGACACGATACACACGCGCATGCACCTGTTGCATCACATGCTATGTGAGGTTGACTGTGTGTGATGGAGAATGTGTATGTGAATGTGTCAGTGATGTGTATATGTGTGATAGCCTAGTGGGAATCTGTGTATACCATGGTATGTAGTGTTGTAGCTTTAATCCCATCAAAAGGTCCCTATGCTATTGCCAGGCAGGAAAAGCAGTATGGCATACATTGTGACATAGTCCCATGGTGTCGAATGGAGTGTGCCTTTGTAGGCTAAAGCAGTACATGTATGCTTATTGATTGTTAACACTAGTGAATACAAGTCACGTATGGACTGTAGTACTACCTGAAGCTGTATGCCTTAACTGCACAGTATGGTTTATATCCACATGGCTTAGTAACATACTTTTGTTTGTTACCTGTAGTCCTCACACATCACATACCTCAGGCATGAGGTTATGTATGTGCTGACACACAGTAATGTATGGTACACAGATAACTGTAATCTGGGTTGCCATACCTTTGTGTCTTGTAGGTATGTCTGATGTGTGTGTGGGTATGCCTGTAACATGGCCTTGGTGGTATGTGTGTCACAGGATATAGGTGCGTATCTAGCAACATGTATAGTGTAGTACAGCAGTATGCCACCTATAGTGATGAATGTGCACATATGTTACTGAGGGATTTGCTATCAACAAGTAGTGTGGTGTACTGGTAGTACTGTAACCATACTGTACATTGATTACAATGGATGACAAATGTCTGTATGCATTAGCTTCATGTACGCCTCCTGTGGCTAGGTGTTGCATTGTGTCACATACAGTGTGCCATGTACTGTTGTATAGTCCTACATACTGGTTTCACTTTGTGGCTGTGCAGAACATGGTTTGGTATATAGAATGTGCTAGGCACTGTCAGGCAGTTGTGGGCTTAGCAGTCATATGTGTCATTAAAAGTGTGTATCTACTGACAGCCAATAGGTTGCTATATATGGCATTTCATTGATGTCTGTATATTAGAATGTTGAGTGTTCAACATGGCTTTTTCACAATTACTGTTTAATTGTCTTCCAGGGTTATGGCACACAACAGAAAGCGAGCCTATTCCCCCGAGGAGGAGGAAGTTATCACAGATGCACTCATCCAACATTATAACCTTCTGTTTTCAAGATCCTGCCAGGACCAGCACGGTTGCACTGCACTGTGGCAGGATGTTGCCTGTCGGGTGAATGATGTAGGCAATCATAATTGGACTCATGATCAGGTACACCATCACTGCAGTGATTTAATCAGACATGTCCGGCAGCATGCCTCCGATGTCCACAGAGAACAGCTTGCCACAAGTGGTGGTGCTGCTACACACCCCTCCTCACCATAGTGGAAGAGCTGCTCCTCAGTGTGGTGGCTCCTGGCCAACCAGTACAACACACCTGTGTCATCATGGAGGCCAGAGTCACCCAGCACAGCAACAACAAACGTGCAGGTAACATGGCATATCCGTAGACCACTGTTATCGCAAGTGTTATAATACGCATTAATCAGATGTGTACTGTGTATGCAGAATATGTGGAGCCTGGTGTCATGCAATACTGATAATTCGGGAAATTATCTGTATGCTTGTGACTGTCACCCCATGTACTACTGTATAATTGCAGACTCACAGCAGCAATTCCGTAGTTGTTGACACTGACATACTGTCTCATATCCTTGCAGGTTCCTCTGGTGTGATAGCAAGACAGCAGACCCATGCTGGTGAGTGGGCTACAGTCAATATTGCACATAATATGTGCATGTCATAGGAGAGTTGTAGGCCATATACACATTTTAAACACCTACACATAGTGCATGCTCTGCATGTTCTCTGTGTGACTATGCCCTTCCCAGTGATATGAGTAGCTGACTCATACACATGCAACACACAGAGCATCACAACAAGTGGGGTATACTGTAGTGGACATTGTATAGGCATAGTAAATACACATGCACACAACATACACCTCTTTGTCATATGCAGTATGTGTTAATATAATACACATGGCGTATGTAGACACCTGCTGTAAGGTCATACTCCAGTATCCCATATGTCATCAACACAGCACACATACAATACCTGGGGGTAGAGGCCTATCATGGGGTGGTGTGACATGCATCAACACACAACACAGTCATGTTAGGCAATGCTCCCTATTGAACACCTGACATGTCCATGTAACGACTGTCTGTGAACTGTTAAATGTAGCCTGAGTGGTGCAAGTCAGGTACAGCAAGATAGTTGCCAGTGTGACATGCATCAGTGGACTTGAGTGACCACATGATCCTGCCTGATGATGGCTCATGGTACTACACTACATCCAGTTACAGTACCTGCAGTACTACACATAGCATTCATTGTTATACACCTGCCAGTTGTATGCATCCGGACATGGTTTGCATACCTATGAGTGATGGTGCACAGGACACTGGAAAGTGTTTCAGACTTGCAGTCCAATGTTGTGCCCATGTGCACATTGTGTACCAGGGTGAGGCCAATCACTGAACAACACACATGCATCAACAACATGTATACTGTTGTCTACAAGGACTCTCTACACTTGCACTGCATGCTGTTGAGCAACACACATCCTGCATGCTGACATGTGTGAGAGGACTCTTTGGCTTGTGATACTGTACTCCACCATCAACCACTAACGACTATGTTCCATATTGCTGTTGGTGTGTGTGTGTCAACTTGAATGTGTAGTGTATCAGTGTGCATCTGTGCATGTGTGCATATGTTCATGTGTGCATGTGTGCATGTGTGCATGTGTTCATGTGTGCATGTGTGCATGTGTTCATGTGTGCATGTGTTCATGTGTTCATGTGTGCATGTGTGCAAACATCCTGTAAAGATGGTAAAGTGTGCTTCCTGTCTCCCTCTCACAGGTGCTGAGGTATTGTTGGATGGGTGCAGCAGGGAACCTGAGGTCACTGCCACAAATAGAGCCCATGATGATACATGTGTAGTGGCACAGGCATGTTTGACAGAGTCTGTCAGTGGTCCACCAACCAACAGTACACAGCTTTACACCCCATCTATGCACACATATGTACTGCCATTACATCCCTCAACACCAATGGCCTTAGGTGAGGAACAGCATATGGTAGGCATTGACAAGGAAAGTGTGGTATCCATGGCACATGCAACTCCACACAGCAACCATGCCCAGACACATGGAACAGTACCACATAGGCATATGTCCCGGGGTTCTTGTGGGAGCATCACTGGCCGTAATGCCCCTGGCAGGCATGCCCGCACAGGTCTTACAACCTCAGGTATGTTCCGGGCTGTGGTGCAAGCACAGGCACATATGGAACGATACACCAGGCAGGGACTATGGGCATAGAGGGCTCATAACACTGCGATCAATGACAGTATCCATGACCTTGCCTGTGCCATCCGCAATTACACCGATGTCATTGATAGACATTGGGGGAGACACTTGATGTCCTCCGCAATGTTATGTCCATATGCCAGGACAGTGCAGGATGGCTGGGACATCGATGTGGATGTATGCCAGCAACATCCTCAGCTGGCAGCCATTGCAGATGACACCCAAGTGCCAATCCCTCCCGTAGTGCCAGTACCAGCCTCAGCAATGTTGTGGCCTGGCTGTTGGTAGTCCGTCCAAGACAACCACGTGCACGTGGCTCTGGCCAGTCCCAGCAGGGATATGGGTCCAGTCAACATCCCTCTGCCTCTGATGATAGTACTCAGTCTGGCTTAGTACCCGATACTGTCCGTGTCACCCCTACCAGGCACAGGTACTGTGTCCGTGGCCAGAGACAGTGATCTGTACAGCCTGGCAGGTACAGTCTGTGGCTGTCCCACAAACTCCCGTATTTTGCAGCCACAAGGGGGTACTGTGTGCATGCAGACACACACACATACTACCAACATGTAGGGCTAACACATATACACACACATCACATCAACACTGACCCATACTGTACTGTTGTCCCTCACAAACACACACACACATACATTTTGATTGGATGGGTCATTGTTGGGCTCTGGAAAACAATCACACACCACACCCTGTGCATATGATGAAACTGTGCCACCTCCTGCCATCTGTGACATTGATGCAGGAACAGGATAACATGGTGCTGATGCACAGGGTGACCTACTAGCAGTGTAACAATGTTAGCATATTGTGAACAGTAAAGTGTAATGATATCCTTGTAGGTGTATCTGAGCAGGCATGATGCATCACAGCAGTGATTATCAATTTTGTATTGTTTACACCAGTGTTAATTCCAAACATGGATTGTCCACACATGTGACAGTTGGCTGATGTGTGTGGTACTGGCAGCATGTGTCGTTGAGTGGATGTAATGTCTGTGATGTGTGCTGTACAGATTCCAAAGTGTACATTTGTGAACATGGTGGAGGTGCACTGTTTGCATGTATGTGCATGGCGAGCACATGGGAAGGGTGACATGCCCTGTATTACACAGTGTTAATACTTCATATTTCCTGTTGGTGTCCAATATGCATGACACTACACATATGTCACAACTTGGGTACACATGTCTGTATGACATGGTATGACACTATGCTGTGGGTGATACTGTTGATATCGGTCATTGGTTAGCATTCTGGTAGTGTACATAACCTCAACAGCCTGATTTTAACCAATCGTTAGATGATGTCTTGACAACTGACACACAGCTGTAGGATACACAGTAGCATTAGAATCTTTCCGGTATTGTACTATACCAGTTGCCAGTGGTAATGACCACCACACATTCCCGTGACCACTCCTGTTTGGCATGTGTCTGGCCTAGGTACAAGCAGACACACTAGGGATATGTACATCCACATCTGGTGATGCATACAGTGGCCTACAAAGCATTCCCCAGATTAGACACCTATCCTCCACAAGGGTATCATACAGACACATACCTGTTGACAAACCCATGTTGTGAAGCTATGATCCAACAATAGCACAGTCATCCACATTTACTACACATAATATCCTGATAGTACCACATTGGTAGTAGCACACAACATGTAGCAGGGGTGCCAATGTGTACAAACAGCCACATGTGATTTCATCTGTCCTTTGATATCCACATTCCCAAAGCTATGCTGATGTCCCTCAGTATTTCACATAAGCAATAAGGGGTCTGTATGCATATCCACGGAGTTGTTGTATACCTACAATGAATGGCCATTATTGACAGACTTTGTTGTGTTTGGGCATGTCTGTCATATGCCACAGGCATACACCCACACTCACACTATTCAATAACAACTGTCATGTGTGTGTGTGACACAGATGACCTAGGGCACAGCTCAGTACAGTGGCTGGACTTGTCACATACATACATATGTGAGCTACGGTCCAAGAAGCAGCAGCAACAACTGTCAATGGTAACAGATGTAGTAATGTTGACAGCAGGCTACACAGTTACCAATTTAGGTCACATGTACATATGTATATTTGCCACACAGATACCTGCAGTGTGCAATGCACATACTGTTGTTTTACTGATATGTCATACAGTAGTAAAAGGAAAACCCACAACACATTGCTTAACAGTGTCTCACACACACACTCAGCAATTGCAGGATTCAAACCCCTACTTACCTATGTCATAGTAGTAGACAGATATGCATTACCACAACACACCATATGCTTTATTGGGAGTTTTTATTTCCACTGCTGTATTTGTGGGATACTGACATCATCAAACCAGCCAAAGGGGAATTCACCTCTTTCAATGTGTTTTCACAGTCTCCAAAAAGGCCACTCTTCTCCTAGGATTAGACACACATGCATACATCCCCCACACACACATTCACATGCAGCATTTAAACCCCTACCTAACTATGCTATGACACTAGGAAGATATGCATTAACACGACGCGCTATATGCTTTACTGGGAGTATTCATTTCTATAGCTGCATTTGTGGGATGCTGACATCATCACACTTGGCAAAGAGGTATTTACCTCTCCTAATGTGTTTTCACAGTCTCCAAAAAGGCCACTCCTCTCAAAAGGAATTTCATACACACACATTCACAGGATTCAAGCTCCTACCTAACTATGTCATGACACTAGGGAGATACGCATTAACATGACGCGCTATATGCTTTATTGGGTGTGTTTATTTCTATAGCTGTATTTGTGGGATGCTGACATCATCACACTTGGCAAAGAGGTATTCACCTCTCCTAATGTGTTTTCACAGTCTCCAAAAAGGCCACTTTTCTCAAAGGAAATCTCACACACACACACATTCAGCATTTGTAGGATTCAATCCCCTACCTAACTATGTTATGACACTAGGAGACGCGACACATGACCATGATATATTATTTATATTTTTTCTTGGAGCATTGATTTGTTATGTGGGATGCTCATCATCATCACACTTGGCAAAGAGGTATAATGTGTTTAAATGTTTTTTCACACAAAAACACTCCTCTCACACACACACACACACTCACATTTGCAGGATTCAAACCCCTCCTAACTATATATTATTTACACTAGAAGATTTTGCATCACATGACGCACTTGCATGTTTTTATTCATTTATTCATTTCCATAGCTGTATTTGTGGGGATGCTGACATCACATTTAGAGAGATTCAACTCTCTCTCTCCTAATCACACACACACACACACACACACACACACACACAGCATTTGTAGGATTCAAACCCCTACCTAACTATGTTATGACACTAGGAAGATACGCATTACCACGATGCGCTATATGTTTTACTGGGAGCATTGATTTCCATAGCTGTATTTGTGGGATGCTGACATCATCACACTTGGCAAAGAGGTATTCACCTCTCCTAATGTGTTTTCACAGTCTCCAAAAAGGCCACTCCTCTCAAAGGTAATCTCACACACACACTCTGAGCATTTGCAGGATTCAAACCCCTCCCTAACTATGTTATTACACTAGGAAGATTTGCATCAACATGACGCACTGCATGTTTTACTGGGAATATTCATTTCCATAGCTGTATTTGTGGGATGCTGACATCATCACACTTGACAAAGAGGTATTCACCTCTCCTAATGTGTTTTCAGTCTCCAAAAAGGCCACTCCTCTCAAAGGGAATCTCACACACACACATTCAGCATTTGCAGGACTCAAACCCCTAACTAACTAGGGAGATACGCATTAACACAATGCGCTATATGCTTTACTGGGAGTATTTATTTCCATAGCTGTATTTGTGGGATGCTGACATCATCACGTTATGATACTAGGGAGATACGCATTAACACGACACACTATTTGCTTTACTGGGAGTATTTGTTTCTATAGCTGTATTTGTAGGATGCTGACATCATCACACTTGGTAAAGAGGTATTCACCTCTCCTAATGTGTTTTCACAGTCTCCAAAAAGGCCACTCCTCTCAAAGGGAATCTCACACACACAGGATTCAAACCCCTACTTAACTATGTTATGACATTAGGGAGATACGCATTAACACAACGCGCTATATGCTGACATCATCACACTTGGCAAAGAGGTGTTCACCTCTTTTAATGTGTTGTGAAAGTCTTCAAAAAGGGCACTCCTCCCAAAGGGGATAACGCGCACACTTTCACACACACAGACACATACACCACCAGCAATTGCAGGATTCAAACCCCTACCTAACTATGTTCTGATATTAGAGAGATACACATTAACACAATGCACTGTATGCTTTACTGTATGGTTTTGATTCTCCTGCTATATTTGTAGGATGCTGACATCATCACAATGGACATGGTAATGTGTGTGCACTTAGTGTTATGCAATCCCAGGAATATACCTTGTGGGTCAGCAGGTGTGAACATCTTGAACAGGAATCCACAATTCATAGCTTGTGTGATATATCTGTGGACAAATTACCATTCCTTCATATGACAATACATATTTATCCACAGATTGCTGGTTTTGTGGATACAACATGTGTCTGTGATGTTGATAAAGGGCTATTCAAAGTCTATGTGGGACCTGTGTTGCTCCTTTCAGTGATGTATGTCCTGGGTGGCTGGCTTGCAAGAAATCTAGCAGGTTTGGGGAACATGATCTGCTCATTAACATACCACAGATGTTTAGGTTGTGTGTTTGTCGGATTACAATAGCTCTGTTCCTGACTGCAATCATGATGGACTCCATGGCCTAGCAGTTCGGACTTCATAGGCTTATAGGACTATAGTTCCCATGGTCTGTTGTGCACCAACACTTGTGGGGTGTGCCACGTGTTGCTGTAACACATTCAACAGTGTAAGATCCTGTAGAGAGTGTGAGGCTCAACAGAGTGTTCAGGTGCAGAGTCTGTTTGTTCTGTTGTTCACTTATGACACATATGTGGAAACAATGTTATCCATGTGATGGGATTCATTTGGCTTTGGGAGGAGCAGTTTACACATTCTACATGTGATATCTCCTGGTATGATGATACTGCCTTTTGTCACTGGGAGGTGGATATGTATGGGCCTATCTGACAGGATGTCGACATTGTCAGTCAGGTGCAGCTGACCCTGACTCAGGACATATATGACTGTACATTGCTATTTCTGACATAGCTGAAGGAAGTGTAATGTTTCTGTCTGTTCTCCTTCGCAGATAATCTTTCCAAAGCAACAACAAACCTGAACACTAAACCCCTGTTATACTCTTTTACACACTTAACACACTACTGATCCTTTGTGATCTGTCAACAGTGTATATCATCATTATATCCTGGCATGTCCAAAGGTCGGTTTCATGTGTACTCTCCAGTCCAGCTGGTGCATATTGGAATTTTGACACATTGTTACAACTGCCTTATGTACACAGAGAACACTGCCCTCCTACCAACAAACTCAGATATATGTGAGAGATGCAACTGTATAGACAGACAAGAGGCTGAGCTCTCCCAAGCCGTGACTGGCACAGTCTATCAGGTGGTGAAGGTAACCACACACACCACAAATCCAGTCTCACATGGATCTATGACAACAGCAAACCATATACATTAACACACAAAGACATACTCGGAGCCTCTAAATATACTCTGCCTAAGCAGCAGAGACATCCAAAGCAGACACACAAACAACTGCTAACCCACAACCATACACACATATCACATAGTTCACAAAGTCATTGTTCCACACAGTCGCTGCCCTTAGGCCTACACAACACACATCATACACTTGTATTATGTGACTGTAATTGTCAATCACACTGACATCCCACTCACCAGGCTGAACAAGGAGAAGGTCACTTTGTGCTGTCTGTCGGGTGCCAGGATCTGCCACATGACTCATGCACTCTTGTCAGTCCACTGCAAGTACAAATATGGCCCCATCATTGACCATGCTGGTGTGTAAACCCTCAGACGTTCCTCCCTGGACTACATGACAAGAGACATAGAGGAGCTCTCTGATCATGTAGCCCTGGCTAGTATGACCCTGACCTTGTGTAGCATCTTACCCTCACCAAGTAGTATGTCACAGTATACAGACAAACTGATCACTTTTAACAGTTGGCTAACATATTGTTGTCATTCAAAGGGGATCCAGTGTCTGCCAGCCTGGGATTACATGCTCGACATGCCACATAGATTTGCTATGGATGCCATGCACCTGTCACCCCTGGCTTAGGCTCTTGCCACACCCATAGTGGCTGTTTGAAGCAAGGCTCAGAAGACAAAACCACATCCATAAACGTTACAGAGTAAAGGAAACGGAGAGTAATGCTGCTCAACAACTGATGTCTAACTCTCAGAATGCATGCACTCAGGACTCACATCAGTATGGAGACTGACTATATATGTGCAGTAACAGACACCTGGTTCAGGATCCCAAAAGCACACCAGCACTACCAGGTTTTACTTCATACCATGGTTTTTGGACACAAGACTTGGACCGGACAACAACAATAGGGTGGGTATCCATATACACCATTCATGCACACACCTCTGGGTTGGCAGCACTGCACAAAGCATCGGAGAACATACATGTGCAACTGACAGTGGGCCAAACTGCATTTCAGTTTGTAGACTGCTACAGACCACACTCCCAAACTCGGGAACAACACTCGTTATTCCTGGGAACACTGGGGAATGTGAAGGTCTCTCCAAACACCATTATATTGTGTGACTTCAAATACACAAACATTGACTGGGAATACTACTCAAGCACTGACACCCTCACACAACAGTTTCTAGGATTGTTACACTCAAATGCTATGGCAGACCTGGTCACCACAACTACAGGGGGTTAAAACATGTGGGACCTGATCATCACCAACATGGGGACTCTATGTTCCACACCAGAGATATACCCCTCATTGTTAAAGTCAGAACATACATTCATCTCACTGGACATACATATCCCATACACACACACATCCTAGGTGATCTCAGTGACATACTTCTCATGAGCAAACGTCACACTTATACAAACCGAGGTGGTATCCGTCAAAGACCCTGGGACAGTGTTAATTACGGCTCAGACCACTTAATCCTTTACAAACCCATTCTATGGACAACTACTGGAATGCATGGATCATGCTATGCCAGATAACTACAAGACTCACTCTTCCAAAGTCAGGGGACCTGTCTGGTGGACCACGGCCATTAATGAGCTATACAAGGACAGGAGGAGGCTACTACATGATAGAGCACAATCCCAATCAGGAAGGCATCTCTGATCAGTACTATGGAATAGCTACAATCACTTGTTGATTCATCTAAGGGCCACTTCTAATGGACACTTGCATCAGACACTATGGACAATCACAAGGCCTTCTTTAGTTATGTCAGGGACATGGGTGGGAACTCACAGATATGCTGTGAGCTACTGCATAATGACAAAAGATACAGTAAACCCACTGACATTGCAAACATCCTGGACAACAGGTTCAGTGGGAATGTTTCCCCACCATCCCCCCCCCCTGCAGTGCATATGTCCATCCCAACAGGGTGTAGCCTCCCTGACATCACAGATGAACAGGTGAGTGTTGCCCTCTCTATAGCAGACAGCACAGCATCAATGGGACCAGACGGTGTCCCAGACTGCGGCTTACACGAGATTCATGATGAACTTCACACTCACATTATGTCACTGTTCAATATTAGAGTTACTACAGGATATGTACTCATGGAATGGCATACAGCTACAGTGTTCCCGCTCCACAGTGCTGATGCCACAAGGGACCCTGGACAATATCGCTCTATATATCTAACTATCCTGGTCTGCTAAGCTATGGAGCATATCGTCATGGAACACATACACATAGACATTGTGAACCTACAGACACTGGATCCTACATAATTTGGCTTTGATGTGGGCAGATCTTGCCTCTTGCACCTGTTTGATGTCTTTAAACAGTTAACAGGTCCATAGACGTACAGAGGGTTGTCCACACAGCCTAGCTGGAGCTCGCACAACAGTTCAACACAATACCCCACTCGGCCTTTATACATAAGCTCACCGGATTCAATATCTACACATATGTCACAAGATGGATTGCTAACTGGATCATAGATAACACCCACATGGTCAGTATTGCAGGTGCCATGTCTGACTATACATCAGTTGTACATGGCATCCCACAGGGCTCAGTCCTGGGACCTCTCATGTTCCGTATATATTTCTGAGACATACTGGCTAACACAGGAGGAATATGGCTGACCATGTTTGCAGATGACTGCAAACTGTGTGCCATAATAGACTCCCCAGCTGGAACGAGCATCCTCAGAAAGGGTCTCACAGAGATGGATGACTGGTGCTAGAGCCATGGCCTACAGCTACCTTCCTTTAGATGCATAGTCATCACCTTTGGTAATAACATCGTGCCCACACATTACCACATAGGTGATGATACATCATGTACGGTGTGTATGATTTGTGATTTGGGGACATGAATACTTAGTGCTTTCGCCTTTGACATTCACGTTGCCAGTGTTGTTGGACACACCTTCTATATAGCCCACCTTATCCCATAGGGTTTTACATCCAGATCAGGTGGGGTCATTGTGCCCCTATACTCATCAGGCCCATGCTTGGATACAATGCCCCATTTCAGATGTACCTTACCCAACACCTGCAGCAACTGGAATGTCCAAAAATGTACCTAACCAAGTGGATCTAGGAACTCACACAGGTGGTATGCGCAGTTTGGCTATGGTGACCCCAGCTCTCCTCAGTTGCTTACTGCCTACTTGGATGCAATCTGTGCCTGTTGTTTGAAGCCACGTCCATCACAGCATTGATGGACAGGCTCCACATCAGGATATCAAAGTCCCTTACAGCTACACGCTCCAGGGACAGGTACAGCAGCAATGATGTTAATAGGACATGCTGGAGGGGCAGATTCCCATCCCAGAGGCTCCACTCACTCGGGAATGAGATCCCAGTCCCACATAGGCAGAGACCCACACTGACCACCTACAGGTGACATCTTCACAGGTGGATGGGTGATCGTATGTTTATCCCTGAGATACGTTCTGGGTCCCTGCTAGACAGAGGCAGAATTAAATGAACATATGTGGGATATCTTGTGTGACCTACTATTCACAGGCACAGTCTACTAATCTAGCAGGGTTGCAAAATACAAACACATGGTGCTTCTGCATACCATAGGGCAGATAGCCTAGTGTCAACCTCTGAACCTATGCTAATGTTCGGGATGCACATTGTTCAGTGATGGTACTGATTGCAGGTTTTGTTTCTTCTTTGCTTTCCCACTTTCTTTGAACAACCTAGGTATCTGCATAACATATTTGATTATGACAGGGTTTCACTATGTTATATATGTGTCTGTTGTCATATCACTGTGTGCACATGGTGGATTGGTGAATAGTGTGAGGTTCCTGGGTTGACACATGCAACTGATGGATATGTGTGGCCCACTGTTGTACTCAGACATGCCCTAAGTGTGTGAGCATGCCCAGTTCAGACTTTCAGTGTTTTGTTGCCTGATATTTGTCTCATATATTCAAGTGTGTGAGCATGCCCAGTGTGACCTTGCAGTATGCTGCTGTCTGAGGTCCACTACTTTTGTTGATGTGTGTGAACATTACCAATATTAACATTTATACTATATGTGTGTTGAATATCAGGTTCTATTCTTACTGCAGGCCTCACCTTTGTGTCTTAACTCAACAGGGATTATGCTATGCCTGCAAAGTTTCTATGAGATACTTTGCATTGACTTATCAACATTTTTTCATACAAGCTGACCATTGACATACTGTCATGGTTTAGTGGTTCTGTACTATGACTATAGTGTACTGTATCCTGGGTTCAAGGACTGTCACTGCTTCATATTTTCATACATGGCAGAACAGACTGCTTCAAGAAAAGGGAAGCAAATATGAACATGTTAACCTGCTTTTGCTGAACTATGCCCACATTTGACCAGACTTGCACAACATTGCTCAATGTTGACCAACATCGCTGAACAGTGCACAATATTGCTCAACATTGCCTGTAGTTGTGCTACTTAGTGTGTGCAATTTTGTTTACATATACTAAATAGCGGTGAGAGTTGTTTCGCACTGCTTTATATTGCTTAACACATAGCAATCATGCATCAGGTGGTGCTGCAGGGCTGCCTTTGTCGGATGCACGTTTTATACTCCCTATACATGTTTGTTAACAGGTAGTGTCAAGTTAGGCATCCCTTTTACTATATGTGCAAGTCAGAGAGAGGCATCATTTCCAGGGTTCCTACTGAGCCAGTGTATATGCTATGCATTGCCTCTTTGCCAAGGCCAAAGCATACTGGGCATGCCTCCTTCTGCCTACTGGGGCAGGCTCAGGTTGTTCCTCCTCTGAGTCACACTCTGCCTGTGATGGCCTTGGCAATGGTGGGGGGCTGTTGTGCCTGGCCCTATGCTGCTCCTGCTGCAGCTGTTTTTGCAGGATCATATTGTGTAGCATAGCACATACCATGACTATTTGGGTACATGTAGTTGGTGAGTACTGCAAGGCTCCATCAGATGTGTCCAGGCATGGGAACCATGACTTGAGCAGCCCAAACACATGCTCGATTACATTTCATGTTTGTGCATGTGCCTCATTATGACGTTCCTGTTCAGAGATGTGTGTGCATTTCTGATGGGTGTCATCAGCCATGGCTCAAGTGCATATCCAGCATCCCCCACTAGGTGACAATGAGGGATGTCCCCATTGGCAAATGTCTGATACAGCTGTGTCAGATGCCAGATATGGGAGTCATGGTAGCTTCCAGGGCAGCCAGCACACACATCCATTATTATGCCCTGGGCATCACACACAACCTGGCAGTTGATGGAGGGGTAACCCTTGCCGTTATAGTAGTCCCTACCCCGCTCACCGGCTGGTGCTTTGATGCAAATGTGCATGCAGTCTATTGCACCCACTACCTCTGGGTAGTCCGCTATTCGCTGGAAGTGGCGCATATTGCTGGCCAATACCTCACGGGAATTGGGGAAATATACATGCTCACCGGCATGTGCTGATATGGCATTCAGGAACTGGTGCAGTACCCTGGATGCTGATGCCTGTGAAATCCCCATCATATCGCCATTTGGTCTCTGGAAGGTACCTGTTGCTAATATTCTTAGGCCAACACATACCTTGGTTTCCAATGGGATGGGTTCCCCTCTGTTGGTTCTGTGTGTGAGGCGTGGCCTGCACAGCTCAACAATTTGCTGCATGAGGTCTCTGTCCACTCTATAGCACTCCACTATCTCCAGCTCATGTAGCCCCTGGTAGGTTACCCTAGGCCTGTACACTCTTCTCCGTCTCCTCACTGTGGGTTGCCCAGCAGCATTCGTATTGTCACTACCCTCAGCATGTTGCATATGTCGCCTTATAACAGCAATGGCAGCCCCTAACATTTCTTTGTCTCAGTAAATCTTTTTCAGTTTTCACTTCTATTAGCTTGCTGCAGTGTTGCAGTGTCTCTGAGAAAAACATAGTGGAAAGTAGTTTGCTGACTTTTAAGGGCTGGGCTGGGCTAGTGTACTGCCTGTGTAATTGCCTGATTCTGATTGTTTTCACCTGCTAGCTCTGCTAGTACTCCCTGGTTAACTTCCTACTATTTGTTGTGCTTCCTTTTCCCTTTCTGTTTCCTCAGGGGGGCAGCACCGTGCACACAAGCGCAAACACACGCACACCAGCTCAGACATGCGCACACATGCTAACACGGGCTGCAACTTGCTTATTCATGCTAACACGCACGCACACAAGTGTAAACACACTTACACGGGTTTCAACATCCTTACACTTGCTTACTCCGGCTTAAACGTGCACACACAGGTGCACACGCATGCACACAGGCTTACTCGGTTTTACAGGCATGCACATGCGCGCATACATGGTGCAGGCATTTCTACAAGAAACTTTGGTGTTGTTCACGGCATACACCTTCAATTTCTTGCATTTAGCTAGGGTACCTGTTGACACACCTCTTCCAGTGATTAGTATCTGACAGCAGACACATGCCACTCTACTCCAATGAGCTTCACTTCTCTCAGACATACCCCCCTTATGATGTCACCTATCTTCTATTCTGTTACACCCCTTATCCTACTCCTACACTACACTGACTGTGCTCTTTTGCTATGTAAACTTGTGATTCACTATCCTTACCCTCATTTGCATAGGCTTGCCTACTAATGCTTGGTTACAACTCTTAGACTGAGCTTCCCCCCTTAGCAACCTCTACTCGGTAGCCATGTTGTCTTTGGACTGCCATTCCCTTGCATTGTATATTAGGGATTACTGTCAAATCCACATTTCTGCATTTTAATTATTGGTTTTCTGGTTTTTACAGCGCACCGCGTTTGCACGACGCTGCGCTACGCCTAAACATTGGCGATCAGGAAAAAACATTTATTTTATTTTATTTTTGCATCAGTGGACATTGCCAATGGCTGCATTTTTAGCCATTGGCATGCTTCCTTGACTGGATGCATCCTTTTTTTCGAGCTGTCACGGCTCCGTTTTGCTATTTGCAGAAACATACTCAGTTGTTAACGGAGTACATTTCTACAAATGACACTACTCTTACTCAGACAGCTTAGGGTTTCCTGAATCACAATTTTACCTCATTTGCATGCCTTTCAGCAGCAAATGAGGTAATTTGCATTTCCTAGCCCTGTCCATGTAAGAGGAATTTTAGGAGCTCTCTAACATGCCCCTGCCGGCTGTTCCTGGATCACTTGGAAGACATGTTGGCTGCATGGAGTCTTACTCTACTCTTAGACTCCATGCAAGCCTTTGTGAATCCGGCCCACTATGTAGGATGACTGATTGAACCAAATCGATTGTGTACATTACCCACAGATATGTGATGTTGAGAGTTGTGTGTGAGGTGTCATTTTTTTGTGCAACAGCTGCCCTTTTTTCCATTGAGAGGGGAAGTTAGGGAAGGAAGACAGAGATGTAAGAGAAATGTAAGAGTGGGATGTTTGATAGTAGGGATAGACATTCTTGACAGACAGGGTGTGTGCTACATACTGAGGGAATGGAAACACAATGTTGAAGGAAACATTTGACAAGCAGTCAAGTATATGTACAACTAGCACAAGTTCGTTTCTACATAGGGAAATGCACAAGGAGACTTACAGATTGAATAATAGAACATCAATCTGACATAAGAAGACAAATTATTAAAAACTTGCTAGCCGAACATATAGTCAAATATGGTTTGAATCATAATTTTCAGTATGGAGTTGTGCAGGTATTAGGTAAAAGCATAAGAGGGGTCCAATATCAATAACAGATTAGAAGTAATAGAGTATCACTGGATTTTATGGCTGGAAGCCGATTGCATATTTGGCTTAAACACCATATTTAGCATAAAGCCAATTTTGAGAGAAAAGCAAAAAAAAAACTTAAATTGCTTATAAACATTAAATTGTGTTAATAATTGTTTATAAATGTTATTTATTTTATGATATTTAAGGAAAGTTTCTATGACCGTGTTTAAACTAATTGCTACTGCAGTCTTATTTGGGGTTCTGTGTCTCGCGATTGTTTTAAATAGTGTATTTAAACTGACTTGTTAATTTTGTTTGTAAATACTGATGAAGGGAATCCATCCCAAAAGCTTTCTGGTTTTATTAAATAATCTTGATGTTTTTGGAGTCTTATATTTGTTTGTTTTTATTGTGGATCTGTGACCATTGACTCCAGTTAACTGGTCTGTGATCCAGTGTTTCTGGCTGTTCATTAAGTGTATTTACAGATGAGTTGGACTGAAGGGGGACCTGGGTATGTATAGATATATGATTTTTTTTTAAGGTATTAGAGTGGGTAAGTAATGAGTCAGGGGTATGGTTAGGTAGGTGAAGCCACAGTAGGGTTTGGGGGTAGGTCTCTTGATAGGCCATGCTCATGACTGTACTGAATGGTTAGGTGTGGCCATTACAGATGTGAGGGGGTGTCTCTGTTCCTCCCTCCCCACACCATATGCCTTCTCTCCTGAATCTCTGTGCTCTGTAAAGAGTGCTTTTAGGTGACAGCACCTCCAGTTCCATGAATCCTTCCAAGAACCTATGAACAAGATACCAAAATCCATTGGTGGGAGAATATAGGGTAAAGATGATGACATCTCTCATCCAAATGTGGCACTTCACATGGCAGTCTGCCTTTGTTTGGTAATTTTTTTAGTGCGGTTAGTCAGACATAGGCACTGTAACAGTAAGTCATTATATTTAGGTTTTAAAATTAAAAAATAGAGAGAGACAAAAGGAAAATGGATGGCTGGGAGCTTGTCATCTAGAGTTCGGGAGGTGAGGGATGAGCTCATTTACAAATGCTAACACAAATCTGCCTAGTCTATCAACTTTCTAAATTTTTAAGAGCAATATTCAAAATCAAGCTTGGATTGTGTCTTCCCATTAGTTTAGGGTTTTGTCCAGATTTCTGTTGTTAGGTGTTGTGAGGTATGTTCAGAGCATGTTGGTAGGGTCTTATCTCACAAATACAAGGTACAGGGTTAAAACTGCCTGCAGTGTGCAGACCAATAGCTTAGTATTTTACCTAGTCACTTATTTTATAATTCATTGTAGTGAATTAAAAAAAAAAACGTAACTTTTGTGAAAATAGGGTGTGGGTGGGGGAGGGGTTGTGCAGGTTTAGTTGTTGCTGGAAAGGAGGGTAGGTTGTATGAAGGTGACTTGAATCCAGGATTTGACAATGTTTTAGCGGGATTGGGCTGGTGTTATGGTGGAGCTGTTAGCTCACCTTGGAGTTGCGACTGACTAGGTTTAAGGGGCCCACGAGAGCAGATAGCCTTTTATCAGCGATTTATTATCAGCTATATATATAACTAAAAAAAGAATTAGATGGCAGGTGTTTGACAGCAATTCTTAGTCTTAGCAGGGTTTGAGGTAAGGGCATTTTGGACTGGGAAGGTTAGGTCTGTTTGAGGGAGAGGCTACATTAAGAATTGAGGTGTAACCCCATAGCTACTTTGCACAGGGTTGGGTAACAGGCAGCTGAGGAGGTTAACTAGTAGCTGTGAATTCTAGTTGAAGCTGTGATCAAGGGGGAAAAAGGGGGGGATGGGTGGCATGTCATCTTTCTGTTTTGCTGAATGGCAGATTTAGCTAAACCGAAGAGTCATTGGTTGAATATTGTGGTGTACACTGATACTTTGTTCCAATATATTGCAGCAGTCACAAGTCCAGAGTCAGAGGCAACCATTCCTACAGTGGATAGTGGTCAAAGTCACAGATATTGGAGGAAGAGGCAAGCTGACAGTCAGCTTGAAGTGCTGGAAATTCCCAGAGTCAGATCCATGGAAGCTGGTCCGAGGGTGACAGAGGAGGTATTAACCAACTCTGGACACAGCCCCAGGTAAACATTCTGTTAATAAACTTATAGTAGGACATGTGGGTGATGTTAACCAAGATGTGAGATTATCAGGTTTTTTTTCAAGATCTGAGTGAGGGAGATAGGACTAGGTTGCAAGAGTTGTTAATTTAATCAGGTGAAACTGGCAGTATTTTGAAAGCATTGCCTGACAGTGGCTGTGTAGATTCTCTTAAAGTAGGTGACTCCATTATGGGAGCAATTAAGTATGCCAGGTCAGTCTCAGAGATAGTCTTTGGTTGTGCAGTTAGTGCATGCAGACATGTCAGGGGCAGCAGCCTTGTTGCCAATGCAGGCCAGATTTTTTTTGACACATAATATTCCACAAGCAGTTAAAGAGACATTTTGAAGTGTAGAATATGTTGATTTCTTTGATTTGTTGGATGTGGATGGTGTGAAATGGCTGGTTGAAGCTGATGACCCTGGGGCTAAGGACTTGGTGGTGACTTCAGCAGTGTTAGGTAAGAAAAGAGGGAGTAGATATAGGGCCAGGATTTTGGACAATTGGTTCCTAGGTTTTGTATATTTTATGGCGATAGTGTTAGAGCAAGATGTTTTGCAAGTACTGTTAGTTTATTTTATTACTGTTAGAAAGCATAAGTTGTGGGGTAGTTTTGCCGGGTTATGATATGACCAGAAATTTAGGAAGCTGAAGGCAATGGAGACTATGTTGAGATGGTAGTCAAAGAATGCAGATTCTTGGGATGCCACTATGCTTGATAGACCACTTAATGTTTGGCCATTTGGGCGTAAGGATGAGAAAGTGGTAGTTGTTGGGGATTTAATGTAGGTAAGTGTTCTAGGGCTAATTGTAATTTTTTTTCATATGTGTTCAGTTTGCGGTAGGATGCATGTGGCATGCTGGAAGAAGGACAATTTAGTTAGTGGTCAGATGAAGTTTACTAGGCAAGTAGGGGCTGTAATTCCACCTGGTCAGTGTATGGGGGATTTTTCCTGGCATCAGGTGACAATCACCTTTTCATGGGCAGGCTGCCAGGAGAGGACAGCATTCTCCCATCAGAGTGGAGATCCTTGCAGCATTATTAGTACAATATCCAGATGAGCTCGTAGTGCAGGAGTTGATCAAATTTTTTTGGTGGGTTTATGTTAGGATCATAAGTGCAGGCAAGTGCTGTGATACCAAATAATTTGAAGTCAGTAGGGAAGAAAGAGGAGGTGGTGATGTCTTTGATTCCGAAGAAAGTATAGGCAGGCAGGGTTTTAGGTGTGTTTGATGTTCCTCCATTTTTTCAGTTTAGGATTTCTGGTACCTAAGAAGAAAGAAGGGGAATTTCATTTTAATACAGCATTTGATTTTCCGGAGGGTGAGTTAGTGAATGACTATAATGACACAATGATCTAAAGGTGCAATATACTTCTTTGGATACTGCTGTTAGTTTGATTAAAATGTTTCTGGGTTCATCGCTTGTTAAGTGGGACATAAAGGTGACTTTTTGTTTGTTGCCAATCAGGGAAGAGGATTGGTAGTGTGCAGGTTTGTGTGTGGATAGGAAGTTTTATTTTGATATAAAGATGACCATTAGAGAGGTTAATTTGCATTGCAGTGATTGTGGAGTCAGCAAGTTTCAGGTCAGCAAGGGGTTCATTATCTGGATGTTTTCTTATTGATGAGGGGCAAAAGACAGTAGCTGAGGCAAAACACGTTGTTATAGACTTGTCTACCATTAGAATGTGACAAGGTTGAGGGTCCTGTGGGGAAAAAAAAACAATGTCATGGGTTTACAAGTGGTTGCAGAATGTAGCCTTTTTTATTTACCACTGGACAAGGTTAGCAGATTGATGGATTGCCTCTCTGCATTTTTTTAGACAAGGAGAAGGTGGGAGTGAAGGAAGTGATGTAGTAGTTAGGTCTACTGAATCTTACTTGTTTAGCAGTTGCACCATGTAAAGCATTTAACAGATCCATGGCAAATTTACTGAGAGATGGTACTGGAAACACCACTGAGTATTTGTATCATTAAGCAGGACACTGAGGTATGGATGAAGTTTTTGGTTGATTGTAATGGTATTTCATTTTGGAAAGGGGAGTGGATATCATCAGAGGAGCTGAATTTGTGAACAGGCTCAATGGGCAGTGTTGGGATGGCAGCTATATTTGGTGATCAATATTTTGTAGTAGAATGGCCAGAGAGCTGGCCTGAGGAGTAAAAGAAAGATGCCCTTACATTCACTGTTGCAGTATTCTTAACAGATGGGATTCCCTGCTGTGGAAGCCTGAACATTCAATCAGTCTACCAAAGACTACTCGTCACTTTTAAAAGGTATGCTGAACATCACCCAAGCACTACTTGTATAGCATAGGGCATAAAGGTGATGTTCAGGCCTACCATAATCAGAACTTCTTTGCCACCAGTCTGAATGTATCTTTTTTACCATCAGTCTGTTTACCTACATCTATCTTCTGCCACTTGATTGCATTTTCATTCAACAGGGACTACCTATGCCTGTTTGCTGACTTCTATTGCAGTTGCAGATAAGTGCCCAGTCAGGGATTTTGTTTTTTCTTACTTTTTTGTGCTTTTTGGGGTTAATGTCATCCAGGAAGGGTAAATGCCAGTGTGGGAGACAGATTCCCCATAATGATTGCCACAATGTGCCTTTTTTGTCTAGGAGCTTCTCGTGACCATACGTCTTGTTCTATTTGACAGGCATTCATTCTGAAAACCATTCGCTGTAGACTTTTTTCCCTTTCCTTGTATCTTAAGAACCAGCATCTTAAGCTTCTCACTAAAGATACAGTGGAAGGAATCTCCCACCATGAGGGTCAGCCATTAGGGAAGATGAAGGTGAAAAAGATGCAACCAGAATCTTCCTCTGTCCAGCCTCTGCCAGGTGCCACTCATGAATTTGTTACAAAACCAGAGGCTTACCTGGCTGTGTTGTCAGATTTCTCTGCCTCAACTGTGGGTGACGGTCCGGTTGGCAGCATGTCCGAAGAAGCTTTGCAGGCATCCATCTCAGATGTTCAGAGGAACTATGTTTGATTTTTTTCTGAGGGGCCTAGGGGAGTTCCTCAGTTTTTGGTTGGGGAAGAAGTTCCTAATATGGTTTTTGACTGCTGTCCTGGGTCTGAGCCTTTCATTTTTTCAAGGAGATGCTCCTTAAAAAGGAAACAGAAAATTAAATATGTTTCTTCTGCTCCTAGGGATCCACAAAGTGAATGGCAGTCCTCCACTCAGGGGTTATTTACTGCTTTAATGCCCTTAACCCCTCCTAACTGGGTTTCTGTTCCTGCTCTTCCTTGGTCCCCTACTCCCCATAAAAGGCATAGAGAACAGGATTCTACTAACAATGAGTCAGATTCAGATAATGAATCCCTGACTTATTCTACTTAAATTCCTTCTCCTTTAGACTATAGGTCGGATGAGGAGGAATCTATTAGTCTAGGTGTTCCTTTTGAGTAAATTTCCTTTGAGGACACAATCTCTAGGATGACAGATTTTTTTAAGTGGAATTGTGCTCAGGTCTCTGATATCCATAAGTGGTAGTTTGAGTTGCTGCAGTTGGAATCCACAAAACCTGTGGCTATTCCTCATGTTTTGGCTGCTTTACTGGATGCTTTTCCCAGTGCCTCTCCTGCACCGATTCTCTGCTCCCTGCTCCCAAGAAGCCTGACAGGTTGTATAGGTTGGCTGAGGACTTCCTATGTAAATGTATTGCTACTGATCCATCTGTCATGTCTGTAGCCTAGGATAAGCCATCTCAATTGCTTCCTTCACCCAAGTTATTGACAAGGATAACAGAACTATGGAAAGGTTGGGTAAGAAGGTTTACACTTCTGCTAACCTAGCTTTTATAGGACTATTAATTATCAGACCCATATGGCTAGCTATGTGCTGACTTTTCTTTCTCAGGCCTCTCAACTTATTTCTGATTTTCGAGACTCTGAGGGTAAAACTTCTGTTCTTTCCTTGCTAGGGACTTCCTCTCAAGTCATTCATCATTCTAGTAAATGTAGTTAAGATGCAGCAGCTGCCCCTTCCACGGCTGTTGTTTTGAGTTCAGTGATGAGGAGGTATTCTTGGCTTAGGTTTCAACCTCTACCTGATGATATTAAAGCTAAGTCGATGGATGCTCCTCTTTATTCTAAACTTTTGATTGGGGAAACTGCTGCTGGTTTGTTTAAGTCCCTTCAAGACAAGGGTAGGAGCTTAAACATGTGTTTGTTTCTCCTGTGCCTAAATTTCAGAGAAACTACCCCTCTAAGCCTGTCTTTATTTGTAGGCAGTCCTGCCCTTCTACTAAAGGAAGGAAGTGTAACAAATGGGCTCTTCCTGCTAAGGCTACTCAGTTTTTGGGAACTCTGGAACTTTCCCTTCTGGACAATCCAGGTGCTATGTGACTATCTGTCTCTTCCCAACCACATTACACTTTCCCTTCACCTTTTTCTTTTTCTTCCTGTTTAGCTTCAGATCACTCAGGATTCTTGGGTTCTGTTGATCATTCATCAGGAATACTTCATGGTGTGGAAATCCCATCCTCCTTTTATGGGCATTACTCAGCCTCCCCAAGAACATGTTCCCTTTTTCCCAGAGGTTCTTCAAAATCTCTTGACTCAGGGTACTATTCAAGAGGTGCCTGTGTCCCAAAGGGGGAAAGGGTTCTACTCCAGACTGATTCTATTGCTCAGAAAAGAGGGCACTTGGAGAGCTATTCTAGACCTCTCTCATCTAAACACTTTTCTAAGAGTGCCTTCCTTTCAGATGTTATCCCCTCAGATTCTGTTTCCTCTCTTCCTCCTTCAGGTATAAATGGTGTCTTTGGATCTCAAGGATGCTTATCTCCATATGCCGATCCATCTTCTTTTCAGGAAGTTTTTGCATTTCTCTGTTGCTTCCTGGCATTTTCATTTCTCTGCTTTGTGCTTTGGCCTTTCTACTGTCCCACCGGTGTTCACCAAATGCCTTGCTCCTGTGATTGATTTTTGCAGGCTTCAAGGGATCCAAATATTTCCTTACTTAGATAACCTGTTGATTCAGGCATCCTATCCAGGGACCCTTTTGCAAAATCTATATTTTTGCCATTTCCCTTTTTCAGAGCCCGGGACTCACTTTAAATTTCTAAATGTCTTCTTTGACCCTTTCTTAGGATCATGTTTTTCTGGGTTAGAGTTTTCAGATGTTGCCAGTGCTAGCATCCCTGACCTCTCCTAACACCTTAACTCTCATTTCTTTCTTTCAAACTCTTCTTTCTCTGGATTCCATTACCACCATAGAGTTTCTGATTGCTCTGGGCTTCATGGCATCCACCATTCTGATGCTCCTTCTGGCCAAACTTCACATGAGAAAGTTTCAGTGTTTTTTGAAGTCAGCATGGCTCCAACATGCACATCCTCTAGACTTTGTAGTTCCTCTTCTTCCCTTTTCAGACAGGACCTTCACTGGTGGATTCAGCAGTTATCTGTGAATTCAGGAATCCCTTTTTATAGATTCATAGGTTCATAGGTTTGTACTAGGCTATCAGCCCTAGGGCCTATACAAGCCTAGCCATAACAATTCCCTAGATATTTCTTCCCACAATATTTACTTCCCTGGACCCCTGTCTAGCAGGGTGACTGACATGATCCCCAGAGTGAATTTCCTATCTCTCATCCAATTGTCAAGATTCCTTTTGAAGAGGGCCAAGGAGGCACTCTGATTGATATGTATGGGCAGTGTATTCCAGAGTATGGGGAGTCTCTGGGCCAGGAACTTATCCCTCCAGCATGCTTTGTTCATTGTAATGACAAGGTTTAGATCCCTGGAGCATGTGGCTCTGAGGGATTGGGATTTCTTTAAGTGGAGCATGTACAACAGCTCAGGGTTTGACATGACCTTGTATGTTAAGCAGAGATCACCTCTGAGCAGATGATATGCCACAAAGTATAGCTGGAGTTTTTTAGATGGTCAGCATATGGCATCTGCTTTAGGTCTGTGATTCTTTTAGTGAGGTATTTCTGCAGTCTTTCCAGCTGTTGCAGATGTCTTGTGAGGTACATACCAAATGGGGCATTATACTCTATAATGGGTCTAGTGAGGGATGAGTACAGTGGGACAATGACCTCCTTTTTTCTGGATGAAAAGCCCTTAGTGATGAGGTGTGCCACATAGAAGGATTTCCTGACTGTTGTGGTGAAGTGGTTATCAAAGGTGAGACCACTGTCTGCCTGTGTCCCTAAGTCTCTCATCACACTTTCGATGTTTAGTGTACTGCCACCTATGTGGTAATTCATGGGTACATGATTTTTTCCAAAGTGGATAACTATACATTTTTTGGCATTAAGATTGAGACCATGGCTCTGGCACCAAGCATCTGTTTCTGTAAGGCCCTTTTGTAGAATATCCACATCATTTGGGGATTCAACTGGGGATACCCTAGTTTCTCTCAGGAATTGTTCACAGACCCTTCAGACATGGGATGGGGGCAATGTTTGGCTCTCTAAAAATAGAGGGGATGTGTTCACCTCATCAGCAGAAGGAGCACACCATTGTCAAAGAGATGAGAGCTCTTCTGCTGAATATTTATGCCTTTCATCCTCTTTTTCCTCCATGGTCTCTCAATGTGTTCACAGACAATACTACAGTGATGTGGTATATGAACAAACAGGGAGGAAGAAGATCTTAATCTTCTTTGCAGGTTGGCACTTCTGGTATGGGATCTTGCTGTCAAGTATCAAGTAACTCTTCAGGCAGTTTATATCCCTTCCAGTCAGAACATTGTACTGGACACAGATCCTAAAATCAGTCTCACGAATGGATGCTTCACAGGGATGTGTTTCTGGACATTATCCACCAGTGAGGTACTCCTCAAGTGGATCTATTTGCCTCCCCTCTGAACAGACAACTTCCTCTGTTTTGTGCCAGAGTCCTAGGTCCTCTGGTGTGGAAGGTGGATGCCCTCTCATTTTCTAGGAAGGATATGTTTCTTTACGCATTTCCTCCCCTTCCTCTCATTCCAATTGTCCTGTTCAAAATTCAACAGGATGCTCTCAAAATCTTGTTGGTGACTCCCTTTTTGCCATTACACCACTGGTTACCTCTACCTCTGTATCTAGCCAGGGGCACTCATCAGAAGTTACCTAACAGGTTGGATCTAATCACACAAGATAAGGGATCTCTCAACCATCCCCACCTGTCCATGCTTCAACTAACACCGTGGACAATAGGATTTTGATTCCTCACAGATGCCTTTTTTTTTCTGAGGACATGCTGCAAGTCCTGCAGGAAGCCAGGGAACCTACTACTAGGAAATCCAACTTATCCAAATGGAAGATGTTTTCTATTTGGTGTCTCTGTCATAACCTGGACCTACTTACTGTGGATGTTCCTTTGGTTCTCTCTTATTTGAGTGAGCTGATCAATGCTAGTTTGGCCTATTCTTCTATTAAGGCCTGTTTATCAGCTATCTCTGCTTGTCTGGCATTTTCTCTTCCTTTAGCTTCTAGATTTCGGGTTAAACAATTTCTTAAAGGATTCCTTAATATTATACACCCCCCATGAAACCCGTTCCTCCTCCCTGTGACCTTAATTTTGTTCTGGAGAAGTTGACTCAGTCTCCTTTTGAGTCTGCTCCTTCAATTTCCTTACTGCATTGTTCCTGGAAGACTGTTCTTTTATTAGCTCTTACTTCTGCCAGATGGGTGTCTGAGTTGCAGGCTCTTGTCCTCCTTTTTGGTCTTTCATGAGGACAGGGTGTCCCTGCCTACTAACCCTTCTTTTATGCCTAAGGTGGTTAATGAGCTATCACTGAATCAGTCTATTAACCTGCCTACTTTTTTCCCCTGTCCACACTCTTGACAGTGAGAGGGTGCTCCATATTTTGGATGTGCATAGGCAACTCAGGCTTTATTTGGATAATACAAAGGTTATTAGAAAATCTGTTCAGTTATTTGTTTCTTTTCATCCTAGATCTTTG
This sequence comes from Protopterus annectens, assembly GCF_019279795.1. Lineage (NCBI taxonomy): Eukaryota > Metazoa > Chordata > Ceratodontiformes > Protopteridae > Protopterus > Protopterus annectens. The sequence continues at coordinate 1,795,104,883 of NC_056737.1, forward strand.
GGACTTGCTGTATCCAAGCAAACTATTTCTTCTTGGATGTCTAAGGCTTTTTCCTTTTGTTTCACTTTTCATGGAAAGAGCCTTCCTTCATCAGTTAAGCCTAATTTTACTAGAGCTTTAGCTTCTTTAGGTAATTTTTCAGGGGCTTAGATACTAATTCTATTCTTGATGCAGCAATCTGAACTTCTGTGCATAATTTACAAAGCACTAAAAGTTTGATGGTATCTCTAGAGCTAGGGCTGGTTTTGCTAGTGTCATTATTTATGTTTTTTTAGGGTTCTCTTCTGCGCCTTTCACCTCTCAAGTTTCCTCTTGAGCTTTGGCACTGTCCCATCTGTTAAGAATACTGCAGCACTGAATGTAAGGACTTGCCTTCACTGCTGCGGTATTTGCTCCCTCCATCCATCCCCCTAGTCTTTTGCCTTCCTGAATGCACAGGTTACCTCTTGGGTTTCTTGGACTGTGTCCCTACTGGGGCATTCAGTTCTGATTATGGAAGGCCTGAACATCACCTTTATGCCCTAGGCTACACAAGACGTGTTTAGTTGATGTTTGGCATACCATTTTAAAAGCAACAAGTAATCTTTGGTAGACTGGCTGGACATTCGGGTTTCCACAGCAGGGAATCCCATCTATTAAGAATACTGCAGCAATGAAGGCAAAGGCATCTACTGCTATGGTAAGATTTTGCACAACTGTACTATTCAGCCTTTTTGGAAATTATGCCAATTTGGACGGCTTTGGTAGTTTAGCAACATAATTCTGTGAATAAGAGGGTAGCTTTTCATTCAGATAATGAGGCAGTGGTGCGTGTTTTAACAAAGTAGTCAGCTAGGTCAGTTTTTGTGCAGTTGCTGCTGAGGAAGGTGTTGTTAGCTTTACGCATCAATCTGCTTTTTTTTTTACGGTGCACCATCTGCCAGGTAAATAGAATTTCTCATCTGATAGTCAGTCATGTTTTCAGTTTGGCAGATTTTACTGGATAGCCACAATCGGATTTTCCATGAGGTCATTGCACCGAGCAAAATGTGGTACATTGGCTGTTTGTAGCAGGTTGGCTGCTAAAGCAGTCATGGACAAAGTCAACAAGGAAGGCCTATACAGTGGCAATTTCTGTATTTGTAGATTTTAGACATCTTCCTTTACACCATAGGATTTGGTCAGTTGGGTTGGTCTGTCAATATCTGGTTACAGGCGGACGTTGGGTAAAGCAGTACGTGCAGTGTGTGTACCTTTAGCATCACTTACTGCCATTGTTAGGTTGGTTGGATGAAACACTAAAATGTTTTGAAAATTCTAAAGGACTGTGAAAGAGTTAGGCCAGCTGGTCATTACAATAGGTAGTTAGTTAAGGACTTACTGAGACTGCTGTTAGCTGTCTTTTGGTTGGTCATTTCTTCTTAGAGAAAGAAGGTGTTGTGTTTGACTTTAGCTGTCTTTTTGTATACTGGAGCTTTAAGATTTAATGAATGAGTGGGTTAATTGTGTTGTTGGGATTTCTACCTTACATACTCTAGAATAGTAATTTGTGGTAATTTAATTGAAGAGATTTAAGGTGTATCAGAGTGGGGAAGAGCAGCAAAAAGTGTTGCAGACTAATACAGAAGAGATGTTATGTCCAGTTAAATGGACTCAATTGTGTTTGTGCATTTGTGTGGAGGCAGTCCAGATTCCTTGTTATTTCAGGATTGTTCAGGAAAGTTGATTCCTATGGGACGCTTTGTTAGGACCATTTGAAGGGCATTGGAGTGTCAAGGTTTTACAGCTAACTGCTTTTCTAGCCACTTATTTAGAATAGGCAGTGCTTCGGACCTGGAAGCAAATGCTTCTTTAGTTACCATTATCAAGAGTCTGGGGGTGGGTTTCCAGTGCCTTTTTAACTTACATTTGTTGAATTCACTAATTTGTTACTTAGTTGTGTTTTGTGATAACAATACGGGTGGCTTGTTTGATTTTTTTTTTTGTTTATGGGTCAAAACAAAATTGCCATTGTGGACCATTCATTTGTTTAATGGGTGGTGCAATGAGCAAAAAACTGCAAACATGGAGTTTATCTTAGGTCTTGACCAAGACATGTGGGAAGTCATTTGGGGTGGCTGGATTGGTATGCAGTGAAATCAACTTATGATGAAAATTAACTGTTTTAATTTGGAGTGAAGGTTGTGTATGTTTGATTTTAATCCACGTAGTGGGGAATGAACTGGATGTTGCGCCAACAAGGTATTTGGTAATGCTGATTATTCATGATCAAGTTTTGTTAAAACAAAGGTTCCCAAAGGTGGTATTTGGCTGGTAAGGGATTATTCCACATTTAGTCTGGAAACAGGCCTGTAGCTATAGAAGTGTTGAATTGGCCAGATGTTTTAGTCACAGAAATTGAAGAACTGCTCAAGCTTTACATATATTGATTTTGCCACAATGGGAATTTGTGGACAAGGATTCAGTAAGGCTTAGATCAGACACTATTCATCTGAGTGACAAGGAACTTGATTTATCACTTGTGAATGTCTCTATGCTTCTTAAAGCAGAAAAGGAAAACAGCCATAGGGATCAGGCTGGTGAGCATCAGTGGGGTAGACATATAATACACCCTATTCCCCCTTTCTGGCTTAATTTATGGGATAATTGGAGTAAGTGGTAGTATACTGCTCAGGTAACTTCATGGTCAAGGTGAGTGGTTATATATGCTGCTGTTTCTTTAGAGTGTGTGAGCAGTCCAACATTGCCATTCACATTAATGTGTTTTGACAAGCTAAGTGTGTCATATTGTATGTCATTATCTTTCATTACTGTTTATGCAACTGCTTATATGTTATTGTTGCTTGAATAAATCTGGTCACACTGGCTTCACTGGTGTGGTTACTGAAGTTTCCAAAGGTTCATAGGTTCATAGGGGTGTACTAGGTTAACTGCTCTTGTAGGTCATTTGAAGACTAGGCAATTATCTCAGCTGAGAATCAAACATTGCACCTTGTGTCTGTAAGGTAAACATCTCAGCCAAAACACCAAACCCCATGTCATTTGGCATGACATCTGTAAAAATAATGTTTGCAGCACCTGCAGATGAATTTGTACAGGACTTCTGATGGTTGGGGATAGTAGCAGTGAGGTGAAGGTTAATTGATGGGATGTGAGTGGGTGGTAGTGATGTGGGGGATAAAGCAGACCAATTAGGGGAAAGGATGGAGTATTATTTAAAGTCATACAGAAAGAGACTTGGTCTCTTTTGGTGTGGGTTGGAAACATACCTTCCTCCCACCCTTCTCTTAGTTATTCAGTTTTAATGTGCATTAGAGGGCACATATAAAACACCCCTCTAGTCCCCCTTTCTGGCTTAGTTTATGGGGTAATTGGAGTGGATAATGGTATGCTGCTCAGGTGTGTTCATGATTACAGTGAGAGGTTATGTGCACTGCTGTTTTTTTAGAGTGAGTGAGTGGTCCAAAGCTGCCCCTCATTTAATGTAGTTAGACAAGTTAATTGATGCTTGTATGTAACTTTTTGAATGGTATGTTATTATCTTTTATTACTGTTTATGTAACTCTTCATATGTTATTGTTGAGTAAATAAATCTAGTCACACTGGTTTCCTCGGTATGCTTATTACAGTTTTCGCATGAGTAATTGCATAATTTTTTGTGCTAGAAGTGTCTTTAACTACATCTGACAGAGAAGTTCTTTCTGCTAGCAGATTGCGTTGACATTACTGCAATGTATATTGCAAGGATTTGTTTCCTCATATTCCCTTTTTTTTTTTTTTTACAAAAGATGATTGTATATCAAAAGATGTGCATATTATTTAGGAAACAACAAAATTCCAGAATAATGAATAATGAAAGTATATAATGGAAATAAATTGGTACTGAAGAAATGTTACTAGTATAGATGCACATCATAAAATTATAATAGACTCACCAGTGTCATTTAGAAATGAGAAATAACACTCACAATACACATCTGTTTATAGGTCTCACAGTGCATTTACATTTTTCCTAAGAAAACACCTGTTTCTTTTCCACATGTTTCCTGACAGCAGATGTTTAATGATTTTGCTCCAGGCTTTGAGTCATACTTCTTGGACTGAAAAAAGAAATTACAAAGCATTTAATTCATGAATTGTCATGGGTGGGAAACAACAGTTGAGAAGAATCGGCATAAATAACTGTGTTGAGACAGTTGGCTCAGGTCTTACACGTATCCCATCACTTAGGCAGACCCATTTCCTAAATCTCTTGGTATTAGAGTCAAGCCAGTTGCCAGAATGTTAGTAATATATTTGTTCTTGATAATTTCAGAGCATTGAGTAAAGGACATGCTGAATTATTTTCTATGAACTCAGTCAATGTAATTTAAATATATGCCAAGGATTCTGTCCAGAGAAACTGTAAACTTGAAGGAATGTAAAAAAATCTGTAAACTTGAAGGAATGTAAAACTGTCACTAATATACCTCTCAGCTGTATAGATTTTCACAGAATGTCCAGATTTTTGACTCATACTTTTTGGCCTGTTTCTCATAAAATTGTGTTTTCTAGCAAATTATTAGCAAGTCATTAAAGATTAAAGACAAAAAATGACAGACATTTGACTTGCAGTCTTCAAACCTGTCAGAAAATGCATGCTAACACAAAACATATTATTCTATCAGCTTTCTAAGCTTGTAAGAGCAATATTTAAACATTGTCCTTACTTTTGGGCCTTTGTCCCCTCCATTATTTACTGCTTTGTCCAGATTTCTTGATGTAAGAGATTGAGAGGTACGGTAACCTTGAGATGGGCTTTTGTTATGTAGTCTTACAGAACAATTACTTGTAGAGTATACTAAAAAAGACAGACAGCTGTTTCTAAGTTTATGAACGTGAATATCAGGAACTATGATTAAATACATTTTAGTTACAGATAATTTAATAATGATTTATGCATATGTTTTACTTAATTAATTTATTTATCTTATTTATTTGACAGGGCAGCCGTGGTGGTGCAGCAGTTAGCGTGGCTGCCTCACAGCAAGAGGTTCTCCAGTTCAATTCTCAGCTGGGGTGCACTCTGTGTGGAGTCTGCATGTCCTCCTTGTGGTTGCATGGGTTTCCTCTGGGTGCTCCTGTTTCCTCCCACATTCCAAAGACAAGCTGTAGGTGGATTGGACACGCTGAATTGGCCCTAGGTGTGAGTGCATGTGTGTGTGCCTTCTGTGGAAAGTTGGGTGCCAGGCTGGCAACTTGACACCATAAAACTCCACTGCCAAAATCATGAGCAAACTGATGATCTGCTGTAGTGACCCCTAACTGGGAAAAGCCAAAAGAAGATTTTATTTATTTGACATTTGTTTACTGGGATAGTCTTTCTATGTATGTACCCATTTTGAGCAGAGGCCAAGAGAGAAAAGCTCCAGGTATAGATTACATTTCACTTTGTAATACAGCGAATTTACATTTGTAACAGTAAATACACATCTGAAACACTAAGATACAGTCAATTATTTACACAAATACGATAAACATAGAGTCAAATATTTACCTAATTGAGAGGCAACAGGGTAGGTGTGATAGAATGAAATAAGTTGTTGACATGAGAGTCCAAGATTGTTATTGGGGTGTTTAGTTTCAGATATACTAGTGAAGACAGACATGATGCTTATGTATTGTGAGAAGAGAGTTATAGATAGAGCTTGGCTAAGTAAATATTAGAGAAAGATTATTATGATTTAGAGTTTTGATTGAAGTAGGAAGCACAGGTGAGAGGTTTTTATGTAGATATGGTAGAGTTTAAGGAGAGTTAGGGAAATTGTGAAGAAAACTGAATGTTTATAGAGACACTAAAAGAGATTCAGTAGGAATGTTTTCATGGATAAGGGGTTGAAAGTAGAGCTGAGCTTTACATAGGACAGTAGATGGTTATCCAGGTGTAGAACAAGAGCAACAGGAGCACTTTAATGCAGAAAACTATAGTCTTCAATCCGTTCAATTGCACTTATTTAATTTTTTTGTTTGATAGGTGAGTTAGTTAGTTAATAAGTGAACTGATAACCAGCTGAAATAAAACAAATTCCCATCTTCAACTGCAGAAAATATGTGATGACATTCTTCTAATATGAAATTATCCTTTTAGTGTTTTTCAGGCTTCACCTAACATAACACGTTCCTAATATCAGAGCTGAGAATATCAGCATCAACAAATTCACTCCTTAATTACTGCTCGTAAAAGTTCTCTGAGCTTGATCAGGAAGATCTAACATTAGGTTCAGGAATAGAGCCTAAAACAATCTTCAGTCCAACAGTACTAAATTAAAATCTGGCTAATGGAATTTAAAAGAGAAAATTATTTATTTATCTATCCACCTAGCTTTTAATAACTGAGCTTAATGGAGAGGGTCTCATATTGGGTACAGGATGGAGCTTAGGACATTCTTCAGTCCTGCAGCACTAAATTAAATTCTATTACAGGAGCAGAGGAACATTATTTATCCATCCATACATTCATCCGTCCATCCATTTTCTATATCTGCTTTAACTAGTTCATTGTCTGATGACCAAGAGCCTAAACCAGCAAACAATAGGCACAATGAATGGTTCACCCCCAGAATGGATGCAAGTACATAGCAAGATTATGCATTATCAAACTCAAGTGCACAATTAGGACTGATGTAGTATTGCAATCTACCTAGAAGCATATTTCTGAATGTGTGTGGAAAACTGAGACACCACATGAACATGAAGAGAGAGTATTAAAACTTTACTGAGAAGGTATTCTGACCACAAACTTAACCAGAGAATCAACAGCATTGAGGCAGCAATGGTCAGTGTTGCACCAGTGTATTTTCCAAATATAAAAAGCTGATCACATCTATGGACTCAAAGACAAATCATTTTTTGAAAAGAAAATGTATTTAAGATTAAGGGTAAACATTTCTTGTATGCAAATAATTCAACAGAAGAAATGTAAGTGATGGTTTGTCAACATTTTTGTCTTGACACTTTGTGACTAAAGACACTATATGGTTGCTTGGCTGCAGCATACAAGGTTGTAGTATTCTTTTGGAATGTATGCATTTTTTTCATTCACGAAGCCTATAGGATTAATAAACTCAATCTAAACTGTCAGGTTACCATACGTTCTTTGACTGACATCACAACTCCTCTCTCTCTCTCTTTCTCTCTCTCTCTGTTAGGTATTGTGAAAGCCACTGGGGGCACTAGCAAATGCTACAGATTGAGGTGTGATTCCATTTATTGAGGGGAATTAGCTATTTTCCTTTACAATCAATTTAATACCTGGTAACTTATTCAAAGCAAATTATGTGATTAAATGCACTCTGCACTGGGGAGGATGAATAGCTCCTAATAAGTACATTCTTTTCCCCATACTATTATAGTGCTGTTTCATCACTGTAATTCCACTGATGCTTGTCTTGGTCCAGAGATGATGCAGGATCCAGAGATAAACCAGCTCTTGGCAGTTAAACTTTCCTCTAGTTGTAAAGAGAATTTCTGACATTTTGGCCAAAACTGGTTAAACAGCTAACTTGACAACCTATAGTTCAGACTATGTTTTGCTAGGAGGATCAAAGTCTGGGTAGGGAATACACACAGGTCACATAGCAGGTTCAGATCAAACAGCCTTAAACTTCAAGCAAAGAATGATGAGGAGGAATTAGTTCAAGGCTCTACAGTCTTAATTTGTTTTGTCAAAATTAACAATCAGAGTTTTCAGTCCCAGCTAATGAATACTGAAAGTTCTCGAGGATCAGACAGTGTCTGTGACTTAGAGAGCTTAAGTTAAAATGTCAGTTCTCACTCACTTAATTGGCATACATAAACTAACAGTTTTAACCAAGCGATTATAGTTTTAAAGTTCACAGTGGTGGGCCAACGAATACTTACAGGTTATGCTCACAGAAAGCAGTATTAAAATCAAACTGAATAGACATTGTGTTAACAATAAAGCATTAATGTTTTTATATCTAATTATAGTTCTTTTGAACACTGAGCTTAGTGAAAGATTATTCATTGTATTTTTCCAATCAATAGCAAAAGCTATGTCATTCTAAAAAAACAAGCTGGTGAATCAGTCCATTACCCCTTATCCTTTGTTTGTATAACAACCCTCTTGCAAGGTTGTAAAAGGCAAAACTTCAAATATCAATACACGTTAGGTTCAAGCAAGGCACCCTTTATTACTTGCAGCAAGGAGACAAAGCATGTAGGTACAAGGTTTGTCTAACTTTCTGGTGGTCAGTATATTATTCTTACACAGTTCTCTTCATGTCGCATAGAAAATGTTACTAATCGACTGCTGACGTAGTTGGACACAGCTTTCCGTATGTTACACAGAAAATGTTACCAGGCATATAGGTTCATAGGTTCATAGGTTCATACTAGGCTATCTGCCCTAGGGCATTTATAAGCCTAGCCAGAGTGTGTTTGGCTTTCGCCACCCATTTTAAATTAATTTTGCTATGCCCTTTTTCGAGGTTAGTTTACTGTGCCTCTGTCTAACAGTGACACAGAAGTGATACCCGGGGTAAACCTACGATCTCTCATCCACTCATCAAGATTCCTCTTGAAGAGAGTCAATGAGGGACTCTGCCTAACCTGGACTGGGATTTTATTCCAGAGTGAAGGGAGCCTCTGGGTTATGAATCTGTCCCTCCAGCATGTCCTATTTATTTCAGTGCTGAGGTTCAAGTCTCTCAAACGTGTAGCTCGATGGGATTTGGATTTTCTGAGGTGCGGCATGTACATTAATTCCGGATTGGACATGGCTTTATACGTCAGGCACAGATCGCCTCTGAGCAGATGGTATGCCACTGAGTAGATCTGGAGTTTTTTTAACCGGGCAGCATATGGCATCTGTTTGAGCCCTTTGATCCTCTTGGTGAGGTACTTTTGGGGTCTTTCTAGTTGCTGCAGGTGTCTGGTAAGGTACATCCCAAAAGGGGCATTGTACTCAATTATGGGCCTGATGAGGGATGAGTAAAGAGGTACAATGACCTCCCCTGATCTAGATGTGAATCCCTTCATGATTAGGTGAAGTTATTGCTAACATGGTCAGATTATTGCTGTCTTGCAAAAACATTTGAGAAAAACAACCTGAGCTTGGGCTTATTTTAACCCACCTTGTCTCTTTAATTCTTCCATTGTACAATTCTAATACATGCGATACATATTGTCTAGATTCAAGGTACATTTCTAGCTTTGGTACAAGTAGTGCTGACTATAGTTTAAGCTTTCAAACATCTATTGTTTTCTTTATCAAGACTTCTATCAGCTGCACATTTTCTCATGGCATAAGCAGAAATAGAATATCTCTTATTAAGTTTCCGGTAGCTGCACATATTTTCATTGCATAAGCAGAATAAAGTGTCTTTTATTAAGTTTCTAATAGCTGTGCAGATTCATACAGTATGAACAGAATAAATGTATTAACCCTTTTAAGCCTTTAATGTACTAAGCATTCACCTTGCTATTATGCATTTTCCTAACATTCCCCCCTTTTAATACTTTTATTCTACTTTCAAAACAAGCATAAACCGTTTTTTTTCTCCCCTTAACCTCTTCCTACTCAGGATTTGCAGTTAAGAGAGTCATTTAGTTTAAACCCATGAAAGCATTTTCAATTTTTCAGTAACTCTTCGAGTTCGGCATCTTGGTATAAGGTTTCCGAAACTGAAATGTCTACAAAATTTTTGATTAGTCCTTTTATGCAGGGGATGCAGCAGCATCCACACACCATTAGTAGAGCTATCCCTACACAGATGGCAATCAGAATGTTCATCAGGATACTGCCCCACCCCCCAAAAAATTTCTGGAAAAAGTCTGTCAATGGATTTGGTCCTGGTTTGGTCATGCCCAACACTTGCTGGATTACCTCAAGATGGTTGTCTATCTCGTGTTCGTTCAGGAATATACGAACAGCACTCCTCCTGGATTAAAGAGCACGTACCTCCTCTTGCACTAGGGTGAAGTCAAGAGCCATGCGATTTTGAAGTACCACTTTTCTCATGGCAGTCAGTTCATCGGTTACCAATTCTAGGGCAGAAAAGGTTGCATTACTTATTATTTTGAGAAGCTTAGACAATTTTCTCAGTTCCCAGATTGATTTTGTTGCTCCATATGCTGGTAATACGCCTGCCCACAATATGACAGTATCACTCAGATCCATGTGTGATAGTCCTTTGTTATTTCCAGGGCTTAGGTCATGATGGTATTTCCAGGGTGCATTGATTTGTCCCACTGGATTGACAGGCTTCTTGATTTCTCGGATGTTCCGAATCTTCCCTTGAGGTAAAATTGTCATGTGTCGTATGGCCGGAACCAGGTATCCCAAAAAACAACTGCAGGACCAATTCTCGGGTAGCCATTTATATGCTTTTCTTCCGCATATAAAGTAACAATCTTCCACTTTAGTAGTAACTTTACTATACCCTTGCTCTGCATGAAACATTTTTCTGTCGATTATAGACAGTTGTTTGTAGAGATCAGCATTAAGTTTTACTTCTTCAATTGTCCTATGCATCAATTTAACAAATGAATCATAGCTCGTGTTGCAATAGAATCTGATGTTATCGGATTTAGTGTAGCATCTATAGGGAACAGTTACATTGCAATAGCTCCAACCCACCTTGACTGTATCATTCTTATAAAAACACACAGTTCCTTTCTGTCAAATAGACAAGTGCAATGCTACCTTATCTTTTGATGTGACATCTGATGTATCATGAATTAATTTTTCCCAGGTCATGTTAGCCCTTAGGGGAACTGCAGTTAACAGTAGCCCCCCATATGCTGTTGGTAAAGTTGTGCAAATCCAGCAATTGGAAACACTGAAGGTTTCAGCATACCGGTAAGTATTAAAGTTCGGGTGCCACTCTGCATGCTTATTTAGTTCTACTTGCATGGCTGAGAGAAGAAATGGCCACAATAAAAAGATTATTGTCACCAGTACAGTCAACAGGATGGTCATGTAATATTTTTATGGAAACAGTTGTTCTGCATTTCTGTTTTCTCCGGTTCTTCCAAGTAGGTGCATTTGGATCTTACTGGATTCCATCATCTTATTTTGGACAAGTGATCTTACTCTCTGCCCTAATAGGACCTTCAGCACCGATGGTTTCTTCACTAGGTTTGAGACGGATCAGTCCTATTGATCTGACCCCCCCTTTGTAGCCAGAATTTGTGCTTAGGGTCCTGATGGAGAGGTAAGATCTTTGTCCAGTTCAAAGTTCTTTACCAGCTTGCAGTGCGTCAGGTGTATCCATGAAGCTCGTTCTGCTATTTTGACTGCAGTAGGTGTCGAAAGAAGCACCTGGTAGGGACCTTCCCACCTTGGTGATGCCCAGTTCTTTCGCTTCATGATTTCCATCCATACCCAGTCTCCTGGCGTCACTGCCACTGCCGATGTTTCGGTTTGTTTTTTATCTGAAACAGAATTTGACTGCAACAAATGTTTAGAACTCAACAACTTTTTCATATATTCAGCTAGTGTAAAATCAGCTTCCTGGTCTGATGACATGAGAAGTTTCAACTGGGGTGTATAATAAGCTCTTCCAAACAGTTTTTCAAAATGAGTCAATCCTTTTGCTGTAGGGACAGTTCTCATGCTCAACAGTGCCAGGGGTAAACAGTACAACCAAGTTGTTCCTGTTTCAGCTATTAATTTTCTCAATTTGCTTTTTAATATACCATTATGCCTTTCAACCAGCCCTGCAGACTGTGGATGGTATGCACAATGATTTTTTAAAGAAATACCAACATGCTTACTTAACTGCTGTATGGTTTGATTTACAAAATGTGTACCATTGTCACTGTAGGTTCTTTCCTGAATGCCAAACCTAGAAATAATTTCCTTGACAGGTACTTTTGCCACTGTAGCTGCATCTGGATTTTTGGTTGGAAAGGCTTCCATCCACCTGGAAAACATATCTATAATGACAAGACAATACTTTTTATTTTCATATTTGTTCAATTCTATGAAATCCATACAGATAGTGTGAAATGGATATGGTAGTGTGGGGAAACTCCCTTGCTTGGGCTTTATCGCCCCTGTGCATGATGTTTGTTACAAATCTGACACATCAAACAACATTTTTTAGAGTAGTTTGTAAATCCATATGTTGTGAACACTTGGTTCACCAGCTGTACCATCCCCCTTGTTGAGACATGGCATTGCCCATGGCTCAACAATGCTGCATAGTGAAACAAATTAGAGGGTAGTATCGGTTTTCCTTCTTTAGAGATGTACAGCCCTTTTTTGAAGATTGCTACTCGTTTTATCCATCGCTGTTTCTCAGCTTGCGTAGTGAGTGTCTGCATTGCTTTTAACATGTCTAGATCTAAGGTTTCAGATAGTTGCAATTCCTTATTTAAAAGAAATACTTCTGTGGCCGCTTGTTTTGCAGCTGTATCAGCTCTCGCATTAACTTTTAAAATCCTATCCTGTTGCTTGACGTGAGCTGTACATTTGCAAATGCCCACTTTCTGAGGTAACTGAATAGATTCTAAAAGATCTAAAATAAACTGTGCATGATTTATAGGTTTGCCAGTAGATGTTATCATTCCCCGTTTTTTCCACTGTTGTGCAAACACATGTACAGTGGAAAAAGCGTACCAGCTGTCAGTAAAAATGTTTACACATTTACTCTTTGCTAGGGTACATGCCCGTCTCAGGGCAATCAATTCTGCTGCCTGTGCAGATAAATAGTGTGGTAAAGATTTTGCTTCTACAATCTCAGTATCAGAGACTACTGCATATCCTACTAGGTTTTTTCCTGCAGGACCCCTTTTGCATGAGCCATCCACGTAATATGTCACATCGGCACTGTCCAAAGGGACGTCCGTGAGATCTTTTCTAGGTAGGGTCTTTTGCTCAATTACCTGCAGGTAGTGGTGGGGTGTGCCATCTGCAGGGGTTGAGAGCAGCGTAGAAGGGTTCAAAGTTGTACATCGTTCAATTGTCATATGAGGTTGGCTCAACAATATAGTCATGCAGGAAAGATGCCTAGCAGGGGAGAGATATGCCACTTTTTCTTGCAGTAAAATGATCACGACTGCATGGGGCACTCTCAAAGTGAGAGGGTGGAACAAGACTACTGAGGCTGAAGCCTGCACTGCCATTGCAGCTGCAACTACTGCTTGTACACAGTGGAGTAAGGATCATGCCACTGGGTCCAGTTGTGATGAATAGTAAGCGATGGGGCATTTCTTATCCCCATGCTGTTGTGTTAATACTGATGTCATGTAACCCTGCTTGCAATCTACAGTCTGGAAAAAATGTTTATGATAGTTTGGCAATCCCAAAACTAGTGAAGACGCTATTAACTGCTTTAGTATACAAAAGGCAGACTCTGCCTCTAGTGTCCATTGTAACAAATCCTGCGCTGCCATAGGCGTCTTATATATAAGGTCAGTTAAGGGTGCAGATTCCAAAGCATAGTTTGGAATCCAGCTCGCAAAATTAGTTGTACCCAGAAAGGACATCATTTCCTTCTTGGTAGTGGGTTTTGGTGCTTGTAAAATTGCTACTTTTCTGTCCTCATCTAACGTTCTACCTTCCTTGGATATTACATATCCTAGGTATTTAACCTGTTTTTTCCAGAGCTGCAGTTTGTCTTTGTTTACCTTATGTCCCTCAGCAGCTAAAAATCATAGAAGTGCTATGGTATCTTCCTTACAATCCTGCTGGGTGGGGGCCGCCAGCAGAATGTCATCAACATAAAGTAAAACCTGGCTACCTCTTGGTGGGTTGAATCCCACCAAGTTGCTTGCCATTTCTTGTGAGAATATCATTGGACTTTCACAATATCCCTGTGGTAGGTGTATATATGTATATCTTTTTCCCTGAAATGTAAATGCAAACCAATACTGGCTATCAGGGTGTATTGGTATCAAAAAGAATGCATTGCTAATGTCTACTACAGAAAAATATTTTTGTTGAGGTTTTAAGTCATTCAACAGGGTGTGTGGATCTGACACTATGGGTGCCCTTGGTATTACCGCATCATTTACAGCTTGCAAATCCTGGACCATACGCCATTCTCCATTGGCTTTTTTAACTGGAAATAAGGGTGTGTTACATGGTGAATCGGGAGATTCTATTAGTATCCCTCCTTTAAGTAAGGATGCTATAATAGGCTTTATCCCTGCCTCTGCATCTTTTCTTAAGGGATACTGTGTTTTTTGTGGTCTGAATGCTGACTTTGGCATGATAGTGACTGGCCCCACTGTACGAATGAGTCCTACATCTGATTTCCCTGTTGACCAGAGAGTCTCTGGTATACCTCGCAAGGAGTTTTCTTCCTCCTTTAATAGGAGTGTCCATCAGCTGTCTTTGCTAGATTGTAAGTGCACAGCTGGGTTGGTCTGAGTTATCCAATTAAATTTTTGCACTTGTATCCCCTGTCCTGACAGTTCTAGTTCTGTCTGTTTCTCCCATCCTGTGGCTTTTTCTCCTTGGTCTGCCAATTTTATATTTTTGTTTTTAGTTAAGCTAACATGTGGTAATCGACAAGATCTATAAAGTGCAAAAAACTCCTGGGGCAGTGAACAGTTGGCTACACTGTTCCCTTCTGTGTCCCAGTACAGGTTACGCAGCATCAATCTATTTGTATGATTCTTAAATAATTCTTTCTCATATTCCTTATCAGGTCCTGGTGTGTTACAAAAATACAGGGTACAACGCAACAGGTGTTGCTTGTCAATGTCAAGGGAGGGAAACTTACTGATGGCTATGCTCATTAGTTTCTCGGTCACGGTCCCTGGACCAATAGTAACCAAGTCCTGGCTGTACTAGTAAAACATTTCACCCTCCGACTGCACCACAAAGGTATTATTTTGTCTCTGTGCTTCATATCCTGCATGGTTGGGACTGCTGCTATACCAAATAACTGCATGAGGTCTCTGCCCAAGAGATTTACTGGGCATTTTGCAGAAACTACAATTTTGCTTTTCTGTGTTAATCCTGAAACTGGATCAGTTATTGCAATGTTATGGGAGAGAGTCCATTAGCTGCTTTGAGCAGTATGTAATCAGGTGACTCTATGTTTTCTGGTAGTCTGGAGGGGTGTATCAGGGTCCGTGATGCCCCTGAATTACACAACAATTTGACCTCCCTTCCTTCTACCAAGAGTGTAACTTCTGGTTTTGTGTCTGCTAAATAGATTTCTAAGCTCAACAAAGCTAGATCTAATATTTCGTTTTCTTCATTGTCACTAACTTCCTGCACTTCCTCTACTCCCTCTTTCACATTCTCATTTGTCCTTTCTTTGCTAGCCCCTTCTAGTGATTCTTGACTATCATATAGTCAGTCCTCATCCTCCTTGTCTTCCATTGTTGCCTTCTTATTTTTCCTGCAATCCCTTGCCAAATGTCCCTTTTTACCACATTTTAAACATTCTCCCCTTTTCTTACGCCCCTCAAAGTCCTCTGATCGCTGATCAGACTGCTTGTTTCCCTGTGCGTTTTTTTTGCCCTTTTTCCCAGACTGCACTACATAAACTTCTGCTCCTTCTTCTACAGAAAATACTTGAGCTTTCTTTTTCTTTTTGCTATTAAAATGTCTTTCGGCATGTCTAGCATATTCAAGTAATGATTGTAACCTGCTGGTACGATGGTCTACCATGTGTTTTGTAATAAAACTGCTTATAGGCGCACTACTGCCTTTTAAAAATGCATTCTTTAACTGCTGTTCATATGGGGAATCTTGCATTTGATCTTCAGGAACCTGCATTCCACAGTGGTTATTAAAACATTCTAACAATCTGGCATAGTACCGGTCAATTGTTTCACCTTCTTGTTGGATGCATTGATTAATGCAAGTCCAGTCTGCCCTAGGTTTCCATTTTTCACAGATGCGGTCTGTAAGACCTTTTACTCTTGTGTCTAATTCTGCGCTGCTATGTGGGAGGGGTCTATGTGCAGCGTCACAAGGGTTCCAGTTGCCATAAATCATGTACCAATCTGGCCCTACAATTTGTCTAACTACTTTTTCTACTTCTTCTCCATTTAAGTTATAACTTAACCTCATTCCTTGTAAGTCTTCTGAGAATTTTCTAAAATTAATCTTCCGATGGGGAATTCCCTCAGTGGCTTTCCGGATATCTTCCGGAGTCCAAGGTCTATATACTAAGATAGTTGGGTCCTGATTGTCCTGACCTGCCTGAGGATTAGGTACTTCTATAAGCAGGCATATTTCTTCTTCTTCTCCTATAGATCGTGAATTCTTAACTATTTGCCATAACTCAATATCTTCTTCTGAATTACTTGCCTTTGTTTGGGACCTGGTCCCGATGGGATCTCTGATTTTAGTTAGTTTTAGTTTTATAATATCTCTATCTTCAGTGACCACAGGATATAGTGGGGGTGGACTAACCTGTTCACTCACTTCATATTCTGGTAAGGGAGGCAGAGGTGCTGATGCTATTATTAAGTTATTATCCTCCTTATCTATAAACATTGCTTTTGAATTGTTGTTCCTTTGGTCCCTACAGTTTACTTCCTCCAGCCACCTATGTGCTTGAGGAATTCCTAACCGCCGTTGCTTTTTTACCTGACCCTTGGAATAATTTTTGAGTTGTTTGATAAGTTTGATAAGCGAGGATTTTTCTAATTTTCCGTCAAATTCATATTTATTAACCCATTGTGAAAAATATCTAATATTATCGGCACGTTGCGACTGCATATATTTTGCGTCTTCCGTTAACGGCGGGTTCTGGGGTGTTTTTGTGCAGTTATTACCCATTTTATTTTACCTTTGATTGTTACGTAACTTCTCTTAATTTTAACGTGTACCACGGATTTTGTTATAGTCTCTTCAGAATGACTGCCTACTTATTCTGTTTCTCCTGATCTATGACAAGACAGTACTCTTTTTTCATCCCTGACTGTAAGAAAAATACAATCTGATAAAAAACAATACACATCTAGTCCCTGATCTGAAACAGAAAACAGAAAAAAGTGGATTCACCTTACCTGAGCCCGCGTGATTGATCACCGATTTGCAGAGACCCGTCCTTCAGTCACAGATCAGAAAGTGGCTGGCCTCTTTTGACGACAATTCAGTCGGTGGGCTTTCCATATAAGAAGAACCGATTTGGTTCCTTCCCCGTACGGTTTCAGCCACCTGGCCTTCTGATCCGAGGTGAAGAGAGGGTTCCAGTCCGAAGGACCAATCTGTAAAAGGCAAAACTTCAAAGATCAATACACGTTAGGTTCAAGCAAGGCACCCTTTATTGCTTGCGCAAGGAGACAAATCATGTAGGTACAAGGTTTGTCTAACTTTCTGGTGGTCAGTATATTATTCTTATACAGTTCTCTTCATGTCACATAGAAAATGTTACTAATCTACTGCTGACGAAGTTGGACACAGCTTTCTGTATGTTACACAGAAAATGTTACAAGGCTTATTGCTGACATGGTCAGATTATTGCTGTCTTGCAAAAACATTTGAGAAAAACAACCTGGCCTTGGGCTTATTTTAGCCCACCTTGTCTCTTCAATTCTTCCATTGTACAATTCTAATACATGCGATACATTTTGTCTAGATTCAAGGTAAATTTCTAGCTTTGGTACAAGTAGTGCTGACTATAGTTTAAGCTTTCAAACATTTATTGTTTTCTTTATCAAGACTTCTAGCAGCTGCACATTATCTCATGGCATAAGCAGAATAAAGTGTCTTTTATTAAGTTTCTAATAGCTGTTCAGATTCATGCAGTATGAACAGAATAAATGTATTAACCCTTTTAAGCCTTTAATGTACTAAGCATGCACATTGCTATTATGCATTTTCCTAACAAAGGTGTTAGAATAAATGTTATTAACCAGATCAAGTTGTAAAGAGTGAAGACTACCATTTCCCCAATGCTGGGTTTGCCACATTGCTTACAGATATATGGTCCATAGTCACTGACACCATCTTTATCTGGACTTTTAGGGCAGATATAGATATGTCTGAAAGAGATCAGCAAGTCTGATACATTTTATAGACTGCTGTGCTGGGAAGTACTTGTAGAAACATTTTTTTTCCAGAATGTAACTATCTATTTTTTAAATCTTTGTTATGGTATTCCATAATGGTTATTGACTCCCACTAGACTGTCTATGTTTTCTAATTTTAATGGGTTTTGCTCATCATGCGCCTGCAAGGTAGTTGATATGTTATGTGTTTTGAGAATTACAAAAGCTATGAGACTATTACAGGAATATTTTCGTAACACATTTAATAAGACATCATTTTCTGTGTCTAAATTTGATTGGCTGTAACTATTAGTAAGATCACCTGGAAGAGATTGCTGCTCTGTTGACCTGTAGTTTCAAATGACCCCCTCATTTAAATGCTGCATTGTTACTATGTGGACTTAATATAATGACGTTTGATTGAGTCATTTTTAAATATTGCTAAACTATTTTAATGGGTTTAGACTTACATGCTGATTTAAAAAAAAAAAACAATTTTCTTATGGAACCACTTGCAGCTCTTACAATTAGGGATTTTTTTCCTGTCAAAGTTTCTTAACATTTACTCCTTTTATTCAATTACTATTCCATTTGTTTTCAATTTTTACCTCCAGAATCAGAGACAAAGCAAATAATTAAGTGCAAAGGCCCCAAACCAGATTCGCTTTTTAGGTACTACTAACTTAGAAATTTTAAAATATACTCAGTTATAGGAGGACTGAACAAAATATTTAGCTAGATTAGGGAAGCTCCTAAAAGTAGTGACAGTTGAGAAGTACAGCCTTTATTTATATATCTCTATCTATCTATCTATCTATCTATCTATCTATCTATCTATCTATCTATCTATCTCTGTCTGTCTATATTTTTTTTTAGTTTTTGCTCTGTACTGTTTTGCAAATACTTAAAGAAATTTTTTTTTTTTAAATATTCAAAACAATATTATATACATTTGACTGTGAGTATACAAATATTCATATGTTTCTGAATATATCTGAAATGTGCACATACTAACTTTTTATGTGTCTGTCTCTATTGAATACCATTGTCCTCTTATGATGGTGTCAAAAATGTATATACCTGCCTTGCATGACTTTGTCTTGCTGCAAGCACAGGTAATAACTCAAAACTGTCCACGGAGATCGACCAGATCTATTTAAAAAATATAAATAAATAAAATCAATGGTTAAAAAAGTTGTAGAAAAAAAATCTTGAAGTAGTATCTCCAAATGCAATTACGCTGCAGCAAGAATTGTCCCAGAAAAATGGGTTCCCAATATAGTCTTGCTATGGACTCCAGATATGTAAGGCTGTTCAAAAAATCAGACAGATATATAGACTGCTCTAGAGTTTGAAAATGATTCCCAGGACTGAAAGTTTCAGTTCTGAAAATGTCTTCTGCACATGTAGAAAGTTTTTGCTTGATGCAAGTAGGCTGTGGCATGTAAAATATCTAGTTAAAATTAAATATCAATTGATCAGTGCAACCAAACTCTGTGGCACAGACAGATAAAATCTGAGCAATGACCCAGATGACCTGAGTCCAGTTAATCATTTGGTGACAGGAAAGCCAAAGAAATGAGAGGGAAGTGAGTGGCTATTAGTCACTTATTCTATGGGAGGGAGGCAGCTAGTCTGCTAGTCCTGCTGCTTGTACTGATATCAGGCAGAGGTCAAGTATTACTGCTGTGTATAAGATAGTGACCAGTAGTTACTGGGACAAGGTGAGCAAGGCAAACCAAGCAGCATAAGCTGGAGCTGGGCATGCACAGCAGGGAGTAAGTATGGAAGCCAAGTATTGCCTTCTCTCCTCTCAGCTGCCATTGGGATGGTAGAGAAATAAGCACAACCAAAAATTAATCTGAGGTCTTTCTGGATCACAGCCCCTTTTGTTCAGCTCTTGTTCTGTGGGGAAACAAATAAGCCTATCTACTCTACCCCAGCACAGAGAATGACTAGACCAATGAGTGTCAGAAAGGCAAATATATATATACAGTGTGTGTGTGTGCATGTGTGCGTCTGCGTGTGTGTGTGTGTGTGTGTGTGTGTGTGTGTGTGTGTGTGTGTGTGTGTGTGTGTGTGTGTGTGTGTGTGCATATGTGTGTGTGTGTGTGTGTGTGTGTGTGTGTGTGTGTGTGTGTGTGTGTGTGTGTGTCTGTGTGTGTGTGTGTGTGTGTGTGTGTGTACATATAAATATATATATATATATATAAATATATATATATATATATATATATATATATATGTATGTATGTGGGTTGTGGATGCGTGTGTGTGTGTGTGTGTGTGTGTGTGTGTGGGTGTGTGTGTGTATATACAAAATATTTTTAGGACTGGTGCTTCTGCTTCTATGACTTCAAGTATTAATGGACTAAGTGACTTTGGCATATAAGAGATGCACTTGGAAGAAATTTTGGACAAACTGTTATTTTATGGTAAAAAAATAAAACAAATCAATTATTCTACCAACATGTATTTTCTAAAACAATACTATATTAATATATATTAATCAAGTTGTAATACAATGACTTAGGGTTTAGATAAAGCCCAATTTTATTTTTGACTCAGACTGTTTAGTCCTAAAGTAGAAATGGGACCAGACAGTGTCTAATTTTCCCTGGAAATAATCTGAATTCTGAGAGCATGATAAACAGAAGCAAGAATTTCTTACTCAAAAGGTACCAGGTGTAAAAGGAGAGGTAAACTCATTTTATAGCTGAGATTAGCAACTCCTGAATTTTAAAATATAGCAATCACTTAAGAATATGGAGGAGTATAAAACAGACATTACCGCTAGAAAAAAGCAGGTACTTTAAGACCAGAAATACTTTACCAATCCTAAATATGCAAGAAAGTCTGGCAGATGGGAAACAAAGTGACAACTGGGGGCATATTTTTTTGCGAGGGTAATGAGTTGGCAGACTTTAAAAATTCCCTGCAGACTACTCTTTTCAGAAATACAGGGTGAGCAAATTGGTGTGGTAAAGAAAACTAATGTTTTCAGTTGTGATACAAGATCTGAATTGGCTAGATATGATAAGACTTTGCTGAGTTTGAGTTTGGTGACTGCCAAAAAAGCAATTACTAGGAAAACTGAAATCAAAGTTTAAATCAACTTTATTAGAAGTAGTGAATACAGTACAGAGATAAAAGAACTGAAAGTGGGATCTTTAGAAAATGCTAGGAGCAAATGACTTAGAAAAAAATGGTAACTGTAAGAACAATGCATGCAGAATAATGTTTTGGAGGAGGAATGAGGTTTAAGAAAAGGCAGGAAATGAATGAGCTATGGAATGCTTGATTGTAAATGACTGTATAGAAGATCATATGTGATGTGCAATGTTTGCAATTGAAATTGTGTCAGTATGGTTTGTTTTCATTTATATAAATACACGATTGCCTGTGTCATAAGTAATAATTCAATAAAAATGTTTTTTGTTTAAAAGAAAAAAAAATTACCATTGAACTCTGGTTTCTGTAACTGCAGCATAAATGGCCAAGTTTCCCAGTGGCGGCTGGTGACTTCAAATCAAAGGGGCTGCAGTAGACAGCTGAATGGATGGGGCCAATGGGAAGGGGTGTGCCCAACTAGAAAGGGGTGGGGCTATGCTAAAAACCACATCAACTCGGACTTTAATTAAATATGCTGCCCTGGATGCCACTGCTAAACCATAATTACGAGAGTCCAATCAAGACAAAATGAATTGTAGAAGAAAAAAACATGTCAATGCATTGGCTACATGACAGATTACTCAATATCTAGATGGAAACAAAAAGATTGCGAGGTATGAAAAAATAAATTACTTTTTAAATACAGTACTGGAATGCCAGTCAAAATCAAGTATAAAAAAACAAGAAACACTCAACTCAAACCACTTCTCCTTGCCCTGCAGTACTAATTATAATTTATATTCAGCTTTATAAAAGTACCAAGTAACATGCTGAAAGTAACAATACCTCCACTTGTAAAAATGTTTCTTATCCAAAAAAGACCTGCTGCCTGACAATAACTATCTACTTGTTTCATAGAGAAAACATGATCAAAATAAAAAATGAACTGGAAACAAGAAACAAGCTCAAGATAAATTGCTTAAAGGATTACAGCACAGGTTATGGACCACACATGATATATTAGCATTCTGTTTAGTTTAAGGGTAAAGCCTGCAAAGATGACTGCAAGTCTCCAACAGATGTAACGAGCTTCTGAAAATACTGTAATCTGGTCCTTTATTACAAATACTGTCATATGCATTTCAATACCTAATGCTTATACGCTATCTAGTTATGTAAATATTCTCTGCATGGCAACAACAAAAAGGTTTTCAATGTAGGTAATTCTTTAACAGTATGCTTATTAAAGCTTACTTTCATCTTATAGTCTCAGACAAGCTTACCTGATGGTCATTGAAACATTGCTACTTAAACACAGAGCAACAGACACTGCAACAACATGCATTTTCTGAATAAAAGGAATCATAAATCAACAGTATGAAATATGACAGAAAACCAGAACATTCTGCAAAGTCAAGGACAGATGAAAAGCCACTGAAGTACTTGTGTCTACCTTGAATGGGGGGATACTCTGCACACTTACACTGCATAACTGCTCCTTGTCTTGCTTGGATACATTCAGAGTCACTACACGGAGGAGTGGGGTGCAACCAGTATGTCACAATTTGAAATGTCTCTGTCAGACGGTGATGGCCCTGACACATTTGTCATACCTTTCAGCCTCAGAGCAAGAAATCTGGACAAAGCCATAAACAGAAGTGGGACAAAGGCCTACAAATAAGGACAATTTTTATATATTGTTCTTATAAACATAAAAAGATAATAGTAGG
The DNA here is from genome assembly GCF_019279795.1 of Protopterus annectens. Classification (NCBI taxonomy): domain Eukaryota; kingdom Metazoa; phylum Chordata; order Ceratodontiformes; family Protopteridae; genus Protopterus; species Protopterus annectens. The sequence goes on from NC_056737.1 coordinate 1,795,127,670, forward strand.
TCTTGCATTAGTATGAATTTTCTGAAGGGTATGAAATCTGAAACTGAAATGTCTGTCATTATTTTCTAACTTCAGTCTTTAATGATTTGTCACTAATTTGTCAGAAAACCACAATTTTAAGAAAAACAGACCAAAAATGTGATGTAAAAATATAAAATAGCCATACAATACAGCTTGGAACCTGTCAAAGAAGGGACACCTTTTTAATATTAGTACTGTTAACTTGAGCAGCTGACAAAGTAAGAGAATCTACATGCATTTCTGAAATTAAAAGAAATCTATAACTCTGATCATTACAATTATTTATTAATTGTAAACCCTCCACATTTTCTATCAAATTTGTCGTTTTGTGGAGGGATTATTAGGGGGAGAGCAACATTTTGAGCCAAAATCAGGGACAGTTGAGAGGTATGGATATACCTAATTCTATAAAGTGATTTATTTGTGTGTACCTCTCATCTTCTTAACACAGGAAAACTGAACAAAGCCAAACATATTGGGGGAAAATACAAATAGTACTAAAAATTGCTCTTGTATAAACTTAGCTGACAGAACAACAGGTCTTGCTTTAGCATGCATTTTTCTGAAGAGTATGAAGTCTGAAACTCATTGTCTGTCATTATTTAGTGACTTAAAACCTAAATGATTTGCCAGAAAACCACTAATTTTATGAGGAACAAACCAAAAATAAGAAACAGAAATCTATTAATTCTGCAAAAATCTGGACAAGTATAGTTCAGCCGGGGCTGTCTGAGATTGCTGCCCTTCCCCCCTCACAAAATCATGGTTGAATAGGGCCTCCCCCTGGAGCTACTACAATGTCCCATTACTTGGTTATTTCACCCCATTTACCATAAACACTGTAATGTTCATACTGCTTTACTTCTACTGTGATTTGGATTTCATTTTAAAGTTTTTTTTACATTTTACAGCACAAACCCTAATAGACATCTGCTAAACAAAGCAATGCAGCCTCACAATGAAAATAGACTTAGCAGTAAAACTTCTCTGCCCTTGAAACTCATATTCATTGAAACAGCATTAAAACCCACATTCAAAGAAAATACATCTGTCCAGTGGCAGATAAAGATTAACTGTGGGCTGTTTTCAAATAATAGGCCCATTGCACAGGAAGCATACATTTGTTCTTTGATACACCTACCTGATTGTATTAAATTAAGTACAGCTGTTAGAAGGCATTTTAAATTTATTGTTTTGAACATTTTTTCATTAAACAATGAAACAAAATGCATGCACTAATAATGACAAAACTGCCCTGTTCAGAACATTTCCATCATAAAAGTTTACTCAAACTTCCGCAATCCACCAGCATCAGTAAATATGCACAATCTCTGCAGAAGTAATAGTCATCTAAATAATTCCACATTAAAGAGCTCTGTAAATAATGTACTAGCAACAACATTATATTTCATTGTTTTATCTATAAATAAAGTGCCTGTTGCTGTTGAGGAATAAATTGCCTCTGTTCCATTAAAAAAATGATAAGCTAGTAATATTGCAATAGGGAATGGATGGCAAACTGATAACAGGTCCATCATTACTAAGTATCTCCATCAAAGAGGACATTCTCAGGTCTGCAGCATCCACCCCCTTTAAAAGGACAACACAGTACAGTATCAGGAATGCATCTATATACTGTGGGAGTAGAACCTGCAGTCTTCTGCATTAGAAGCAAGTACACTGCCTGCTGTGCTATTAACAACACAAGCGGACTCAGTATAAGCAGCATTAAACTTCTCTTCAAGCTCTTAGCTCCTTGTAAAAGCCACTCAACAATCAATTGTCTGTATCTGTCATCTTTGAAGCACAAGAAATCTGGAAAAAGCCAACATTTATTTGGGTGGGGACAAAAGCCCAAAAACTAAGGACACATTTTAAACATTGCTTGTATAATCTTGGTAAGTTACTAGAGTAAAATGCGACTTACCACCATGCATTTCACTGCCAAGTCTTGAACCCTGTGCACTACAGTCAGAGCAACATACCACTATGCCATATCAGCTGCTCCTTGAATGACAGGTAGACTGAAGCTTAAATTGCTATCATTTAGTGAATTAAATTCTCACCATAGCTATCAACCTCTTAGCACAAAAAACCTGGGCAAAGCCAATAATAGGGGAATACAGCCCCAAAAATAGGGACACATTTCAAATATTGATATTATAAACAGAAAATTGCTAGAATAAAAGGTGTTGTGTTAAATCTACTTTCTGAAGAATATGATGTCTGAAATTCAAACGTCTGTCATTATGTAGTGAATTCAAAATCCAGAAAACCACAAATTTTACAAGAACAAATATATGAGGCAAAAATTTCATAAGTGGTGGTGGGTAGGGAATTCAAGCTTTTGCTACCTGCTCCCAAGTTACAGAATTTGAGTCTAGCCACCAGATATATTTCATGAGTTCTCTCTAGCCACCAAGTAAATTTAACTGGAGTATTACACTTACACACACACACACACACACACACACACACACACACACACACACACACACACACACACACACACATACACCCTACTTGCCCCCAGCTCCATTGCTACAAAGTTAGTTTCCTTCCTGCAGTAAAAATCCAAGTTAGTTTCCTTCCTGTAGTAAAATTCCAAGTTCGTTCATCCATAAGTCCATGAGAGCAAGTCCTTCCCACGAGAGCAGGCTGCTACCCAGCCTGCAGACGTTGCAGTCTGATCCCCTTCCAGTCTATGCAGTTGTAACTACATAAATCCCCTTCCATTCTATGCAGTTGTAACTGCATCAATCCCCTTCCAGTCTATGCAGTTGCAACTGCATAGACTTCTGGGATCTTTGCTATTGAATGCTGCCATCTCACCAGCAGTGTGCATGCTCTGGACTAGTTTACCAGCAGTCCGGATATTGGAAATGCCGTGAGTGCACATGTGCGAAGTTCCAGAACTCGCGTTTCTTTCTTACTTTTATTTTTCTTTTCTTTTATTTTATTTGTACAGCTGGTGGGGAGCTGCCTCTGAAGTTTCCACTGGTGTATTGGCTCCAGGAATCCTCAAAACTAGCAACATAGTGAGGACTATGAGAAAGGAGTTCAAAAAAATACGCTACTAAAAAAAGTTTAAATCAAAGCAGCAGATGATGGATGTCTACAATCTAGTAATCAATAACCTGTTAAATACTGCTGTCATTTCACACACACAAAAAATAAACTTCTCCTTTCATTCTAGGGACAGTTGAAGCTTTTGCATTGTAGGGATAGGGCAGCTAAGCAAGTTAGGTAGTGTAATGTTTGACTTTTGTGGAATCCTCAATTGACTGGTCATGTTGTTAATATAGCTGTTAGTGCCCTTTCAACCTCTCAACACAAGAAATCTTGACAAGGCCAAAAATAACGAGGCGCTAAGACCCAAAATTGGGGACAGATCTTAAATAATGCTTTACAGAACTTACATAGTTACTAGAACATACAGTTAAATGTACCATAACAGTAGATGTTTGAATGATCACTGCTGCAGTAATCTTAGCCACATGGGTTATATCCTGCCAAGGATATAACAGCCAGCCAGCCTCCAAAGGTTCAGGACACCTACCATGTACTCAGTCTAAAGGAATATGGATTTAAAAACAGTGTGGAGAGAAAATTCCAACCAAATGTACATTGTGAATCATTTTTCTTGTTGGAGAAAAGACTTTTTAAACTACAGAATTTGCAATTAGACTATTTGCTTATGAACAAATGTATATGGATGTGTAGTATGCCAAAGGGATTGAGATATTATAAATTCCTCAATGGAGTAACACCAGCACCAATTTTATTAAGATTTAATTGAGTTTTTTACTAAACAGGGGTCTGAAATTATTAGCTCTTATTATACAAAACAACCAGAGTATTACTGATGGTCTGAAAACACAAGGTGAGCATTTAAATAATTGGATTAAGAATGATGTGCTATTTTCTGCTTATGTTGTCGAATACAATTATGTCTTCACTAGAGTTGATTCACATGTAAATAAAATAAGAATAAGTAAAAATAAGAAGTTAGTGAAATACAAATTAGATTATAAAGCTGTGAAAGTTTTCCCTATGTATAGAAAACAAGACACAAAGGTTGTCTTATCAGAAAATCCCCAGACTTTTGGGAGTAATGGTCAAAACAATGCAGTGAATCATAATCTACCTATAAATAGAGATGTTTTTAGAGAAGATGAAAATGATTGTGAACATTTCAACAACTTTGATCTGACAGATCCTTTAGAGTTCACACCTATCAGGAGATCGTAGAGGCTCACAAGAAAAACTTACTCTCTTCCGGAGAACAAAACAATTCAACTGAATTAGGCATGAGGGGGTTATTACAAAGTGGTCAGAACAGGAGAGGGTGAGCAACAAACAGGGGTCATTGGAGAGAGAAATAAGCATGTATACTAATGATAATTCTTCTGAATTATGTCTCAAGCCTTACCATGAGATTGTAAAAAAGAAACAATTTCACTATTCATTATTATTGTAGTCACACCATCACTGAAGAATACTTCTCCTTACTTGAAAAGGGGTGCACTTTTGTCCCCACACCTACATATAACTTGGCAGATACCTCAACTGCATGTAAATTATTTAAAAGAAGATTAAATTTTGCTATACAATATAATGGGACATAAGTGAATCTTTCAAAACTACAGTAACTTTAAGAAGAATAGCCTTGCCATGACTGTCCCTAATCCCATCGTCCAGGTTTTCTCAAACTCCTGTCAGCATGGCATTTATAGACAGCATGCTCAAGGTAATATGAGATCAAAGAAACACAACCAGAAAAGGCATGAATACAAACTTTTAGATGAGATAAAAAGAAAACATTCTATACATGTAATGACAACTGACAAGGGTGGGGGAGGGGTCTTATTTGACATCTTAGGTGAAATGTTGCAAATGTTATATAATAGCGTTTCTTATACTTCTTACTGACTCTATCAATGAGGTCATTTTGCCTTATTTTAAAACAGAACAATTTTTATAGGATGGCTTATTACAACATGCCTTAGATATTGATGCATACAACTTCTTAAAGGACCCCAATTCAAGAATACTGGTTATGTTTGTTATTCCAAAAATTCATAAAGATCTCTACAACGTACCATTTAGACCAATTGTGTCAGCTGCAGGTTCAAAAACCTATCCCTTTTCTGCACTTATGGACAAAATGCTAAAGCCAGTACAAGATCTACATACTCATATAGGTAGGGTCTCTTGGGATTTTTTAGGGAGAATTAAACCAACTCTTTGGAACAAGGACATCATCTTTTTAAAAATACATGTAATTGATCATTTTTCTAGTATTCTCAAAGAGCCAGGGTTGGAATTGTTCCATGAAGGACTTTGGATTTTGAATTTTTAACATCTGGGCAGGTTAGATTACTAATGGACTTAATAGTATTTTTTTCTGGAAAACAACTATATTTGGTGTGAGGGTGAGATCTTCAAACAGACAAAAGGGGTAGCTATGGGGGTGGCTTGTGTCCCTATTTTTGGCAGTTTAGCAATGTTGACCTAGGAAAGACAAAATATATTTGTATCTCCTTTCCAAAATTATATCAAACTCTATTTAAGTTTTTTGGATGCTGTTTCATCGGTAATCTCAGAGTTCATTGATTACATTAACCAATCAACCCCCCTTTTTACAATTTACTTACCAATTTGATGGAAACCAAATAAACTACTTGGATATGACCATCACAAAACATTCTAATGGTTTTTCCTCCAACATTTACAGAAAGCCTACCTTTTCAAACAGTTATTTACACTATAATAGTGATGACCCCTTTACACAAAAAGAGAGGTTGGTGAAAGGCCAATTTGTCAGACTAGCGCATATGATATCAGATAGAGAACTGTTAGATATTGAAAGGATAAGATTAGAACATATGGTTTTTGGAGAGTCACTACCCTTGGCACTTACTGAGAAATATCAGTGAGGAAATCTCCAATGAATGGGGGAAGAAGTACCATCCATTATTATGTGTAGGCTTAGATACCCCCTACACCACTGGTTTGATGTACAGCAACAATGGTAAGGCTTTGCAGAGTGCTATTAGTAATGGTGAGGAAACTAACAGTGGTATTCCCACAGCCCAGGGTTATGACTTTACAACAGCCCTTACTCTACAGTATAATGCAGGGTTCTATGTAATTAAAGAATAAGTACTGGTGTAGTTTAACTAGTGACGAAAATTTAAAAGATGTCATAGTACCAAGGCCAACATGTATATATAAAAGGGCAAGATATATAAAAAGAAATATTGTAGAAATGGGTCAAATGAATAGGAAAGCAACAAGGAACCTAGAAAATGTGGTGGCTGTGCTCAGTGTAAATATATTCTTGATAGCCAGCAAGTGCAATTAAATAACAGGACAAAAATCTATTGCATATGCCCAAGATGGAAATTGTATGATGAAATAACTGGTTTATTCAGCCATCTGCTCTTCCTGTCCTGCCTTTTGCATTGATAAGATGGAAAGCAGTTAAAAAAATTAATATACAAGCACAGCTATGACCTTTTAAAATGTAGTCAGAAAAATGCCCTTTTCAGACATTCAATATCTTGTCCTGGGTTCAAGCATTTTTTATTCATCATTTTAGAGAAAGTATCCCCTAACCCAAGGGGAGGTCCATGCAAAGACTACTTGGAATTGAGATAACTTATAGGGCAAATAAAATTAGATTAAGCTCACTTCCCAGGCATTAGTGATAGTATCCCAATAATATCAGTATTAAAACAAAGGGCTAATAAATTATAATGACATTAAAACAAAAGTAGAAGTCACAAATGGCAGACCAAAGGTTATAAATCCACAAAAAATGTTATATTTGTGGATTTATAACCTTTGGTCTGCCATTTGTGATGTCTACTTTTGTTGTGGTGTTTTTTCTGGTTTTGAGTGAATTCTATAATGAGATTAAAACCCTGTTAACATGAATAAAATAGATGTATTATTTTCACACACATATATTTTTAATATATATTTTTACATATTGATGAACTTTTCAAGATTTAATTATTTATTTTTTATCTTCATTTAAATGATGTTCTCATGTATCTATTGCTTGAGCATTTTACAAATATTTTGTTTGTTTAACATTTTTTATTAGTCTTGTTATATATAAAGTATGTTTATATGTTCTATATTCACAAATTTGACATGGGTGCCTTGAAGCTTTTAAACTTAATTAATTAGTTAATTGAGGATCAATTAGTTGTCGTACCTTATAAATGCTTTCAGGGCTGTGGCATTTTTATTTTGAAGTCTGGTTTATGGTTTGGATGAAAAGCTAATAGTGAATTTGTGAGCTTAAATAAAATTGTTTGTGGTGCTCCTTAAAACAGTGTTGTGTGGCTTCCTTTCTGGAGGTTGTGTCTGTATCTAACAGGTGGAATTAATGTTTTTTTTTTTTTTAGCAGCTACCATGTGCCTAAACAGCCAAGCAGCTCAAGCCTAGATAAATAAAAGTCTGGGACTGAAACCCTTCAGATTGTTCTTGACAGAAGAGTGAGGGGGAGGGGGCTGATCTCCAAAATGAACAGTGCTAGGATCAACAAAAAATAAATGTCTATACCCTGTCATAAATTAACCCACACCCCAAAAATAATGGGGAGCAGCTACTGTAGCAGTGATCACTGGAACATCAATAACTATAGAAAGTTTAAGTTATACAACTGTTCTGTGTTGTTTGTATTGATCACTTCTGGTAGTATTAGGTATATGGGTAATTACCTTAGCTAACTATATTTGGAAGGTGGAAAAGGAAACGTTCAGGAGTCCCTGGGGATTGGTAGTAGCAAAATTTGATCTAAACTTAAAGAAAGAATAAAAGTTATAGTGCTTTGTAAAAGTGTGAACAGAGGACCAAGTGGCAACTTCTAAAATACTGCTAGAATCCAATCCTTTCCAAAAACCCATAGGTGAAGCCAAGGCCCTGGTAGAATGCACCTTGATTCTGCCTGGATTAGCTTTGTTATGGTGGGTATACCAAAAGGTAATAGCCTTAGACAACCATTTGGAAATAGCCTGTTTTAATGCAGGTTGCCCCTTCTTCTTACCATCAAAAGAAATGAACAATTGATTCATAGATCTGAAAGGTTGAGTTCTGTCAAGATAGTACCTGAGGACATCTATCACACACCAACTGGACAGGTGAAATCCTTGGTTACAGTCAAGGCATCCCACAGGGCTCTGTACTAGGCCCTTACTTGTTTAGAGTGTATCTTTCAGACCTTACTTTTTCATCTAGGGTGTTCTACAGTCTATATGCTGATGGCCTGAAATTATGTAAATATTACAAGTGTTACAGATTAAGGCATGTCTGCAAAATAATTTGACTAAATTGACCATTTGGGCACAGAAGAATAATATGTTGATAAATACATCAAAAACTAAGCATATGAGATTTGGGAGACATAAACTGAAAGGTTAATATTTAATACAGCACACAGTGATTGAAACTGTAGGCTCATTTAAGGATCTGGGTATATGGATAAATTCAGCTATGAGTTTTTCTAATCATATCAGCCAATTGGCTAATTTTAGTTTTGAACTATAGGTTGTATAAAAATATTTATAAAGTCTAGCAAATCAAACATAATGAAGTCATTGCTTGCTAGTTACATTAGACCCAAAGTTGAGTATGGAATAACAATATGGAAACCCTATAGGAAAACAAGCATGAATAAACTGGAAAGAGTACAGCGGAAATATACTAAGAGCATCCATTGATGTAAAAATCTAAGTTATTATGAAAGACTAAAATATCTGAACTTGTACAATGTCTCTTACAGATATTTAAGAGGAGATCTTATTCAGGTATATAGGGCATTTAGGGACAACTACCTCTAGGAATGTGTGGGATTATCAAAAAGTACTAGAGAATCGTCAGATAACCTATGGAGAAGATTCTATAGGAATGAGAAGTGCACTAATTGGTTCTCTGACAGAGTGGCTGATGCTTGGAACAGACTACCAAATTACATTAAAGCAAGTACTAGTTTAGATATTTTTAAGAACAGCCTGGACGTTTATTATGGGAACAAGTGTTTTGGCATATTGGCAAGCTAGAAGGGCTTTAATGCCCGTGCTTGAAACATTTGCGTGTATGTATGTATATGACTGAAATTTCATTTCACTGACACTTCATTTCACTGACAGTTCATTTGACTGACAAGTATTATTAGCAAGAAAATGGAATATATATGGTTGAGGGGTGTAGAACTAGCCCCCCTGGGGTGGGGGGTGGGAAACCCACTGCCCTTCTTTTACTAAGCAATATTATATCAAAACTTAACAATATCATATGAAATGAAGTGGGCTTTCCCCCACCCCCCCCATGGGGCTGCCCTGCCCACCCCCCCATTCTAACTGCTCCAGGGTCACACTACAGTGGGGAAGGGGGCATATTCCATTTTCTTGTTAATAATACTTGCCAGTGAAATGAACTGTCAGTGAAATGAAGTGTCAGTCAAATGAAATTTCAGTGAAATGGGGTCAGTGAAATGAAAGTCAGTGAATTGGAAGTTAAGTGAAATGAAGTAGACCCATGTATGTATGTATGTATGTATGTATCTATGGTGTGGAGTATCCTTTTTCCCTAATTTTTAGGTTCAGGAAAGAAAATGGGAGATGGATAGTTTGGCTTAAAGTAAACTCAGATAACACTTTAGGCATAAAGGAAGAATTAGTGCTCAAAGAAACCCTTTCATTATGGAAAATGAGAGAGGGTTGACTCACCCTAAGAAATTACAACTCAGATACCCTTCTTGCAGACATCAGAGCAATCAGTAAAATTGTTTTTCATGTTAAGAATCTCAAGTCAGTCAAGTCAGTTAGATTAGTTGATTCAAATGAAGCAAGTATTAGCTTCTCTAACACAAAGCTAAGATCCCAAGGAGAGGTCCCAGGTTATGCAAAGCCCCTTTCAATAACATTTTGACATGACACTGCATTATAAGAAGAGGAGCCATAGGCAGACATGCTGAAATGGCCAATAAATGAACATTAATAGATAGTAACTCAAACAAATATTGTAGAACCAGATAACAACTTGCCCTGAACAGGTGCTGTTTACATTGTTGGCACCAACTAAAAACCTTTTTCCATTTGCTAATATATGACTTTCTAGCACAAGGATTTCTTATCTCTTTTTGCACCTGCTGCACATCCTCAGTAAACAGGTGCCTATAAGGAATTAAGGCCCTATCATCCAGGCAGTCAGTTGAAGTTGACTTCTATCAGGGTGTATCAAACACCTCTGCTCTTCTGTGAGTAGATCCAGTCTGTGAAAAAATGTGTGGCAATTGTCCCCGACCATTCCTAACAGAAGGAAGAACCACTATTGCTTGGGCCAGACCAGAGTCACCACAATGATCTTTGGGGATTCCTTCTGAATCTTCAAGTGTACCATGGATTAGTGGAAATGATTGGAATGCCTATAGAAACATTTCTGTCTAAAGAAAATTAAAGGCATCTGTCTCCCATGCCTTCTCCATGGAGTCCTGTAACAGAATCTTGCTATTTGATTGTTCAGAGGGGGAGGCAAACAGGCCTAATTGTTGAACTTCCCACATATGGATCAAATATTGGAGACTGCCTGATCTTGTTTCCATTCATAAGGGTCTGCCCTAGTCCTGCTCATCTTGTCTGCTACACAATGCTGCTCTGAAGGAATGTAGGCTGCCTATTGAGTAAGATTGTGGCTTGGTGCTATATCCCAAGCTCACATAGCTAGTCTGCAAAGGGGATGCACCCTAGTCCCCCCTTACATGTTGATATACAATTAACTGTAGTATTGTCTGCAACCTCTTCAAAAGGGCCCAGAGATGAAAGATGGTTCAGAGAGTTGAGTGCCTTGACCAAAGTAATCATTTCATTGATATCCATGTATTTGTGTCTGTCCTTGGTGTCCCACACCCCCTGAATTTTATCCATCCTAAAACTGCTCCCCAAACAAAGTCGAAAGCATCCTTGATGACTGACTGCTTTGGAGCAGGGAGGGAGAAGGGGAGACATAGATTTAAGGAAATCTGTTGTCTCCACCTAAAGATTTATCTTATTACATCCCTAGGACTGGTATTTGAAAAGATAAAGGATGTTGATGCTGGTACCGAACAGATTTCAGATACCACTGTATCTTTCTCATGTGGAGTCTTGCCAAGGGTATCATGAGACCCATAGATATGACACCCAAAACCTGAGGTATTCCCTCACAGTGGAAGAGTGGAAAATGTTACAAATCGATCCAGATGAAGATCTTTTTTTCTCTTTTGAAGAAAATCTCTTTGAGCTGAGGTGCCCAGTTGACAGCACATTAGCACAATCCTGTGGGAAGGAGTCAAGAAAAACTTGAATGTTCTCTTGGAATCTCAGCTTGTGTAAGAGATCTCTCACCCAAGAAAGAGGGAGAGATTTCTTAAGCTTTGAGAAAGACTCTACAAAGTTAATCAAGTCATCTAGCTATGGAAAAGTGTGGATAACCTGTAGCCTGCAATGAGCTATAACTGCAGCCAGACACTATGAGAACATCCTTGGTGCAGTGGATAGCCCAAAGGTTAAGGCAGAGAACTGACAACGTGATCCAGATCCCACAAAATCTTAAGAAATATCTGAAGTCTGGATGAATACATATGTGATGGCAGGCATCTTTTATGTCTAGTGTTACAAGGAAACATGCAGGAGGAAGAAGAGGCTATAGAATGTAAAATGGCATTTTGAATTTGGGCACTATCACAAGCAGGTTTAGAAAAGAAAGATTCAGAACTGGTCTCCAAGAATTTCTTTCTTTGGCACTAGGAAAATTCTTGAAAAAAATAACATCCACACCTGGAAAGGGCAGACTGGTTATGCCAATCCTTGAGATATAATGTGGTAAAGAACTGATGAAAACAAAAGGCTCTGATCTGGAGGATAAGGAATGACCCCCTGGCAAGGAGGAATTTCCTCCTATTGCCATCTGTAACCTTGATGAATGATTTTCAGAACTTGTCTGAAACTATCTGTTGCCAAAAAGAAAAATGGAGAGCCAAACTTTCTGGAAGGAAAAAAGGGACCAGGGTAGGAGAGGTTCACAAGGCCTCTTAAATAGTCATTCAGATTTGTTGGACTGTCCTAGGCTTTGGTAGGTTTGATGCTTCTTTTTGGAACCCTCTTGTAATTTCTTCTTAAATGTCTGTTTACCTGCATTTTCTTTACACTGTTTAGTCTGTTGTTTTGTTTTGTTTTTTTTGGTCAGAATTTGAAGAGGAGATAGAAAATCCTTGGAAAGTTTGGAAAAGGAGGGCTGACAAATCATAGAGATTCGCTGGATCAGTTTGCTCCTCTCATCACACCTTTTGATCCCCTCTGCAGCAGAGGGACCAAACACTAAATCTCTATCTAAGGGAAAATTTAAAATGTTAACATCATCTTGGTGGTTTTGAGTATTCAGTCATGCAAATTTATTCAAAATAGGACCAGTCACCATAACCCTAGAAGTGTCAACAGAGTCATGCACACACTGTAAACAATGAGCAGTGACCAGTGCAGTAGAAGAAACTAAGTTATTAAAAACTGAATTTTTTCTCACAAGATGAAACTGCAGATAAAGCATTCCTCATGCTTTCACAATTTGTCAGAACAAACTTTGACATATGAGCATGACAATTAAAAATTCTGAAAATCAAAGCTGCAGAAGTATACACTTTATTCTATACCTATCAATACTTTCCCATCCTAATCAGAAAGAGAAGGATTGGAAATAACTAAGTGCTAAGCAGCAGTGAGATCAATTAAAGCTATAGCTGCTGGGTTGGAGTTGGGAATAGTGTATAAAAATGTAAAAGACTGAGGCATTTTATACATCCTATATGCCTTTTTAGGGGCAGCTGGCTAACTATCAGAAAAATTGCAAGCAGTAACACATGCACCCTCTAAAGCAGACAGAACAAGAAGAATGGGTGTAGGTTCTGGAAAATCCTTCTGTAACAACTCATAGTATTTCTTGATGGACTAAGAAACCTCAGTGTTCTTCCACAGAAAATGCCATCATAGTCTAGCAACATCCTCAAATAAACAGAACCCCCACAGAGAGAATCAGAACTGAGTTCTCCTCTGAGTCTGAATCTGAAATTTGAGAACAAAACCCTGAATCTGCCTCTGAATCTTACTGTTCATATTCAGAATCTCGAATCTCTTCAGAAAATGAAGTAGCCCTCCTTCTTTTACCAGAAACTGCTTTACAATAGCCTGAATAAAATGCTGAGCCAGACTCAGTAAATTACGCATATCCAAATAAATTTGAAGAGGAGTAGATGCTTGATTTTCTGCTTCTTTTTGAAAGGAAAATGGGACCAACCAGGTTTCTAATGGCGGCAGCAGCATCCCCAAGGGATGGGCACATCATTCTTTGACAACAGGAAAACCTTCCCTGTTTTCTCTCCCAGAACTGACAAGATTGGCTCTCCCTTGCCCACTGAGGGGACCTCAACAGCTACAGGGGATGTAGCTCGCCCCCTGTCCATAGTGGCTATAGGTGGTACACTAGAGGGATTCAGGACAAAAGATGATTGGTCTGAGGTACAACAAATGGCGATGGCAGAGTCACACACCTGCAGTTGCGGCAAATTGCTGGGCTACTGTTGTGGTAAAGTCTATTTGCTTAATACTTTTGTTGGCTGGAAGAAAGACTGAAAGTGGGATAGGTAGTCTGTTCCATGGTCATGGCAAAAATGCTACCTCTTTCCTGGGGAAGACAAGCAGCAATTTCCAGTAAACACTACCAGTCTACAAAAATTACTTTTTGACAGAAACATACAGTAAAAACCATTGTAAACCACTATGCCAGACCCTCAAAAGTAAATGCAATTTCTCAACTGAGAAAATGTTTTCTGTTACTCTACCCCACTTTTAAACTGACAGAAAAATAGCATTCCATTTAAAAGTACATTACCGTCTTGAGACAGTCCATTAAAATACAGCATTACTAACTTTAAAGTAATTTTCCCAGAGTAGAGTAATAAAACATGAACAAAATTAAGGAATTAGAAGAATTTTTATACTCAAGAACATCCTATCCTACCTCTCACAGACCATCCACAATGAAACCATCATTCTATGGGATGTAAACATAGATTGGCTTACAATTCATGCTCTCTGTACTACCTTATGTATCAACTTACATGGATTTGAACAGCTAATCACTTCCCCTACCTATATTAGCAAGTCACGCCAGCCAAAGTCTATTCTAGACTGGATTTCGGTGTCTCACCCCAGACTTACCATATCCTTCACACTCTACCAAACTCCTTTAGTGACCACTGCCCTATCACAGTAACTAGACACACTTCCCATTTCACCAGACCTTTCAGGTTTATCAGTTCCTGCAAAGTCTCTTCTTTTAGTCTTGACTCTTTCTCTGACCAACTCTCCAGAATAGACTGATCCCATCTCGCACTTTCCTTAGATGAAGCTGTCTACTCTTTCAACTCCATCTTTCTAAACATCCTCAACTCCCTTGCTCCCTTCCATACTATCAGAATCAAAGCTAATACCGCTGCTTGGTGTAACTCATCCTAAGCCTTTTGGTTTAAACACTTGGGCTTCGGACCAGTTGTTTTGCACAGAGAGGGTTTGTGGTCTGCACTGTAGTGGCAGAACAGGTAGCTTACATCCTTCTAGGTTGGGAACTGCTGATTGAGGGCTCAGTGTCTGTTATTCTAAAAGTGTATTAATTCTGGTTTAAGCACTTGGGCTTTCAGGCCAGTTATTTTACATTAAGAGGGTTCGTGGTCTGCACTCTTGTGGGAGGAGAGGCTGGACTCTGCCCTTCTGAGCTGGGAATTTCTGGTTAAGGCTTATAGTGCATGCATATCTGAACTGCTTCTTACTGAAGTTGGTGCGCCTTGTTTGCTGTGGCATAGACTGGATTCGGGCCTGCTGGATCTAGCTTTGTTTGTGTAACTTGAGCACTAATCCAGGCATTCTCTAAAGTATTCAATTGTATTTATTACTGCTTGGTAATAACTTGATTAAAGTGTAGCTATCATTCTAAGTCTTTTGGATTAAGCACTTGGGCTTCAGACCAGTTGTTTTACATTAGGAAGGTTTGTGGCATGCACTGTGGTGGCAGGACAGGTAGCTTTCATCCTTCTAAGTTGGGAACTGCTGATTGAGAGCAGAGTGTCTGTTATTCTTAAAGTGTATTAGTTCTGGTTTAAGCACTTGGGCTTCATGCCAGTTATTTTACATTAAGAAGGTTTGTGGTCTGCACTTTTGTGGGAGATGAGGCTGGACTCTGCCCTTCTGAGCTGGGAATTTCTGGTTAAAAGTTTATAGTGCCTGAATATTTGAACTGTATCTTACTGAAATTGGTACACCTTGTTTGCTGTAGCATAGACTAGATCCAGGCCTGCTGAATCTAGCTTTGTTTATATGCTTGTTGTTTGCTTGTTATTTCCTGGAGCAGCTAATTCCGCCTAATACGCGGCTTCTCAGTGCTTCTGTGGATCACTAGTGATATCTGCATTGCTTACTGTACTTATTTCCTTGTTTCACTTGAAAGAAAGTTACTGTTTGCCATTTTTGCATTTAAGTTACCTGTAACACATTGCACTTAAGTTACCTGGCACTTGCTCACTAAAGCAATTATATAAGTCAGCACTAAAAATTAAAAGCACTACACCCTCACTCCCCACTGGCCCTGGTTTTCAATTATTAAGGAATTCCCAATATTATTCTAGCATGTCCAAAGGTCAGTTGTCAATCTCCTCTCCAGTCCAGCTGGTGAATCTGGGAATCTTGAGGCAATGTTACAACTGCCTCATGTACACAGACAACCCTCTCCTCCTCCCAACAAATTCCAACACATGTGAGAGATGCAACCATATAGCCAAACTGGAGGCTAAGCTCTCTCAATTCAGTACTGGCATAACCAGTCAGGAGGAGAAGGAAACCACACTCACTACAATTCCAGTCTCACATAGACCTACCACGACAGCAAACCAAACACATAATCACACAAAAATATACTCGGAGGCTCTAAATAAAGATCTGCTGAAGCAGCAGAGACCTCCAAAGCAGACACCCAAGCAGCCGCTACCCCAAAACAAAACACGTGCAACACATATCTCACAAAGCCAGTGTGCCAAACAGTCACAGCCCTTAAGACTAAACAACACACCTGATACACTTGTAATAGGTGACTCTATCATCAGGCACACTGACGTCCCGCTCACCAGGCTGAACAAGTAGAGGGTCATGGTGAGCAGCCTGTCGGGAGCTAGGATCCGCCACATAACACAAGCACTCAGGTCACTCCAAGGCAAGTACAAATATGACTCAGTCATTGTCCATGCTGGTGTGAATGACCTGAGACGTACCTCCCTGGACTACATGAAAAGAGACATAAAGGAGCTCTCTGAGCATGTATCCCAGGCCGGTATGACCCTGACCTTGAGTAGCATCTTACCCTCACCAAGAATGATGCCACAATATGAAGACAAGATGATCAATTTCAACAATTGGCTTAAGTACTGGTGTCACTCAAAGGGGATCCAATGCCTGTCAGCTTGGGATGATATGCTCAACAAGCCATGAAGGTTCGCTAGGGATGGCTTGCACCTGTCAGCCCTGGGCTTTCAGATATTGGCAAAGGCTCTTGCTACCCCCATAGTGCCTTTTTTAGACAAGGCTCAAAAGACAAACCCACCTCCATAGGTATCACAAGGGATAAGAAACTAAGAGTAATGCTATCAAGCATGAAGTCTAAACCTCAAGATGCACACTCGAAACTCTCCTTAGCATGGAGAACATCGATATCTGTGCAGTAACAGAAACCTGGTTCAGGGCTCCCAAGAGCACCCCAGCACTACCAGGTTATACCTCATACCATGCTTTTCGCCCCAAAACTTGGACCGAACCACAAAAGGAGGGAGTATCGATATTCATCAAAGATACCCACACCTCCAGGTTGGTGGCAAAGCACAAAGCATCAGAGACTATCCATGTGCAACTAACAGTGGGTAAAACTGCCTTCCAGTTTATAGCCTGCTACAGACCACCCTCCCAAACCCAGGAACCCCACTCGGCCTTCCTGAGAACACTGGAAAATATGAAGGTCTCTCCAAACACCATCAACTACCCAAACATAGACTGGGAGCATTACTCTAGCTCCAACACCCTAGCCCAAAGGTTCCTAGAATTTATAAACTCAAATGCTATGGAACAACTTGTTACCACTCCCACAACAGGGGAAAACATACTGGACCTGATCATCACCAACATGGGGACTCTATGCTGCAGACCAGAAGTGTATCCCTCACTGGTAAGATCAGACCATAAACTAATCTCACTGGATATCCACATCCCGACCCCACCCCCTGCCCATAAAACCACAGTGAAAAACTTCTCTAAAGCAAATTTCACACTACTCAAAACTGAGGTGGAATCCTTCAAAGCCCCGGACCTGTGGAAAATCTGGCCCAGACCGCAGAATTCTTTATAAATACATTCTATGAACACCTTCAGGAATGCATGGATCATGCGATCCCAAATAAAACCAAGACCCAATCCTCCAAAGGCAGACATCCTGTCTGGTGGACCCCAACCATAAACAAACTATACAATAGAAGGAGGAAGCTACAAAATGATAGAGAAAAATCCCAAAAGGGAAGGCATCACTGATCAGTATTAGCAAAACTACGGGCACACACAAAATTGTCTAAGGCCAGCTTGAGAGAAAAATTGCACAGGACACTAAGGATAATCACAAGGCTTTCTTTAGTTATGTTAGGAACCTGGGTGGTAATTCCCAGATATGCTCAGAATTAGTCCAAAATGACAAAAAATACATCGAACCCACAGACATTGCCAACATCTTAGCTGACAGGTTCAGCGCAAACTCCCCCTCCCACCAAAGGGCAAATATCTATCAGCAGAGTGCTGCCCCTGACATCTCAGATGCTCAGGTAAGAGCCGCCCTCTCCAAAGCAAAAACACAGCATCAATGGGACCAGGCGATTGTCCCGGGCTGCGTCCTACATGAACTCCAAGAAGAGCTAAACCCAAACATAAAACTACTGTTCAATCTCAGCCTTACTACAGGATATGTGCCCAAAGAGTGGCGTACAGCAACAGTGGTCCCTCTCCATAAAGGTGGTGCCTCAACAGATCCTGGAAACTATCGCCCCATAAGCCTGACTAGCTTGGTCTGCAAAGCTATGGAAAGGATCATCATGGACCTCATAAATAAAGATATTGGGGACCTACAAACACTGGATCCTACCCAGTTTGGCTTTGTTAAGGGCAGATCCTGCCTCTTAAACCTGGTTGATTTCTTTGAAACAGTCACCAAGGCCATTGGCGAGGGAAGGTGGTCCACACAGCCTACCTGGACCTCGCAAAGCCTTGATACAATACCCCACTCGGGCATTATAGATAAGCTCACCAGCTTAAATATAAACCCCTATGTCACTAGATGGATTGCAAATTGGCTCAAGGACAGAACCCACATGGTTAGAATTGCTGGAGCCGTGTCAGACTCCAAACCAGTTACAAGTGGTGTCCCACAAGGCTCAGTCCTGGGACCTCTCTTGTTCGGTATATATTTCTTGGAGGTACAGGCCAACACGGAAGGACTGTGGCTGATCAAGTTCGCAGATGACTGCAAACTGGGCGCCATAATCAACTCTCCAGCCGACACAAGCATCCTCCAGAAGGGCCTCATAGAAACAGACAACTGGTGCCAGAGCCATGGCCTCAAGCTAAATGCCAAAAAGTGTATAGTCATCCACTTTGGCAAAAATAAAGTGCCTACAAATTACCACATAGGTGGTAATCCATTAAGTACAGAAGAAGTAATTAGGGACCTGGGGACCCAAGTTGATAGCAATCTCTCAGTTGACAACCACGTGGCCAAAGTGGTTAGAAAAACATTTTATATAGCCCACCTAATCATGAAGGGATTCACATCTAGATCAGGGGATGTCATCATGCCTCTTTACTCATCCCTCATCAGGCCCATAATTGAGTACAATGCCCCTTTTGGGATGTACCTTACCAGACACCTGCAGCAACTGGAAAGACCCCAAAAGTACCTCACCAAGAGGATCAAAGGGCTCAAACAGATGCCATATGCTGCCCGGTTAAAGAAACTCCAGCTCTACTCAGTGGCATACTGCCTGTTCAGAGGCGATCTGTGCCTGACGTATAAAGTCATGTCCAACCCGGAATTAATGGACATGCTGCACCTCTGAAAATCCAAATCCCATCGAGCTACGCTCGAGACTTGAACCTCAGCACTGAAATAAATAGGACATGCTGGAGGGATAGATTCATAACCCAGAGGCTCCCTTCACTCTGGAATAAAATCTCAGTCCAGGTTAGGCAGAGTCCCTCATTGACTCTCTTCAAGAGGAATCTTGATGAGTGGATGGGAGATCGTAGGTTTACCCTGGGTATCACTTCTGTGTCACTGTTAGACAGAGGCACAGTATACTAACCTCAAAAAAGGGCATAGCAAAATAAATTTAAAATGGGTGGTGAAAGCCAAACACATTCTGGCTAGGCTTATAAATGCCCTAGGGCAGATAGCCTAGTATGAACCTATGAACCTATGAACCTTGGCTAACAAAATCAACTAGAGCTCTGATGAAAAAACATGACAGGATATGGAAATTATAGACTAAAACCAAGACCCCTTCTCTCCTGCAGACCTATAAAGAACTTAGGAATCAAATAAAGAAAATTATTAACAAAGACAAGATCAACTTCTATGCTAACCCTCCCACTACCCTAAAATCTGACCCCAAAAACTCTTGAACCAATCAATCATATACTGCATCCAGGAAACCCTTCCCCTTCTAACCCATGTTTGAATAAAACCTCTGAAGAAACTGCCACTGCATTTAACAATCATTTTATCAACTCAATAACTACCATTATTAATGATCTTCCCACTCAAACAAGTACTAATAACCCCACTTTCTCAGCCTCTCCACCTCATCCTTCAAACTCTTTCTCCCTCACATCAGTCTCAACTAACTATATTAAATCCCTACTCTCTAAAATCAAACCCTGCTGCCCCTCAGCTGATAATCTACTTTCTTACTTCCTACAGATTGCACCTAAACCTCTAGCCTATCCTACACCCATCCTGATCAACTGATCTATCTCTGAATCATATGTTCCAGCAATATGGAAAACATTCTATACATTACCAATACTTAAGGGAGGTAATTCATATAGCAATAACCCATGCTTGGGTGTGGGTAATGCTAAATTTACCCACGGTTGGCGTGGTTTGGTCCCGAGGCGGCCGAGGGACCAACAAAGCCAACCGTGGGTAATTTAGCATTACACACCCAGAAGTGGTTATTGCTATTATATGACATTATTTAAGAAAAGAAACTATTACTTTTCTTAAATAATGGCATAGTATAATGCCTGTTTACTGCCCTTCCGCAGATGTCTGGCATCCGTGGCAGTTCTGATGTACTGCGCGCCTCGCGGTACATCAAACTTGAGCAAAAGCAACGGAGAAAGCAAAGATCTCCGTTGCTTTTTTAGTGTTTTGCTATGTTAAATGAGTTTAACATGGCGAGACAGTTTTAAAATAAGCAACGGAGATGTCCGTTGCTTATTTAAAACTGTCTCGCTATGTTAAACTCATTTAACATAGCAAAACACTAAAAAAATGCAACGGAGATCTTGCTTTCTCCATTGCTTTTTTTTTAAAACACTGTCTCGCTATGTTAAATGGGTTTAACATGGCGAGACAGCTTTAAATAAGCAATGGAGATCTCCGTTGCTTATTTTAGCTGTCTCGCTATGTTAAACCCATTTAACATAGGACAATGTTAATCGTGTTATACTAATGGAAAAAAGTCCGGGCGACCGGACCTTTTTCCATTAGTATAACTCGATTTACAACGGGCACGCTGGCCAATCAGCATGCATGTTTTTCGGCGGTCATGGTATAATCTGATATATCTAACTTCAGGCCAATTGCTATAGTCACCCCTCTCCAAGATCCTTGAGAAATGCATCCACAAACAGATCATGCAGTCTCTTCTCCAACAGAACCTTCTGACACGCACACACACACACACACACACACACACACACACACACACACACACACACACACACACACACAACACGGATTTGTGCCCCAAACACAGTACTACAACTGCACTAATATCCTTTATCAATACTGTATCACTGGCCCATGACAACAACAAGCTAGTTTCATGTCTGTTCCTCGATCTCTCCAAAGCCTTTGACACTGTCTTCCATCCCCTCCTCCTAGATAAACTCTCTCATTTAAGTTTCTCTCCTTCCACCATATCCTGGTTTTCTAACTATCTCTCTAACTGCCAGCAAGTTGTCAAATGTCCCAATTCTACACTTGTACAATATGCAGATGATTCTACAGTCATCACCATTGTTGACAATCCATCTGACCTCCACTCTACTACCCAAGCATCATTCAACATTATAGAGACATGGCTTTGTGATAATAAATTAATTGTCAACCCCAAGAAAACTAAGCTTCTACTCTTCCTCCCAAAAAAACTCATCAATCTGAAAACTACATTTCCATCCTATCAAGCAATAACACCATCATTACTGATGACCCTAGCACTAAACTGCTAGGAGTCATAATAGATTATCAGCTTAAATTCGATCTCCAAGTCACTTCCTCTATCAAAAAGACTCACCAGAAACTTGGACTCCTTTACCATAGCAAAAGACATCTAACCAATACAGCCAGAATAACTCTCTCCCAAGCATTTCTTCTTCCTACACTTCTCTATAGCTGTCAATTATACACAAATCTTAATATCACACTCTTAACTAAACTCAAAACTACATATAACAAGGTTGCTAGATTTGCTGTAAACCAAACCTACAAGTCACACCATTGTCTATCTCTTAAAGAATTGGACTGGCTTGAACTACCTCATATGCTGCTACTACATCAACTGCAAATTATCCACTCCATCCTCTATCTGCCATCTTTCTGCCCTAGCCTTCTATCTATTATATCTAAATATTCCCCAACTAGGACACTACGTAGCTCAGACCAGGACTTCCTACAGATCTATAAACCTAAAACAGGGTGTCTACTCTATAACTATAACCCTGCTACAACTTGGACCCAACTACCCCTAGAAATTAGGTCACTTGACCAAACCAAGCATTTCAAACTAGCCACGCGAAGAGATCTTACAAACAAATGGCCCTGCCACTGTAGTCATCCTCCCTGAATCTACCCTACCATAGCTTCTGTTCCTCCTCCCTCCATCCTTTTCTACTGTCTAGCTTAATAATCATTTATCCCTCCATATCTATGCTTAACCACTTCATCCCCTATCTACTCCTCCTGTAACTATACTGTATATAACCACCACTTAGGAATTAAGAATACTGTATTCCTTTCATCACATTGAACCAAGGTTTTTTGCAGTATGACTTCTGTCATTGTACAAAACTGCTTTCTGTATGATTTATTGTAAATGTTTTTTACTGTACAATTTCTGACATTGTACCCAACTGTTTTACTGTATGATTTACTGTAATTGTTATCTCGTTAACAATTTTCAAATGCAAATGGAAATGTCTTATTAATTGTATGTAAAATGCTAATGCTGACTGCGGAGCTTTTCTCCTTGGGTCTCCACTGAAAACGCGCTAAACGCTCAGCTGGACTAACACGGTTAGCAAATGTAAAACAAATAAATAATAAAATAAATACATTTTTTCAAAGGTAACTTATCTGCCCAACAAAGAAAAGCACATGCCGATTTTTGATCCAACCACACCTCTGAGTATACCCTTCAGCAGCAGTAAAGCTCTGAAGGACTCCTCACCTAAACTTGTCTTTGAGTCAGCTCAGCTCAAGTTGCCTGACAGTTTGGGTATGTGGGAGGTGCACTGAAGCTTTGGAAGATGGCTACATTCTATATCCTTGGCATATATTTATATATATATATATATATATATATATATATATATATATATATATATATATATATATATATATATATAAAACTAAGGCTACTGTAACAGTGATTAGTATGATGAACATTAACAGGTTTTGCGTTAGCATGCATTCTCTGAAGGATATGGTCTAGATATCAAATGTCTGCCATTATTTAGTAACTTTATTCCTCAGTGATTTGTCAGAATATGGCAAATTTTATGAGGCACTGACCAAAAATATGAGGCAAAATCTGAAAAAGTCTGTACAAATGAGAGGCAGGGGACTTCAATTTATAACAACATCTAGGTTGTCTCTAAAAAGAAGTCATATATTAACCATAACATTTTTGTTGTCCACTTCCATTTGTTCCACAACTCTTGGGTTTGGATCCAATCCTTGGATCTAACTTGTATGCTTCTACTAGCTTGTGGATTACTGAAAGCTCTTGAGCTCCTCCCTTAACTATAATGCTCTAGTCACTAACATACCTCAGATTTTGTTTGCTGTCTCTAATATCTGCAAAGCATTAAAAAGGAATACATTACAAATATAACAAACAAAATCTGGGACTTAAATGAAGGAACAAGGTTCCTTTAGCATCTTTGATCCTTCCAAAAGACAAAAAGGAAGGGGATGGTGGGAGGGTAGTTGAGGAAGAATGGAAATGGACAACACAGATAGAACATTATGGTGAGTACGTAACTTCCTTATCTGATGTTATAAATTTTCATTCATTCCACAACTCTTTGGACAGTGTCTCCAGCTACCTAAATCATCTCTAAATAAGGATATTTCTGAGTACCACTGAGCCAAATGTTGCTCTGACCCTAGAGACTAGATCTAGTTTGTAATAAGCAATTAAGGTACGAGGATTAGCCCAAGCTGTGGCAGCATAAATATCATGTAGATAAGATCTAGACAAAAAGGCTGAAGAAGTAGCCATGGATCTTGTAGAATGCGCTCTTTGTGGTTTAAGTAAGGGCATGGTTTTCCCAATTTTGAATCTGAAAAGGACACAAACAGTTGACCCATTTCCTAAAATTTTTCATTCTAGGTAAGTAAAAATATAATTGTCTGTAAACATCCAATAGATGTAATATATACTCTCCTTTGTTTGAAAATTTTGGAAAGAAGTCTGGCAGATTGGTAGATTGATATTAGATTCTGATACCACCTTAGGAAGAAAGGAAGGATTAGTTGTCAAGGATACTCTGTCATTATGAAAAATCATATAAGAGGGTTTAGAAGCCAAGGTTTGTAATTCTTAAACTGGCGAAGGTAATAGCTACTAAAAAGGTAGTTTTCCAGGTCAGAAATTTTTGCTCAGTTTTAGCTGAGGCTCAAATGGGAACTGGGTTAGAGCTTGCAAGACTACATCTAAATCCCAAGGGGAAGTAGGATCATTAACTGGAGGTTTAAGGAGTAAGCTACCTCTTATAAAAGCTATGCAAAGTTTGAAAACTGCTAGAGATAAATTATTTATTTCTCTATGATAGTGGGATATGCAGCTAACCACAGTAGAAGAGCTAGCTTCTTTACTGAAAACTGAGGCTAAACATTTAAAAAACTTTAGATATAGGAGCAGAAAAAGGAACTAATTGTCTTTGTTGTGACCAAATTATGAATATTTCCAATTTGGTTTTGTACAGTTTCCTAGTGGAAGCTTTGTGGGATAATAATAGAATGCAATGAACTGAGGAGGATAGCTTGGGATGTCCAGCAATCAATGGAACTGGAGAAATGATGTGATCAACCTTAGGCCTGTAATGTCTGGTTAATCAAGTCCTTTGATCAGACAGAAGATCTGGATCTGGATCCAGAAACTATGGTGGGCAAGTAAGATAAGACCAAATGAAGGAAAAAACAGATTTGTCAAGTCCAGTAAGGAGACATGAGGATTACTGTGCTTTTCAATTCTTTCTAAAAAAAATTGGGGATTAGGGGTAATAGGGGGTAGGCATAAAGGAGACCTATGGGACTATCGTGAAATAGACCATCTCTCAGTGACTCCTCTGGTGGGGGGATGAGGGCAAAGAACCTGCTGCCGTTGTTGCTGAGAGGGGACCTGGAAAGGTCACAGCACACTTTACACCATCAACAACATTTTTTATCCACCACATTCATGTTGAGAGACCACTCCTGAGACATTAGAATAGACCTGCTCAACTTGCCTACAATCACATTGAACTTCCCCAGAATGTGCATTGCTATCAGAAATCAATTGGCTGACACTGACCATTGCCACACTCTCAAAGCATCTCTTCACAAGGCATAAGATTTGGTTCCCCCTTGTTTTTTGATGTACCAGACCACTGACATATTGTCCTCCTGAAACACAATAGTCCTGGTGGGGAGAGTGTCTTGAAAGGCCTGCAATACTAAGAGGACAGCTCTCATTTACTGGACATTGATATGTATGCTGGCCTCTTCAGGGGACCATGTGCCTTGGACTGTCCTTCCCAGGAAATAACCCCACCCAATCTGAGAGGCATCTGTGGTCATTATAGCCTTGAGTTGGAGGAGAACAAAGGGGATTGTTCTTGCACTTGACTGAAGTGTACCTACCATAGGAGATATTTCTTGCAAGCCTGAATTATCTTTATCTGAGTGGATGGAGGATAGTTAAGAATGGACCATTGACTTGCCAATGTCCACTGAAGAATTCTCATATGGTACCTTGACAATGGTGCTAGGATGATTGCTGCTGACATGGATCCTAAAGCTAGAAGAATTAAAAGAGCTGAGACAGAAGAGTTTTGGATGATCTTTCTGAACTCTTGACAAGGGGAATGATGCTGTTTGTGTGATCATATTGAATGAGGCACCAATGAATTCCAATGTCTGCATTGGCTCCTGATGAGATTTGTTGTAGCTGATTGAAATGCCCAGATGGGAGCATAATTAGAGTACATAATCCTAAATTTGGATCACTTGATGTTTCTTTGGAGTGGTGATGAGCCAGTCCTCTAGATATGGAAAAATCCCAGAATCCCTGTTGTCTCAAGTGAGCTGCCATTATGGCCATACACTTGGTAAACACCCTGGGATCTGTGGTGAGACGAAAGGGCAGAATTCAGAACTGGTAATTACTTGCTCCTGGCTAAGCATAGGTATCTCACTAATTGCCTGTTCATTTTGATATGATAGTATACATCCTGAAGACCTTTCAAGCACATCCAATCTTCTTTATGAAGGAAAGGCAGAATGGACTGAACCATGACCATCTGGACCTTTGTGCATCAAACCAATTTATTCATGTTTCTGAGATTCAAAATTGGACTCCAGTCTCATGTTTTCTTTGGCACCAAAAAGAATCTTGAATAAGTTCCAGACTCTTTCTGGTCTGAGCAGACCTCTTGGGTGACTCTTCTTCTAGCAGCTTATTTATTTCTGGTGCTGATGTTTTCCTCTGACTGGGTGGAACATCAGGGATTTTCTTTGAAACCAACAGGGGTGGATGTGAAAATGATATGATATAACCTCTGGATATTATCTTCCACACTTATGAATCTTTTGTAATTTCTTGCCAGGATCTCTGGTGCAGGGATAAGTGACCCAGGACTGCCTCCAGGGATGGACTGTCATGCCTCCTTTCAAAAGTGCTGGTTGGATCTGTCAGAGAAAGTATCCTAGATTATTGATTTTGTGGAGTTCCTCTACCACAAGGGTGATGTCTTCCATTAGGGTTCCCCCGTTTGACCTTGGGGGAACTGTCTCCATGTGGATTTTGGAAAAGACCCTAGGATTTCTTGAATCACATTTTTTGACCACCTCATTGGTTCTTAGAAAAGGTTTATTGAGGGATCGAAAAACACCCACCCACAGCAGATAGGGCTTTACCT
Source organism: Protopterus annectens (assembly GCF_019279795.1). Classification (NCBI taxonomy): domain Eukaryota; kingdom Metazoa; phylum Chordata; order Ceratodontiformes; family Protopteridae; genus Protopterus; species Protopterus annectens. The sequence goes on from NC_056737.1 coordinate 1,795,154,502, forward strand.
TCCTGCTCACACCTAGAAAGTGCATTTTTTCACCTTGAGGCCAAATAAGGAAGTTCTGTCAAAGGAAGCATTGATGAAGGAAACTTTAAAGGGTTCCATGAAGTCACACAAGTGCATGCAGACATGCCTTCTAATGGAAAAACTTTAACCCACCGCCAGTAAGGTACCTTCTGCTGCATAAGAGATAAGCCTTGTGGACAAATTGGAAATGGACTGAAGGGTAGCAAACTGCAAGTCAACAGTGCTCAATGCCTCAGTGGAAATGATCCCAGACAGGGATTTGGAGAGTTCCTTTATCAAATCCCTCAGGAATCTTGTGAACTCTGCCAGATAGTTCAGTGACCAGAGGGCAAAGTTTGCTAAAGCATAAACATGCTCCCCAATGCTGTCCATTACCCTAAACTCCCTGTTAGGTGGGTGGACAGAGGAACTTTCTTCCACTAGCTCCTTCTTGGTGGCTGTTGTGATGACCGTGACATCAACCAGTACTCCCATGCTCCAGAAAGTTCTGTCCTTAGGTGGTGCCAGCATCCTAGCTGGTCTCTTGGGGATTGTTTCAAGGGTATCACTTTCCTTCCATGCCCACCAAGAGAACAAATCAATGAGCTCATCAGTGAGTGCAGTCACCCAGGAGGTAGATGGGCCAGTACCAAAAGCCTCAAGGAATACCAACTCCTCTTGGGAAGAGTTATTAGGAGACCAACCAGGGTCTGTATCACGTAGTTGAAATTCTGTAAGTCAAAACGCCATATGTTCTAACCTATATGTTTGAACTTATGGAATTTCGAACAAGTAAAAAAAAAAAACACACAAGAAAATACAATAAAGGGTTGTAAGCAAGGGGGTAAGCCCCATTTCACCCCCACAGCCCCAGCACTTTAAATATACCAACTTTGAGACCACACTACAATGCAGTAAAGGGAATTTTCCCTTTATTGCAATGTAGTGCAGTCTCAGAATTGGTATATTTCAAGAGTGGGGGGGGTGAGGGGTGCAGGGGGCTTTCCCCCTGCTTATAACTGTCAGGAAGTTGTTCCTGTTTTTTTTTTTTTTTTTTTAATTTGAAGTATGACAACTTTGATCATATGGTTTTGTCCATATAACGTTCAAAGTTGTCTTACTTTGACTATGTGATATAGACTCGATCAACCACCCCTTTACTTAAGGAATTCCAGAATGTCTCCAAATGAGACATTATTGGGTGGTGATCTTGGGGACTTATCCCCCACACTGAAGTCAGTGTCTTCTATGACAAGTTCTTGAGGATAGTCCAAGTGCCTCCTTTTGCACTTTTTCTTCCTGGGAACCTCTTCGCTGTGATGTTTCAGAGAAGTGTTGGGAGAAATCATTATACCCCACTAGATATCCTGGATTCTAACTTGGTCTGACTGTCCTTATGGCAAGTAGGGATTGAGGATCAAGATGCAAAGATGAATGGGTTAGGGTGGTTGGTACCAAAGAAGGTAGAGAAGTTTGAGTTCTAGGGATACAGAATGCTCTCTCCACTACCTTGAATGCTGAATACCTCAGAGAGAAAGAAACTGATGGCTTTGAAAGAACATGGCTATGCACTAAAAGCTCCTTCCTCCATGAAGGCAAAGCACTCAAGAAGGGAGTCAGAGCTGAGCTGTCTAATGCTGAGGCTCTGAGGGGAAGAGACAGCTCCAACAACTTAAAAGTCAACTTCAACACCTCAGACCCAGAGCCAATACTACGGCTCGGAGGCACATGGAGTTGGTCCACTCAAAAATGCTACGAGAGCTGAAGATTCCAGTATCTTCGGGTTCAATTTGAATGACTCCAGAATCTTCAGATTCAACAAAGCCAATATCATAGGTCAAATCAGAGAAGGAGCAAGTAAGGGAGGGGTTGTGCTAATAAGGGTCTCTGGACCTGATGAGGTCAGAGCTAGGAGAATTCCCATTTGTATCTGTGTTGAAAGAAACTTCATCTCATTCTGTCCACATAAGCTTTGGTCAAGCTTTTGGAAAAACAGGTTGAGGATTTGGTTGATGAAGGCCTAGAGTGATGGTGTCTTGGAGAGCATTCAAAAAAATGAGAAGGCGACCTAGATGTAATCAGATTCAGAGCCAAGAGTAGAGATCAGATCTGAGGTGATTTCTCTTTCTTGGTTTTCAGATCTGAGGAACTAGGATCCAAAGTCTTAGGCAGTTTATTAAGAGGATCTGAACCGGGAGCCAGAGCCAACGAAGTTGTTGGTTCCAGGGAATGCTTTCCAGAATACTTTTTCTCTGTACTCTTGGGGGTTTGAGCCTCAGTAGATGCTATAGAAGTAGATGATTTACAAGGCAGCAAGCCTCTGAAAATCAGCTTATTGTATCTATAAATAAGGGCCCTAGGTTTAAAACCCTTACATATATCACAACTGGAATCAAATTAATTTAGCCTTATTTCTGCCTAATTCTAACACTGTGACAAACTCTGTAGCCCTTTGGAGGCCTAGTACATTTTTTCCTACATACATTTTTTCCTCCCACATACATTTTTTCCTCCGATGCACCCTTTAGTGCAACTTTTTGAAGGTTTATGTGAAGCTGATATTAGAGCAGTACTAGGTAATAGAAACAATGCTATTGGCATACAAAATCTGAATGGTAGAGAAGCAACATTACTAAAAGAAATTATTGAGCAGAGGGACATCAGAATAATAAAGCCAGATAAGGGTGGGGGTTTAGTTATGATGAACCTGGATGATTATAATAGCAAAATGTTTGAATTGCTTTATAGTGAAGTTTATTTGGAAGTCTCACGTAATGAATTGAACGTAGCTTATCATAACATTGATTTGGACTTGGAACAATTGTTATTTAATGGGTAAATTACTTTAGAGACTTATGAATTTTTAGTGACAAAACACCCTAGAATTCCAACAATTTTTGATATACCAAAAATACACAAATCTATCCCCAACCCACCACTGCGACCAATTGTGGACGCTAAGGCTTCAAAAACTTTTAGTATTGCCAAATTAATTGATTGTAAAGTTAAAAAAGTTCTTGATAGTCACACTTCAGTAATCAAGGACTCATGGGACTTTCTTAGGAAAATTGAACAAGGTATGTTTGACAAGAACCTTATCCTAGCTACCATTGATGTATGTGATCTATTTTCGGTTATGCCACACCAATTAGGTCTGGAGTGGTTTTATGAATTTTTATGTGCTAACACTACATTTTATCATGAGATTATACTAACAATTCGGACTTGTATGGAAATTGTATTAGAAAACAATTTTTTTACCTTTGAGGGGCATTTGTTTAAACAAAGGCAAGGGGTTGCAATGGGTGTGTGCTGTGCTCCAATTTTTGCTAATATTGTGCTAGCATACTGGGAGGACCTATATGTTATTAATTCTGAGTTCAGGACTTCATGGGTATTGTATGGGCGATACCTAGATGATATTGTCTTTTTCTAGAAAGGTAGTAAATTTCACTTATATTAATGGCACAACCAGTTTTTTTGAGATTCACTATGAATAAAGAATTTGACTATGTGAACTATTTGCATGTTACCGTTAGAAAAGATTATGACAACAAATGTTTTACCTTCCAGTTATATAGGAAACTGACCTATTCTAACTCTTTATTGCATTTTGCAAGTGGGCACCCATTGCACCAAAAGAAGGCCCTTGTAAAAGGTCAATATGTGAGATTGGCCAGGATGGTCTCTGACCTTGATGAATTCAAAAAGGAACGTGAAACAATAAAGTCATGTTTTTAAGGAGAGGGTAACCTGAGATATTTGTTACTGATATTTCTAATGAAGTTAAAAACAAGAGGATTAGTGGTCATTTTTTACTCTTTATTAGCCCAGGCTAACACTAGTAGTCAGGATGTCAGAGAATGTAGACCCTCAGGTTTTGGACATGCATTGACCCTCACATTCACTTCGAAATTTTATGACATTAGGAATATTATTTTTAAATATTGGAAGATTTTTAATTTTGATCTGGAAGTGCAGGAAAAAGTTGGTTCTAAACCTATAGTTGTATACAAGAAGGACATTTCATTTAAAGGGCTTTTAGAAAAGAATAAACATAATTTAGGGCAGGGCAGCAGTTTCAAATGTGGAAGATGTTCCCAATGCCCCTATATTATGGATACCACCAAAAATTTAAAAAAAAATTTTGGATTTATAACCACTATGAAGAAACATTATTGTTATAGCAAAGGGGTGGTTTACATAGCAGTGTGTGAACTTTGTGAAAGTTACTATGTGGGAAAAAACAAAAATGCACTTAGGTTAAGAATTTACCAACACCTATATGACATTAAGCATAAAAATGAGAAAAACGCACTTTATAAACATATTAATAGTAAACCTAATCATTCTTTTAGATTTTTTATACTAGAACAGGTTGATCTGGGACCACGTGGGGGGCCAGTGGATGATTACCTGGAATGTATGGAATTGAAGTGGCAAATTAAATTAAATGCTTATTAAGCTCCAGGGTTGAACGATAGAATTTCTATGTCCTCTATGTTGAGATTGAAATATATGTTCATGTTATGAATAGTGCAGAAACATTTTCTTAGCAATATTATTATGTGTCATATTCAGATTTGGTTTTATACATATATTTACAGTTATGTATGTTCTTATAGCATTTGTAATCTCAATATTCTTTATATAGACTTTATTTGAACATGTTTGTATAAATATGGTGCATTTGGAATGAGTATATATTTTTAAGATGAAGGAGGATGTGATGTAATGCCTTTTAGATGATTGGCCAGGATTACTATTTAAACTATGATGGATTGTATTGTTTTATTCTGAAGAAGTCGTTTACCTGACGAAAGTGCTTAAGTAAAGTCTATTTTCAATATTTTTGGTGTTGTCTTTGCCTGCAGTATCCGCCCTCGTGTTACAACTGGCATCAAGATGTGAAGGGCCGAGATAATAAAAACATTTGGAATGCGCATCCGATAAAGGGATTTTGTGGCCACAAGCCATACATTTCTTGAAACCTGAGGGTTTCTCAGCTTTGAAGGTAGGAAGATTTAAAAATAAAGAGAATTTTTTTAAGAATACAAGTTAAGGGGCAATATAAAGTAGAAAATACTAACAATGGTATTTAAAGATGTACTTAAAGTATGGAAAAAGTAATTACCAACAATGGTAAAGGACAGGGTATGCAAGTACTTGAAAAATATTTAGTGAGAAATAGGCAGAAAGCACAATAGGAGTTTTAAAAGAAGTTTTAGCAATAAAAATTACATATAAAGACTCACAGTACACAAAAAACACTACTAACTTGTGAGCAGAAGCAGTGACTATGTCTGTACTCTAAGGCGGTGAGCAAGATCTGAGTTATCTTAGGGACTAGCTTATTATGGGAAAGGAGGAGCTTGAGAGTTTTCAGTGATCTACGAGCTAGTAGAAACAGCCAAGTCAGATCCGAGGATGAGATCTGAACCCAAGAGTTGAGGAACGAATGAAAATTGACAACATCAGATCTAAAGAGTCTATTGGACTCTTACTGTTTTTTTCATAATCCACAGTTAAAATATTATCCCCGGGATTCAGCAAGCTCTGCACAGCACTGCTACATGCAATATGGCCAAAGAGCAATCCAGGAATGAGCTCCTGGGATGTGCACGGTGCTCCTATACTATTTCTGCAAGGACATAGCTCCTGTATGCTAATTACCCCATTTGCTGGTGAAAACCATGCAAATAAGGTGAATTAGCAATCCAGGAAGCAGGCAGGCATCTGTGCAGGAACAGTGTAACCTGCAGAAATGTATTCGGTTACTAACCAAATGCATTTCTGCAAATTACAAAATGGAGGCATGACAACTCCAAAGAAAGCATGTATTCAATGTAGTAGGCATACCAATTGCCAAATATATGGCCATTGGCATGGGAAATAGTTGCAAAATTATAAAAAATAAATTTTTTTTTGCCGATTTCAGCCTTTTAAGAGTAGGGCAGCGGTGTGCAAATGGGATCGGCCCGAAAATAATGAAAAAAGTTGGAAATAAGCTTTTAAACCAAAATCACCATTCTGCCATAATAGTCAATGGCATGTATAAGACAACAATATCATGTAATAGTGAGAAGGCTGAGTGTCAAACTTGTAACCATGCATTAGCAGTCAGTTTTATGCAAATGAGGGGATTGATACTGAATCACAGATTTTCCCTCAGTGTTAGCTTGCACCCAACCGTGTAGGTGCACCAACACCATGGTATAAGCATAAAAGGTAGATGACCTCATAAGGGGGAGTGTCATGCATGCTGTAAGCTTATTGGAGCTCTGTGGCCTGTTTGCCCGTAGCTAAGCACAGCTAAGGAATGGGTGTGTGTCTGAGGCTGCTTAGCAGTGTTTACATTATCTAAACGGGTGTGTGTGCCATGCACCGGATTTAAAAAAAACAAGAAATAGCAGCTATGTTCACATCTGAGCACTGGGTATGTGCGGCATGCCTTGGGACTTAAACGGGAAGGCAATGGGAAGGGAAAACAGCAGTAGGAAGGCAATCATGGAGAACTAGCATAGCTGGCAGGTAAAATGTATCAGAATCAGCCAATTACATAGGCAGCAGCCCAGCCTAGCACACTACTATAAACTATGCAAACACATTTCACCCTGGTTATTCCCACAAACTCTACACCACCAGTGTACACAGACGGGGAAATTTTACCTGACAAAACTAACAAAATGATAGGGTCTGCTGTCGCTCTCATGCTCTCATACATCAATATGTGGAAGAGGCTGAGGATTGTGAGGATGTGAATGCTGATGACCAACCAACAGTGAGGAGAAGGATAAGAGAGTACAGACCCAGCTTAACCTACCAGGGGCTACATGAGCTGGAGATAGTGGAGGGCTATACGGTGGATCGGGACATCCTACAGCAAATTGTTGAGCTGTGCCGGCCACACCTCAAACACAAAACCAACAGAGGGGAACCCATCCCAGTAGATAACAAGGTATGTGTAGGCTTACGAATATTAGCCACAGGTAACTTCCAAAGGCCAACTGGGGATATCATGGGGATCTCACAGGCATCAGCATCCAGGGTACTCCACCAGTTCCTGGATGCCATGTCAGCACATGCCAGTGGGCACATATATTTCCTCAACAACTGTGAGGCATTGACTAGCAATATGCATCTCTTCCACCAAATAGCAGAATACCCTGAGGTGCTATAGACTGCATGCACATGCACATCAAAACACCACCTGGTGAGTGGGGTAGAGTCTACATAAACCGCAATGGCTTTCCCTCCATCAACTGCCAGGCCATGTGCAATGCCCAGGGCATTATCATGAATGTGTGTGCCATCAGCCCTGGAAGCTATCACGACTCCCACATCTGGCATATGACACAGCTGTAGCAGAGATTTGCCAGTGGGGACATCCGATATGGTCACCTAGTGGGGGATGCTGGTTATGCATTGGAGCCGTGGCTGATGACACCCATCAGAAATGCACACACACCCGAACAAGAATGCCATAATGAGGCATACGGACAAACCAGAATCATAATACAGCATGTGTTTGGGAAGCTCAAGTCACAGTTCCAGTGCCTGGACATATCTGCTGGAGCCTTACAGTACTCTCCAGCTACATGTCCACAAATTTTCATTGTATGTGCTATGCTACTCTATATGATCCTGTGGAAACAGCTGCAGCAGTAACAGTATGGGGCAGGGCCACACAGCCCCCCACCACTGCCAAGGACAGCACAGGCACAGAGTGTCTCGGAGGAGGAAAAACCTAAGCCTACCCATGTAGGCAGAAGGAGGCATGCCCAGTGTGTCCAGGCATTGGCAAAGAGGCAACGCATAGCACATACACTGACAAGGTAGGGAACCAGGGAATAACACCTTTCTCTTACTCGTGAGTATAGTAAAAGGGATGCCAAACATGACACTATCTGTGCTTTACCATGTATAAGGAGTGTACTATGTGCATCCGACATAGCCCTCTAGCACCATCCTCAATACTGACACAGCCACAAGGTAAGTCACTCTTCTTATCAATTGCTGAATGGAGTAGTATGTTCTGCTAGTTGTATATATCATATGGATGTGAGTTCGCAAGGGAATCAGGTGGCTAAATGGGATGGCAGCAGAGGGAAGCATGAAATCCATAACAAATATTGGTGTCAACAAAGTAGGCAGTACTCGACAAGGTGACAAAACCCACTGCGGTACATGTGGTGGCCCAAATGTCTGTCCATAGGACACACACATGCATGTCAGTGAGGCTCACATACCCAACAACAGCCTCAGCCAGCAGGACAGGTGTAGATGACCATAAAGAAAGGCTGTGCTAAGGCATCCAGTTGATGGCAATGGAGAACAGCCCCCCCCAGACCTACACAGACAGACTACAACAGGTAAGAAGTCTGAAACTGAAATATAGGTCAATAAAACCTAAGTTATGTACTCTACTGATACTCTACTGATATGCCTCTAGTCTGCATGATAGGTCATAATACAAAACGAAATGGAAGCCAGCAGAGTACCTGAAATACCAGTACACTCATAGCAAATGTTTACAGTTGTCAGGAGTGTCCCCCCACACAATCCTATGTAGAAATGTAATAACATGTACAGGTGGGTTTAATAGTGGAGCACAGATTACCTGAGCTGGCCCAGTTTACAGGATAGATTGTTGCATGAGTACAATATGCAGGCGTTTGTGTGTTAGGTTGTTGTGTGTTGTATATTTTGTGGAAGTGGAAGTGGTCAGCATGTAGGCATGAAGGGTTGTGTACTGTTGGCCTATGGCCAGTACTGTTGATGACAGGGCAATGTTCTGATAACTGCAATGCCAACCACAATGCATCCCACCAGCAAGACCCCACTCAGCAGTCATCCATACTCACTGTTCAGATGTCAATATCTGTCACCATCTGAAATATGGACATGCCATGAATGTGGGCCCAGACATTAACACAGTACACAGGTGGAAGTACTCTAGACAGATTACATAAAATTTAACTGTTAACTGCACACACCTTTGGAATTGTACATACAGGTTAGCAGCACATTAGTTATCTGTGTAGTATGGAATAGTAATGTGGTCTGGCCAATCACTGGCAGACCACAATAGGCACAGTTATGAAGTAATGAGAGACTGCATATGTCCCTGCACAAGGCAGCATAAGGGGAATGTCCCAGGTATATCTGTGAGTCAGCTGCAAGAAGATTCCATATCACACATACACTCAGCTCACCCCACCATCAGCCACAGGTTTATCACAGGTCATATCACTGCTGTTGGGAATGGGTACAGTATGACCCCGACTTCTGCATGGGAATACCCAGAGAATGTAGCATGCTGAAGAGGTGTCCCATGCAGGTGTGTCCCTAGCTGTAAGCAACACCCTGCCAACATCCAGAACAATGGATTAATATGGACAGAACTACTGACATTAACACCTTGCACACTTACCCTCTCACCTCAGGGGAATCCAGTGGCTCACAGTCTGGAACTGTAGGAGTGGCAGAATCTACTGGCCTGCTACAGATGGCCTGCAACACTACCAAATGCCCTACAGTCTTCTGTCAATGGCCTGTTCCTCACCCATACTGCCAATGTATGTTATTTCATGGGATCCCAACTAACAACATAACACAGTCTACAGAACACAAATGCAAGGCCATGTCAACAAATCCCAGTAGTATGCCCACCATGTCCTACTGCATGAACTGTGTACCAACCCCTAAATACTGCTAGGATGACGGGACAACTATAGGGATACTTCTCAGATATCGCTCGCATAACGTTAGGAAGAGAATAGAATAACAGAGTGTGGGTGTAGAAGCATGGATGCCATGGAGTGTGTGAAGTCTGAAACTCTGATGTGTGCCCATACTACCCCTGCCTGCAAACCCAGTAATGGGTTGCTAGAAACCTACTCGTAAACCAAATGTGAAGGGGAACTGAACAGATATATGAGCCCTGCCTCTGGGTAACCTGGGTGAATCTGTACAGCTGAGGGATATGGCTACAGCACGATATGGTCATTCTGTTATGTCAATAAATGTACAAGCAGGGGATCCTCAGCCACCACACTACCAAGGTGCTGGACCATTTACACAGACCCATCAGCAAGTGTCTGCAGCTACCCCTCCAGCATGGCATGAGAGTGGAAGAATATGTAGGCTGCAGACCACATATTGGACACAGCTTAATTCATCTTGTATGTCCCAGGAAATAACTGTGAGCAAATAAGTATATCTGGCAGTAGCTGATGACATAATACATCACAGCGTAAAACAGTACATATGTCTGAATATCTCTGCTAACACCAACCATGTAACACAAGCAGCACAGACACAATAGTTATAGTATCCCACTATCTTTCACCCATTGTGACTCTATATTGTCAACCTATCTACAGATATCCTGCAGAAACAGGTTGCTAGCTGTAGGTGTAGAACACAAAATCCTGGACAGGAGTACAAACTACCTGGAATGGATTCACACACACTTAATACTGAAAGTCATACTGGGCATGTTCTTACACTTAGGGAAATGAAGCCCATGTCTGACAACAAAATACAGAAGGTCATACTGGGCATGCTCCTACACTTAGAGAAATGAAGCCCATGTCTGGCAACAAAAGTGGACTATCTGTCAGTTGCAGATGTCTGTGCACACACACCACATTGCACACCATTCATGCTTTGCACACACATTGGATAGGAATACTCATACATATACAAGGCCAACACACTATAATAGGTCAAACATACACACACAGAGATGTGGGGAATAGAGAGACAGACAGTGACGGAGAGATTTCCATCATGAGGCCAGTTCCACCAATCACATCTACAATTGGCCAATATCACATGATGTGCCAATGTCAATCACTGTAGACATTTGCTTTTGGTAGCCCTCAGCCGTATAGTGTCTGTGGTGCTTGTGATAACTGTATAACATAATAGTACAAATCAGTATTCATCTAGCATTTCTATACCCAGTCCAGTCAAATGTAAAGTTGTGTGTGACTGAGTGTTTTGTGTGTGTGTGTGTGTGTGTGTGTGTGTGTGTGTGTGTGTGTGTGTGTGTGTGTGTGTGTGTGTGTGTGTGTGTTCCCAGGGGAATGGTTTATGGCCCATTCACACACTGTAATTCTGTAATTCCCATTGCCCATGTTAGCACTCATTCTGATGTCTGTCACCTTGAAATAACCCTCTGGCCGAGTCTCAGCCTCATAAGCTCTGTGGTGCTTTTGATAACTTCTAATCCCTGACATTGGCAACTGAAACCCCTGTGTGTGGAGAGATGAGATGATTTGAGGCCATTTTGCAGTTCACTACTTTCCTTCCTACTCTTTTAGCAGTCTGAAATAATACCCTTACCCTGAGGACTCCTATAAGCTCAGTGGCATGTGTGATAACTGTGTAATGCTATAGTGTGATATACTACCTAAGTAAGAGTTCTAATCCCAGACATGGCTACTATGTGTGAGTATTTGATAATACCTGATATTATGGACATTCACACTTGCTACTCTCCCTTCATCCCTCCTTTAGCACTGCTGCTGATGTTAGTCACCTTCAAAGATACTGTGGAGAGCTCTCCAACATGTAAGCTCTATGGTGCATGCCATAAATGCAGAACAATGTAGTAGCAGTAACTACACAGTTATGGGTTTGAGTCTCATCTGTGCAAGTGCTTGTGTGTATACATATGGTTCCACTTGATATCGTTAAAATATCATTTCATCGAATTTCAAAACATCTAGACCAAATCTTTGAAATCTCATAACATCAAATCTCAAATCATTGAAAACTATACAGCAGCTAGAATTAACATCCCACAGAGTTTTTACTAGGTTTATGCAGGGGAGTAAGCCCCCCTGCACCCCCGCGTACATTAAATATACCAACTCCAAGGAAGCACTACAATGGGGGAAAAAGGTAATTTCCTAACCCCACTGTAGTGCAACCTTTGAGTTGGTATATTTAATTTACAGGGGGGGGAGGCAGAGCCCCCCCACATGGGGGTGCAGGGGGGCTTGCTCTCCCTGCATAAACATAATAAACAGTGTCTGGGATGTTATTTCTAGTTGCTTTATAGTTTTCAATGCTTTGAGATTTGATGTTATGAGTTTTTGACGATTTGAGCTTTTGACGATTTGGCCTCGATGTTTTGAAATTTGATGAAATTATATTATGATGATATCAAGTGGAACCATACATATATATCTGTGTACCCCAAAGATTTTAGCCCCATTTACACCCAGTACACATTTCAGAGCCTGACTTTAGCAATCCTGCAGATATCATCCACCTTAAAAGTACCTGTTGCCAACCCTAAACCAAATTAAGTCAGTGGTACATGTGGTAAATGTGCCATCATAATGGTCTGTAAAGATTGTTAGGTAGAAGATTGAAACTCACTGTTAGCAAATGTAAATGTGTGTTTAGGGTAAAATTGTTTTTGGGATCTCTCACCCACTACATCACCCAATGCCAGTATTTACAAGGGCTGGTGATATTCCTCACCTTAGCAGTACCTTGGAACAATGTCCATCCCATAAGCTCCGTGGCATGTGTGTTAAATGCGGTACACTATAGTAGCAATATACAGCTAGGTAGAAGTTTGAATTTCAGTACTGGAAAGGGTGTGTGTGTGTCTGTCATAAATATCCTGTATGGAGTTTACTCTGCTCATGTAATAACAGGATGCATTGTGGGGTGGGTTTTGATAAATTATTATGTTGAGGACCAGTATATATCACAATGTCCACCTTACAAGGACAACAGATATCAAACACCAGAGAGGCTGGTGTAGACAATCCATAGCCCTACATGCGACATTATGGATTGGTGAACAATACAGGCAACCCTTCTATTACTCAGAGAACACTCTCCACCCATGTCTCATACAAAAACACACTTGGTCAGGCAACAACCACTATATTGGTAGTTTCCTGCATACTGCCTCACAGATAGTAACCACAATGTGATTGCTGTGGGCTACATGCTTGTTGACCACAACAGTGCCACTGACATCAGAAAGTACTGTGATGTGTTACATCTCCTGACTGAGTGTGTGTTAGTAAAAGGACGTGGCACCCTGTTCCATCCCTGCAGTAGGCAAATAAATACTTTTGCTATGTTCCCCACTGGATGCCTGCAACAACTGTAGAGTCTGCAAATGTAACCCAAAAAGGGAATACTGTGCCTTATACACATGCCCTATATGGACAGGCACCACTAACTCCACTGATTACCTGTATCATGATGTCAATATAGTTGCAAGCATGACCTCAGTTCCATAGCCGGGTATCACCAAATGAGGTCAGGGATGCTACATCATAAGATAACAATCTGTCCACGCAACATGCCCCAGAGACCTCAAGTACACGTCCACATGTCAAAGAAAATGTGTGTGGGACATGCACACAACCCAGATACTGTCCATGATATGGAATATAGATCACATACATGGGAAGCAGTGCACATCACTGGCCACCCACAATAG
>NC_056737.1:1795175484-1795180484 GCF_019279795.1 Protopterus annectens
TTAGTGTGAGGGTAAGGTAAGTGTGTGATAGTGGCAGACTGTAGTTTTAGGGGCAGGTTAAGTGAGTTAGGGTTAGGGTGCGGGTAGGGTGACTGTGCGATAGTGATGAACTTTATGTTTAAGGGTGGGTTAAGTGAGTTAGGGTTAGGGTGCAGGTAGGGTAAGTGTGCGATAGTGACGGACTTTAGGTTTAGGGGTGGGTTAAGTAAGTTAGGGTTAGGGTGCGGGTAGGGTAAGTGTGTGGTAGTGTCGGACCTTAGGGTTAGGGTTTGGGTTAAGGTTAGTGCATATATAGTTGTGTGTAATGTGTAGTTTACGTTTTGTGTGTCGGTGTTTTGGGTGTCAGTGTTATGGCGTTCGGTTTTGTGAGTTGTCGGTATTGTGTGTTTTCGTTCTTTTGGTCTCGGTGTTTTGGATGTCGGCTTTGTGGCATGTCGGTGTAGTGAAGGGGACCCATATATATCTATATATATTTATATATATATATATATATATATATATATATATATATATATATATTGGTCCCCTTCAAAACATCTAAAACCCATAACATCTAATTTCATAACACTGAGACCAGAACATCTAAATCCTAAAACATCTAATACCCATAACATCGAATTTCATAATATCTAACACTACACATCACAAGAAAATAACATCCCTCCACATATAACGACACCAAACTACCAAACACACTTTTTACTGCGTTTCCGCAGGGGGGCTTGATACAGTGGGGTTAGGAAATTAACTTTTTCCCACTATAGTGCTATCTTGGAGTTGGTGTGTCTAATTTATGGGGGGGGTTGTAGCCCCCACATGGGGTTGTAGGGGGGCTTGCCCCCCTGCAGAAACGTAGTAAAAAGTGTGTTTGGTAGTTTGGTGTCATTATATGTGGAGGGGATGTTATTTTCTTGTGATTTGTAGTGTTAGATGTTATGAAATTCGATATTATGGGTTTTAGATGCTTTGGGTTTTAGGTGTTCTGGTCTCAGTGTTATGAAGGTTTTATATGTTTTGAAGTAGACCTATATATATATATATATATATATATATATATATATATATATATATATATATATATATCTATAGCTACATATATATACATATTTATATATATATATATATATATATATATATATATATATATTTATATATATGAATATATATATATATATATATGAATATATATATAATATCCAATGTGGGGTGTGGGGCTGGGTATACTGTCTTTACACCATGGTACCCCCAGTACATGTCCCAATGTCCACTGTATGAGGACCACTGTCACCCTCAACCATACAGGTAACTGATTACACTATCCAGCCCAATGATCCATGTGTGCAAATTATCTGGAACAGAATGGACTCACTGACAAGGTTGTTAGCACTGATAAACCCTGGTCTCTCAGATGTGTCTACGACTGTTATGTGTTTGTCAATGTGTATATGACAGTATGTCATACTATGTATTGTTCATTAGCACCCAGTACATCCCCCATTATCATACTCTATAAGGCCTGGTGATGTTCACTTAGCAAGAAACTCGGAACACACCTCATCCTAAATGCTGTGTGGTGTGTGCAATCAAGGCCAAACACATTAATAGCAATAAGTCCCTAGATATGGGGTTCTACTCTCAGTGTTGCCAAGTAAGTGTGTGTGTATGTGAAGGGATCTACTTCAAGTTTGGAGAAAATATATGTCCCAGGAGGTCATCCTTCTGAGAACTGACTGACAAATGATAACATTTCAAATGAATCATCTTGTGGAAATTCATTTTATCAAAACTAGTAGTAGATGTGTAAATGCCCTCTTCCCCACTGTACAACTGTACAGTGATACTGGAGTTGGTATATATTGTTGGGTGTGGATATTGTGGGCACAGCCACCCTCACTGGGGTTATTGTGTGTATCCCCCTGCTTAGTCTGCTGTAATACTATACAATTTATGTTAACAGGTTAAGTAGTTGTCAATCACACTATATGTGGTTCTATGCACCCCACACCATCCAAAGTGGAGGGCTGTGCCACTCACACCAGCACACCTATGTTTACCAACTCCAGGATTACACTACATTGGGGAAGAGGACATATACCCTGCTAGTACCATTATCAATGACATTTAACTGGCAGACTGATTATCTACTGATGTGATGTTTTGCCTATTTTGTCGTGGTGGAATTACATAGGTTAAAATGAGTTCACAGCAAAATTAAGTACATCCAGGTGTACAGTATTCTCTGTGTATTGCATCAACAGCAAAGCCTGTGTGTGTGTGTGTGTGTGTGTGTGTGTGTGTGTGTGTGTGTGTGTGTGTGTGTGTGTGTGTGTGTGTGTGTGTGTGTGTGTGTGTTTGAATATGTTATTCACAAACATTTTGTGAGTGCCACCCAGTACACTTACCATTGCCCACTGTAGAATGGCTGCTGACACCAGCCGCCATGCACTAACGCATATATACCCCTCAGACCTATCAGCCATGTTGTACATGCAGTAACTCTTATACAGACCTGTTACTTGTGTTCAGCTGTACCCAGGACAAGACCAACATCCTGCTGACACATAGACACCTACAACCCGAATTGAATACATTATGGAGACCACAATCAGTCAGTGTGAATAACAGCTATAATGCATCATGGCTGGACAACTACACACCCTGACATGTAAGCATTAAACTTTCCAGCTGAAAACATGTTACACAGCATTACATTGCCAAACCTTATTACATTCACCCTGTGCATCAGAACTATATTAGCATGTCCCTGCATCGATAGTATGGATGACAGGGATGTGGCACAGTTATTATCATATGCACAGGGTGTGTTGTGGGTTTGCCAGAGACCTAGGCTTAGCCATTTGGCTGACATCATATCTGCATGTGTTTGGGGAATTTGTTATCAATTTGGCTGTGCAGATGGGGTGTATGTAGGTATGAAGGTGCCCTAGCTCTATTGGTGATGTGTGTGTGTGTGTGCATGCATGCACACAGTTCTGCCATGTGGCTGCTCTATACAGAGGTTTGTTGGAAAGCTGCAGACTGTAAATGGCAGGGTGTGCAGTTCACCATGTCCTGCTATGGACATGAGAACTATGGCTGCCAGGAGTTCCACAGTCACTACCAGGTACAAGCCCAGATATGGTACTTTCCTCTGATGATGATAAATGTCCGCTGGATCCAGGTCCATGTTGGGACTGGCCAGGATCACGTGCACATAGCCTTCTGTGTTGTGGTGTGGGCAGCACCCCCCTGGAGTGCTGGTGCTGGTACTGCCACTAAGGGAGCGGCTTTGACTTGTTGCACATCCAAGTAGACCTCCACCTATTGGTTTTTCTGACCTACGTCTATGTGGCTGTCCCCCTACTCCCACCATATGCTCTAACAGAGACATTGCACGGTCGAGAATTCCCACCATCTCATCCAGCCGTCTATCCAGTACCTCTGCAAAATAATGGTGGGCACCTGCAAGACCACGGATGTTGTCAAGTACAGCAGAATGAGTAGCTCTCTGGACCCTCAGACACTGTCTGGTATAACTTGCCATACGTGTCTGTGCCTCCATGATGGCCTGAAACATGCGTCTGGTGATACCTGCTATGGCACTTCTGTCAGGGGCATGATGGCCAGAAGCCCTCCTATGAGTACCCCTGTACATCTGCCTGTGTGGTACCACATCAGTCATCCAACTATGGCTGCTGTGTACAGACACACTTGCCATAGTCACTAACCTGTCCTGTCCCATGCCACCACCCACTAACTGTCCCTCATCTATGGCCACTGGTGATGGGGTATGTATAGGCATTGTGATTGTGTGTGGGGATGGGTTGGATAAAAGTGGGATCTCAACTGATGGCACAGCTTCAGCCCCTGGCAACCCTGCCTGTGCCTCACCATACTTATCATCATTGTCAGAGTCTATATGGACACTAACATCAGTTTTCCTGCAGCAGGAACCCTGACCCACCCTGCCACCTGTGAGGGGAAAACAAAAAACATAATTTAAGAAATGTACATTATTGCTTACCTCTACACGCACTCAAACACACACACACACACACACACACACACACACACACACACACACACACACACACACACACACTTACAGGTGAGGTGGCACAAAGATATTACACAGATCTCTCATTACCCAACAGTCAACATGCATGACATATGGCACTCAACAGCATGCACTGCAGCTATATTACCAACATTATACATCTCTGTGATACATGAGTTGTTTTAGAAGGTGATGACCCTTCCCCTGGAACACACTGCACCCATGTACACAGTATTGCTGTGCACCTGTTCAGCACCCTGGCATGTACTGTGCACCATCCCCCACCATTGCTAAATGTGTATATGTGTGGCAGTTATGTTTTCTCTGTTGCTCACAGCCCTTATGTGTTTGTCTAACATATACCTGGGATGATATGAGGACAGATGTCAATAGTGAATGCCTCGCCTCTGATTTTCAGATCTCATCATCAGCAGTGCATGTATGAGCAATAAGATCCAATTACACTGACAACCTTCAGACATTACTGTAGCTATGAGGAGTATACACACCCTTATTGACATGACAGCCTCTTCCATGAAATGCAATGGGGTCACAATACTTCATATGTTAACATTACACACATCTGATATGTAACATATGACCTGTGCAATCAAATGCAGTATCAAGCAAATGTGCTAGTTGTGCAGATGCTTACTGAGATGCATACACTATGTGGGTTGCATAAGTGTGTACACCCTTAACACAATGGTTTTTTGCAGCACCTGTTAAGTGAACTACAGCAGTCACTATTTCGGGAAGGGGTATACTAGCATGTCCCATCTTCACTTGCCATTATTTGGTCACTCCACCCTACAAATGTCCCTCAACTCTGCCGGATTGCAAGGTCAGCTCATGTGCACAGCCCTTGGAGGTCACACAGTGCCTTCACTATTGCTGTGGAGTCAGGGTTATGTCTGGAACAATTCATGATCTTGACTGTGTT
>NC_056737.1:1795187984-1795206387 GCF_019279795.1 Protopterus annectens
ACATACTGATACCCGTAACTTTTGGTGTTACTGTTTAAAACAGAAAGATAAATGTAAAGGGAGGTGTGTCCCAGAACATGACATGAATGGTGAGAAAGTGTTAAAAACAAACATGCATTTCCACGCTCCCAATCCCATTACTTGTGAAGGTTTAAGGGTTCATACAGCCATTAAAAGAAGAGCTGCAAGCACATTAGAAAATCCCTGCAAGATTGTGTCCGAGGATTAGCAACAACCTCTGTGGATGTGGTTAACACAGTACATAATTCAGATGCCTTGAAGCAGACAGTGAGGAGGGTTAGGCATAAGGGAAAGGTCCTCCAGTATGCATTCATCGGTTGCATTAAGCAATATAAATGCTTCACTGTTCAGTGTTAAATGTGGTTCAATAATTGCCCAACACATAAAGAACAATGGTGTTGTAACTAATGCAGTAGTGTTAACCACTGTAAGAAATCTTCAGGTCATGTGTAGTTCAGAATATGTACTAGTGGAGAGCACATTTCCACTGACTGTTAAGGAATGCAAACAAGTGTATACCATTCACTGCTGTTTGCAGGGAGGGATAGAAGACAAGGTAGTTCCCGTGGTGTATGGCATCCTTAACTCAAAGGCCGAGAGCAATTACAACTGCTTTTGGACAATAGTGATTGATTTGTGTACCCAGCATGATTTAATATTTAAACCGGAGATGGTGTTGTGGGATTTTGAAAAGGGAGCGATTAACAGTATTGTCAAGAATGTACCATCCTATAAGGTGAAAGGCTGTTGGTTTCACCTGTGCCAAATTGTGTGGAGGCACATTCAAATACTCAGCTTGCTACACTATTTGGATCAGATGTGCGATTTTTCCCTACTTTGTAAGCAAATACCTGCCCTAGTCTTTGTAAAACCTGAGGACATCCTTCCTACCTTCCAGTTAATCGAAGCTGATATGCCTCAGCATGCTAGACCATTGTACAGGTTCTTTAAGAAGAATTACATTTTGGGGAGACCTCGCCATTATGGCATTAGACATGCCACAGCTGAATGTATTCCACCTTTATATAGCATTGACTTTTGGAATCAGTATTACACCTACCTACCTACTGGGGTATCCAAGGACACAGAACACTGTTGAGTGTTGGCACAGATGCCTGCCAGTCTGTTAGGGAAGAAGAAATTGTATCTAAATGATGTCCTGCATGCAACAGAGTTAGAGCAGAAACATTTAGAAGATCTAAAGCACAGGGCTTTGACATGCCTTCCCCGTCCCCTAAATGGAGGCGACTTGTACAAAAGGAGTCATCTCTCATGAAGTTATTAACTAAGAGGAATGATTTCACAGCATGAGGGTTTGTGCAATTAATTTCACAGCATTGTTCATTTTAATCATGAGTCACTCATAATATTTACAATGGTACTGGGTGCGTCGTAAGTGTGCAGTGTTTCCTCACCATTCACATGTACAGAATTGCTGGAATCAACATTATAAAACACGGAACATAGCTTATATACACTGAAGGTATTTATGAATGGGACGGTGCTTCACTTATTATGTAGATGGTGTTCGGATGATGGTATTGCAATGGACGTTTGGCAGTGTTTGACATTAACATAGAATGTGGAATTCGGCAATACACAACGGCGTTTTGAGTATGCGCACAAACAATTTTCGGTGTTCTGAATTGGTATTGTAGTTCGGTTATGTTTTTTTGTTTGGTTAAACAATAGTAAACCGATATATATATATATATCTATATATATATATATATATATGGATATATATATATATATATATCTCTATACATATATATATATATATATATATATATATATATATATATATATATATATATATACATATATATATATATAGAGAGAGAGACAGAGAGAGAGACATATATATTTGTATATATATCTATATCTATATATATATGTATATCTATATATATATATATATATATATATATATATATATATATATATATATATATATATACACACACACACACACACACACACACACACACATTTATAGACATGTATGTTTACATCTATACATACATATATATACATACATATATATACATATATATATATATATATATATATACGGTTCTAGGATGGAAGATCGACAAAGGAAAGACGACCAACTTCACCCGCGAAAACACGACGAAATAACCGACACTACAACCACGGACATTTCACAGGTAAGGGGTTTAAAATTCACTAATCAAGCCTACCATGTTCAGGTAAGGTGGCAGTGTTATGCATGTGTTAAATTTAAACCCCTTACCTGAACATGGTAGGCTTGATTAGCGAATTTTAAACCCCTTACCTGTGAAATGTCCGTGGTTTGTAGTGTCGGTTATTTCCGTGTCGCTGAAGTCAGTGTCGGTCTTTTCCTTGTCGATCTTCCGTCCTAGAACCATATATATATATATATATATATATATATATATATATATATATATATATATCCACATCTATATGGGTCCTATTTGTTTTGTCGACAGTATGGGTCATCGAA
Source organism: Protopterus annectens (assembly GCF_019279795.1). Lineage (NCBI taxonomy): Eukaryota > Metazoa > Chordata > Ceratodontiformes > Protopteridae > Protopterus > Protopterus annectens. The sequence continues at coordinate 1,795,190,497 of NC_056737.1, forward strand.
CCGTACTTTGTCAAAATTACTTTAGTGAAAGTGCATTTTGTCGAAAATGCACTTTTGCTAAAGAAATCAAAAAACAATAAAAAAACCACACTGCTTGCATGTAGCATTAGTTGTACATCAACGTATACCATGGCTATGCAACTAAGGAAACTGTTGTTGAGATCGTAGTACAGTGGGGATAAGGGATTATTCCCTTTTCCCCAGTGTAGTGCGATCTTGGAGTGAGAATATTAAAGTGGGGGGTGTAGAGGGGCTTGTCCCCCCTGCATAATACTGTGTAGTGTGTTATTTTTTTATTTAGATTTTATTTTTTTATTCCATGAAAGTGCATTTTCGATGGAATGCACTTTCGCGGAACTGAGTTAGTCAAAGTATGGTTCGATGAATCATACTTTCGATTTAACAATGTAGACCCATACATATATATACATATATGTACAAGGAATAACTGATGTACACAATTATAAATGTTTTCTAAGATGTTTAAGGTACAGTGACACAATTGGTCAATACACATTTATTAAATATTTATTTTATTTTATTTACATACATATACATTTATTAAATATTTATTAAGTATTTACATATATGTTAGGTCCGAACTGTAACATATATATCTGTAATATATATTTCTAATTTTATATCCAAATTTTATACATAATTTTTCATAATTTTTTATATAAAAAATTTTTTTACATAGTGTAAATTCTATTTATTTATTAATACATAAATACAGGTTTGAATGTATTTTTAAATCAATTTTTTATAAAATAATTTATTATAAAATACATTTACACGGTATATGTTTTATATTTGTATTTATTTAATTAACATTACATTTTGTTATATATATGTACATACACACACATAAATATATATGCACACTTTTTAGGGAACTATATTAAATTTATTTGTATTATTTTAAAGTTTATAGACAGGTTTTAACGTGTAAGGTTTTGTGTGACAGATACATTTACTAAAGTCAAGACTTAATATTTAATTAATCTATCATTTTTTGCAATTAGGTATGTTGATTAGAGCAATTAGAGCTATTGGTAACTATTTAAACTGCAGCATAACAGAATGTTTTTGTACTCTGAAGATGCCCTACAAACAGAGGGGTGAAAGCGCTTAGTATAAGCAACTCTCATTTATGGTTTTATCTATCTACTTTTTTATCGTTGATTTGTCGTGTTATAACAGTGGTGAATAAAGTGTACTTTCAAACTTCGTGGAGCCTGTTCTAAGTTTTACTGGTCTTTTGGTTTTTGCAAGTTACGTTCAGTGGTAAACATTCGGGTTCCTGACGTGGATTGTCTGCTTTTTCACCAAATTGAACACTTCATTTTTAAATTACGGATTCCGGCTGCAGTTTCTTAGGTTAAAACAACGTTACACTCATTTCACGAAGTGTACTCACTGACAGGGTTATTTTGAGCCTATAACTAAGGCTGAGTTTTTTCATCTTCTTTAAAACATCATGGAATATTCACTACTATCTAAGTGAGTGATATATTGTTTATTGTACCTTTTTGAAAGAAGCAAAATTACGGAGAAAGATTTTTAGTTGCCTGCCACTTTACAAACAACAAAAAACATTTGCAACTGAATGTTTCTTAATACAGTCATGCTACGTGGGAGCCTGTTTTAAGTTGCATTCATTTGTTTGGTCTTTATAACTTACATTCAGTGGCAAGCATTTGGGTTCCTTAAGTGGAGTGACTGTTTTCTCATTAAGTAAATTACTTGATTCCCAGTATCGCATTTTGGTTGCAGTGTTCTGTTTTCAGAAATAATACACTCGTTTTCAGAAGTGTATTCATTGATTGCGTTACTATCTTGAAATTAAGACTGAGTTTCTCGATTTTTGCTACTAAACACTGGTGTTGTGAGTAAAACAAATATTTAAGTGAGTGATACGCTGTTCACTTTATTTTTTGTAAAAAGCGAAATCACGGAGAAAGATTTTCAGTTGCCTGCCAGTTCACAAACAACAAAAAACATTCGTAATTGAACGGTTCTCAACACAGTTATGTTACGTGGGAGCCTGTTTTAAGTTGCATTTGTTTGTTTGGCTCTTACAACTGATATTCGTTGGCAAGCATTTTAGTTCTTTTAAGCGGAGTGACTGTTTTCTCACTAAATAAAATACTTGACTTTCAATTACCGCATTTTGGTTGCAGTTTTCTGGTTTTCAGAAACGATACACTCACTCTACGAAGTGTATTCATTGACTGTGTTATTAGATCCTGCAATTAAGACTGAGTTTTTTTTGCAACCTATTACTGGTGTTGTGATTAATATATATGGTACGGGAAAAGTTTGGCTTCTAACAGCTTTTATTGACTGAACAAATCCAACAGATACGGACAACAGTTTGACTGATTACTGTGACTGCAACAGGTTTTGGCTTGATCATTTTAATATTGAGTTGAGTTTGTTGTTCTCACCACAATGGAACAATTATTAAAACAACACTTAGAGGTTACACAGCGATTAATTAACCTCAAGCAAGAAAACCGTAATTTAACAACAACTGAGAACGATGTTACTATTACAGATTCTCAAGAGCGGTTATTTACGCTGCATTCTACTCCTGGTAACAGTCCGAATTCACAATCTGCTAGTAATGGTTCAGCACGTTTTATTGGAGGGGACACACAGGCAACAGCAGGAAATGTCAAACAACAGGTACCGCTTCCGAACATTGCGATGAACACTAGGGACTACAATAGAACTAACCAGCAACAAGACCAAAAGTTTTCTGACATAAGGGACATTTTAAAAGCACCTAGTTTTGCATCAGTTGTTAAAAGGAATGTGAATGACATGGGTACTATTAACAAACAATTAATGGATTTCGAAAAAACACTGAAATGTTTTAAGACTTTGCAAATGGACAATGCCTTTCTTGAAAGGTCAGTTGAGCTTGGTCAGGTGCCAAAAGGGTTATGCATTTTTAAGTTACCATTTGGCTTTCAAGAAAACAGTGCATTGTTCGAGGAACTGCTTAGCCTGTTTGACAAAACAGGTATAGAAATGATAAGATTAATTATTAGGAACAACATCATAGAGTTAAGTAAACTAAATGTCACACTTTTAGAATTAGACAAAAGTATTAGAAATGATCTTTTGTTTGAAATCAACAAACACAGATTGGAAAACATTTTAAAAGACATGGACCATTTTGTAATGAAGGGTCTGGATTTTAAGAACAAAAAATTGAATAGGGACAGTTTGGACTATGCTAACAAGAGAGCATATACACATTTTAAACAATATAAATACTCTAAACCAAGAATTTATAATGAAGGGAACAACAAAGGGGCACCCATAGATAGTGACAACAACAATAGACATAAGAAACAAAACAACAAACATCACCAAGTAGATAGGTTTGTTGTTAACAACCGAAATACAAGTGAAAATGAACATGATAGTGTTTTTTTAGAAGAACCGGTCCTGAGGCGGTCAGAGAGACTGCGGGACCGACATCAGGACGGGTACTATCAGAACACTTACAGGAAGGGGAACACTTTTCACAGGAAGAACACTTATTACTAAATGTCCAAGGGTTGTGTAACTCAAATGGGAGTCTGGACAACTTTGATCTAAGTTCAGAAATAGACAAAGATGTTGTGGAGACAATTTATGACCTAGAAATTGTAGATACATCAAAGGAGGAACTGTCTTCTGATTTTGTTGATGATAGACAGAACAATATAGTCAATATAGTTGGTGGATTTGTTATATACAATTATACAGCCACCACATTTGATAGTGGTTGCTTTTTTCTCCTAAAAAAGGATTCACTTTTGTTCCATATTATAAACTAGATATAGCAAAGTTATTAGTTAACCTTAAACTATACACCAGATTACTGAACCTTAAAATGTACTTTGCAAACCAGAAGAATGGGGTAAACATTGAGGTTGGGACACTAACTTTAAAAAGGGGAAGCACATTCATACCACCCCACAACCCCACTATTCATTTATTTACTATTTATTTATTACAATACTATCATATTTCCTCATTTCAAAACTGCAACCTTTCTCTGTGATCACAAATGACTTAATGACTGTACTGTTACTATTGTTCTCATATTAAAAAAAAAAAAAAAAAAAAAAAAAGGGTAAAGAATTAATGCCTTTCTCAACACGTAGATAGCACTATGTGTTTTTTATTACTTGATCTAGACTAATATGTATGCATTGTTGCTCACTGTCTGTGTCACAGGCATTTATTGTAAATGTTTAATTTCTATAACCTTGTTTTAATCTGTGGAGCTTTTCTCCCCGGGCCTCCACTGAAAATGGAAATTATCCAGCTGGACTAGCCCAGTCAACAAATGTAAAATAAATAAAATAAATAAATACATTTGAGAATTTATGTGCAACACAGTTCCGTAGAATAATGAAGTCAACACAATTCTGTCAAGACAATCTTACAAGCAATGAAAGATTTTGTTTGAAGGAATTAACTAAAGAAAACAAATATAGGGTTATGAAGCCCGATAAAGGGGGTGGGGTGATTATAATGAATAAAGTTGATTACATTATGAAGATGTCAACTATGTTAGATAAAGAACAAATGTATGAGAAGGTAAATAAATTTGATATGTACAAGGCATACACCAAAATAGATTGGTTACTCTACGAATACTGGATGGAAGGAATAATAGAAAAAAGTGAATATGAGTATTTATTAGTAGAACATCCGGTAGTACCATCTATTTTTGGGATACCCAAAACACACAAAAGCATTATAGACCCACCACTCAGACCCATAGTTTCAGCTAAAGGTTCTAAATTGGAACCTATAGCTAAATATGTTGATTATCATTGCAAGACTATATTGGAACAGTTTCCACACATTATTAAGGATTCTTGGGACTGTTTGGACAAGTTAAGAGAATTTAATAATCTTGGTTCCAAAGATGACTTTTTAATGGTAACAGTAGATGTAATAGATTTATTTTCAGTGATCCCCCACAAGGAAGGGTTGGAGATGTTTGAGAAACTTATTCACAATCACAGCAAGCAACATACAGTGAAGAAAAGACTATTTATAGACATGATTGAAATGGTGCTCAACAACAACTACTTCTACATGGAGGGGATTTTTACAAGCAGCTCACTGGAGTAGCAATGGGGGCCAGATGTGCCCCCATTTATGCAAATCTAGTGTTGGCACAGTGGGAGAAGGATATAGTTTTTCCATCTATATTTTGGACAAAGATATTGTTCTATGTGAGGTACCTAGATGATATACTGGTGTTTTGGAAAGGGACAAAGAATGAAATTACAGATTTTATGGATTACCTCAATACTTCGACAAGTTTTTTGAGATTCACAACAAAGATACACGAAGAGATTTGTGATTATTTAGACATAAGGTTATACCTTAAGGACAACATAGTAGAATCCAACATTTATCGTAAGGAGACATACTCCAATTCATATCTACACTATACTAGTTGTCATCCACAATTTCAGAAAAAGAATTTGGTGAAAGGCCAAATGATAAGGTTATCTCGTATCATCAGTGAGGACATAAACTTTGCAAAGGAAATAAAAACTATAGAACAAATGTTCATTGATAGGGGCTATCCCATGGATTTCATTAATAGAATTAAAGATGAAGTGGTGAACAAAAGAAAGAATACTTTCAAACCTATCATCAAACACGGGTTACTGAAAGACAAAAACAGTAACAAAGCTATAGATAAATTTGTTGGGTTTATGACAGATTTATTTTACCATACAATCAAGCATCTAACACCATAACAAGGGTATTACAAGACACTTGGTCATGTGTTTTTTCTAACAACCTTGAATTTAATGAAATCATAGGTGGTAACCCCAAGATTACCTATAGTAGAGGAAAAAATTTAAAAGGAATTATTGAAGGTAGTGAACACATCAAATCATTCTGTATATCTAAAATGAGTAAATGTGGATTATGCAGAAGTTGCAAATTCATTAATGACGGTCCTTACACTATGATTCAGGGATACGATAGGTCAATTCAATGTCCCGGTTATGTCAATTGTAATACTAAAAGAGTCATCTATTTAGCAACATGTATTTCCTGTGCAGCTTATTATGTGGGAAAAACAAATAGAAGGCTAAAAGATCGAATATTAGAACACAACAGGGACATTAGAAACAAAAGGACAACTAATGCTCTATATGTCCATAGTACTAAATGTGAGCAATTTAAGAGATTTGTATTTTTTGTTATAGACCGTATTCCTAATCAGTATGAAAAAGGAGGTGACCTTGATAATTTATTATTGACTAAAGAGTGTTTGTGGCAGCTTAGGTTAAATGCAGATACAACACCTGTTCTGAACGGTTCTATCTCTATTTCAAGTATTTTAAAATGGAGATCTCTTTGCATATAACTTAATACATTAAGTGTATTTCCCTACATATAAACAGTAGATTATGTACAAGGAATAACTGATGTACACAATTATAAATGTTTTCTAAGATGTTTAAGGTACAGTGACACAATTAGTCAATACACATTTATTAAATATTTATTTTATTTTATTTACATACATATACATTTATTAAATATTTATTAAGTATTTACATATATGTTAGGTCCGAACTGTAATATATATATCTGTAATATATATTTCTAATTTTATATCCAAATTTTATACATAATTTTTCATAATTTTTTATATAAAAATTTTTTTACATAGTGTAAATTCTATTTATTTATTAATACATAAATACAGGTTTGAATGTATTTTTAAATCAATTTTTTATAAAATAATTTATTATAAAATACATTTATGTTTTATATTTGTATTTATTTAATTAGCATTACATTTTGTTATATATATGTATATACACACACATAAATATATATGAACACTTTTTAGGGAACTATATTAAATTTATTTGTATTATTTTAAAGTTTATAGACAGGTTTTAACGTGTAAGGTTTTGTGTGACAGATACATTTACTAAAGTCAAGAATTAATATTTAATTAATCTATCATTTTTTGCAATTAGGTATGTTGATTAGAGCAATTGGTAACTATTTAAACTGCAGCATAACAGAATGTTTTTGTACTCTGAAGATGCCCTACAAACAGAGGGGTGAAAGTGCTTAGTATATGCAACTCTCATTTATGGTTTTATCTATGTACTTTTTTATCGTTGATTTGTCGTGTTATAACAGTGGTGAATAAAGTGGACTTACTGGTCTTTTGGTTTTTGCAAATTACGTCAAGTTTATACAATATTTGAAAAAAAACAATTTGACATTCACTTAGTCAAAGAGGGAGAAAGAGAGTAGGCTGGAAAATATAAATAGTAGTAAAGAGTTAGCTTGTAATAATTAAAAGTGTGGTGAGGCAGTAGCCCAGGAGGCAGGGGAAAAGGGGAAGTGAAAGGAGGATAAGTAATGTTTAGTCAGGCATTGAGCAAGGACAAAGCCGGTGTATTTTTAGGTGATCTTTGAGGTGTTTCTTAAAGAGTGGAATAGATGAGAGAGAGGTTAGTGTTTTAGGAAGGTTGTTCCAGATTCTGCCCACGACATTGGTAAAGAGTGAGTCACCAGCTTTGTTGATGGATTTATTGTTGGCAATTAGTAACTTGCTAGCTGAGCTTAGTGTTGTAAGATTTTTATATGGGGAGATCAGGTTAGAGAGGATAGGAGTATTAGTAGGGTGGTACAGAATTTTTTGTGTGATCACAAGTTGATTGTATCGTAGTTGGTTTTGTAGTTCTAACCATTTGAGTTGTTTGAGGTTGAGACAGTGGTGGGTTCTATAGGGAGAGCCAGTGGCTAATCTGACTATATTATTATAGCTAGTTTCAAGCTTGGTAAGATTGTGCTTAGATAGATTGGTATAAATGGCAGAAGCATAGAATAGGGTAGAAGTAAGATGAGCCTGGGCAATGGTGGTTCTAGCCAGTTGTGTAAGGAATGGTTTGATTCTATACAGGGATCCTAGTTTTTTATTGATAGTTTGAATAGTATTATTGATATGGTCATCAAAGCTGAGGTTATGATCAATGGTTATGCCCAGAAGGCGTGCAGTAGGATCAGGGGAAATACAAGTTCCATTATAGGAGGTAATAGTGAAGTGGATCTGTGGAGATTTTTGGGTGGGAGTGAAGAGTAATAATTTGTTTTTTTCACACACACACACACACACACACACACACACACACACACACACACACACATACTTACATACATCTACATATAAAAAACATTTTCCTTACTGTTGAATGTCTGTGCTGCATGATATTTTTGAGAAAACATCGCATTTATTTGCAGCTCAAATGGCTTTGTGGTGAATCACTGTGACACTGGTGTGTTGGGTCATGGGCTTGATACTTGTAGGGCTGATTAATTAGTTGTTGGGCAGAACAAGGGTTGTTGAATATACAGACCCCTGGATTTACTAATCTTCCGTGTAAGACTAGATTAGTCTTGCACAGAAGCGCCAGTGTAAGAGTATGATGGCAGTGCACCATGCATATTAATGAGGGCGCGCTGCCTCAACTCTAAAGCTTACACGGATCGTGGACGAGTTTAGAGGGCGTGTCAAACTGCCAAGAAGTCCAAAAATCCATGTCCCTGCAATGAAGAAATGCAGCAACTTCCATTTACATGAGCGAGTCCACTCACATGTGTACAGTGTTACTCTCCCATATGATAACCAACTTACAAAATAAAAAATAAAAATATATTTTTTTCTTCTGATATAGCTGCCCGTAGTTGCATGAGTTTGCTCGGGTTTGCCCATTGCTTAGCTAAAGTTAGCAGTTTAGACACCAGAAGAGGATAATAAGAAAAATATATGCAAGTTATGCAACATAGCAATAGCATAGTGGATAGAGCCTTTGCTCAAAGAAGAGACATTCCTGGTTCGAGTCCCACTTCTGCACGTTCCATTTTCTGTGGGAAATCTGTATACAAAAATATTTCCTGACATTTTTTATGTATAAGTTTTGTAAAAAGCATTGAAATGTTAAATGTAATAGTGCATGAATTATATACCTATATATGAAGGTGAAATGTTTATGCATTCTGAGGCATGAGTGCCCGATTATAAGCAATATAAAGCACTGCTAAGCACATTTTACCAGTATTGAGCATATTTAAATACAATTGCACATAGCTGCACATCGCGCTAAGCAGCACAACATCGGGCAATGTTGAGCAATGTTGAGCAAAGTTGGGCAACGTTGAGCAAAGTCGGGCAAAGTCAGGCAAAGTCGAGCAAAGTTGGGTAAACATGCTCACACCTGCTTTACTGTTACTTAACCAGTCAGGTCTGCCCAGCAGGAAAATAAAAAGCAGTGACAGGGCTCAAACTCAGAATACTGTGCACTATAGTCACAGTATTTAACCACTAAGCCATGAGAGCATTTCACACACATGCACTTTCAACAGACACATATCTATCAAAGGGACTTTAAACATTGGTAACATTAGCTAAGCAGGAGTGCCCACAGCTGAGCTTTTCCAAAACTGGCCAATCACAAATATGTGTGGGAAATGTGGCATATTTAAGCTCCACAGGCGGGAATACTTGCTATAACTGGTTGAAGCTTCCTTCTGCAGTCAGCATGGCTGGTGTTGGTGATTTAGAGCAAAACGCTGGGGCATCCAGGAGTCCAAAATTATGGTTTGGCTCCTCATCCACAAACATGAGGAAAGACTCCTTCAGGGCCAGTACCAGGGTACCCAATATAAAACAGAGGCCTGGAACAGTCTTGCCCATGATCTCACCAGTGCCACTGGTGTTCCTCAGACTGTTAAGTAGGTCAGGCACCATTATTCTGACCTGAAGCGGTGTAGGGGGGATGAACTGGACCGGTGGATCCAGGAATCCTGTATGATGCCTAATGCCCCAGTACTGAGTAGGTAGCCATTGTATTAAGTAGTTAAGAATTGCCATGCTTGTCTATACTATGGATAGGTATGTCTCAATATCACTGCATTTACTTCACAGCTGCAGGTGACCAGGCAATGAACCTGCAAGCCCATGAAGATAGGCTGCAAAGGCTGCATAATGAAGCAGGTTAGTAATTATTCTGCATGTACTGTTATATAAAATAAATGAGAGAGCCTTCAAAAAGTCTTTTAACGCAATAAATAAAGGTGTAATAATCCTTTAATAAATGTATGATTCATGGAGTGCATCTGTGTCATTTTCTTTGATATGTTGTTGTACTGTTGCATTCTACAAATGGTAGTGTTGCATTAAGCAGTGTCAACCTACACTTGGGTAGGCCCATATGACGTGGATGAAGGGAGTGCCAGTAGCTTGTATGCATATGTACAGCCCTCAACCGTTGGTTCATGGCCAGCATGTACAGGTTAATCTGACACATGAGTAGCTTGGTATTGTGTTCCCAGAAATGTCAGTGTGCTGTTAGAAATGTAGGGAACTGTTAACATATAACAGATACTTTCACCTGAACATATCTAGATAATTATATGAAAGTAGAGCTGTCAGTGTACCATCTTAGCAGTAGTGTGTGTGAGCAACTCTCAAAATATGTTGCATTAACATCTGCATCTTGGACAGTTTGTATGTAAGATACAGCTCATGTATATAATGATCTAGCAAAATCCAATTGCACAATATAAGGACATTGGGTAGTGTAATAATACATGTAAGGGACATATAACTGCAGTTAATAGGAATGTAGTGAAAATTAGAAGGATATATAAGTTGTTAATTGAGCTATCTTTTTCCACCCTACTGTATGTGCATAAAAAATGCAATTCCACACCTCAATCGGTATGTCTAATCTAAAAACATTTGTTGGGACATATGTCCTATTGCTTTAGGAGTATTTGCATTTATTTCTATGCATGTGCCCTGTTAAAATACCACAATATTGGTGGCCTGTTGCCATCAGTTAAACCTGCATGCTGTTGTAATGTCCACTATTTTTATGTGTCATGCTTGCTTTTCAACTGTTGAAAATCTGGTGTGTTGGGTTAATGGGAATACTTCTGCATGCTGTTATAACTAATTGGCAATGCTGTTGACTGTTTATAAGCCATATTTTTATTAAACTCTTCAAAACATAGTTTGCATGGGAAGGCCGGTCCCAGTGGACCCACCTGTCCCACCTCAGCTGGCCATGGCACCTGGCACCAGCAGATCTGGTTCCCAGCTTGGGAATGCCTCCTCTGTTGGCCCTGTGCCACGTTCGGGTGGAAGCACTGCAGAGGATGGGTCTCGCCCCCCCCCCCCGTGCAAGCGTGGTCAGAGAGGCACCTATCACCCTTTGTACGGTCTGGGCTGTGGTGCGTAGAGAGAGTAAACATTCTGTTGCAGAACCTCTATGCCTTGAGGCTCAAGTGTCGCAACTCCCGGGTCAGCCTGCCCCTCCTACACAGCCCCCAGCACAGCCATCTTCTGGGCCGTGAAGGTGCAGTGGTGACTGCCCATGGATGAGGACCTCAGTCCCACTGTTTCAATCTGGGGGCTCATGGGCTTGCAATTTCCAAACATCCCTCCCTGTCAAAGGTGTTCACCCACCACATGTATCATATATCGACCCTGTAGGCATCTTGTTTGTCTTGTCTGTTTACCTCTCCAACCTACCTCCCCAAATATACCTACTTCCCCTACCATACATTCCACTCTCACCTGAAAAAAAGGGCAATCTGCTCGCAAAAAAAATAAAAAAATGGCGTCCCATACATAGCTGCCCATTTTGCACACATGTCCACTGGACACATGAAATGTTATTTAATTGGAATTACAACATACTTTGTTGTCTTCACCCCTCTCTCAGGGGTTGAAGGGTTCATATCTACCTCCAAATTTATTGCTTATGCACAACTGTTGCTGTTAAAGAAATGGGCAGCTATGGATCATCCCTACACCAGCCCTGCACATCCTGAGCTATTTTCCATACTGTCTTTCCCTCTTTGTGCCCCTTTTTCACCACTTTCCTATCTCCCCATTTTTATTTTCTTTCAAAGAAATTAGCACGGGGGTGAGCGGGAGTAAGCACTTTTAAGCAGTAATTAGTGTGTCTGCGCAAGTTTGCGCATGTTTGCGCTTGGCTAAGCAATGCACAGCATTTCGCAAACCTGCTTACAACTGCTTAAAAGTGCCTTAATCACTCTGTATGTGAGGGCCCTTGTTCTGCTCAGTAACAAAATAAAACATCTCTGTAAGTCTCGAACCCCAGACCTTGCACACACTACACAACATGAAGTACCACTAAACCACAGTAGATATACATCAAGTTGGTGCTTAAATAATTATATCATGCATCAGGATGAGTGAATGTAAAGGAAAATTAGGAATACCATACCAGACAACTTGTTCTGTGGATGTTGACCAACAGTTGTTTTGGGATTACATTACATGACTGTGATAAGAGAAGCGGCCATTCTAGCAGGAAATAATGTTACACCTTCACCTTACAACCCCATACAGTATCACAGCAGGACAAACACTGGCATATCTACTTAGGGCAGAGGCCATACCTCTCAACTCTCCCTAATTTTCAGGGACGTCGCTGATTTTGACCCAAATCGTAGCTGTGTCCCTCTGAATCCCCTCCTAAAACTATTGATTTTGGGCAGAAAGATGGTGAATTACACTTAATGAATAATGACAATAATTAAGAGTTATACACTTCTTTTACTTCAGAAAAGGTGTAATAATTCATATGCTCTGATTCTCTCAATGTCTCAACTTAATGGCACCGATATTTTAAAGGTGTCCCTGATTGTCCCTGAGTTTTTCTTGACTTTTCCCTGATTCTGTTCAAATATGTACCTGATTGGTTGAGAAGTCTGGCAGAGGCAGAAACACAGAGGCATGTTAGCCTTTCTGCTGTTACACACTGTGCAAATAGCTTTGGAAGGAGTTTTGGAAACATACTCTTATGTAGGAATAAAACATTGAAATACAAATGGATGTAGCCATGTACTAGTAGCAACCAACTGTAAGAATGCCATTGCTCTATTGCTGAAAAGACCTGTGTGGTGCACAGACAAAAAAATAACTGGCTATTCTCTGGCTATCATGTGGATAGGTCCACAGTTGGGAGTTATGCAGACAGACTACATGCCTTGTTAAACTAACATGTACACAGCAACACTGTAAGTCCAGCAAGATAAAATCTACACAATACTAACTATGCTCTCTGTACTTCTGCAACCCTACCCAAATGTAGAATATACCTGTGTGTGCAGGGTCTACCAAGGATGTAGGTAAGCATACTCACAGTACTGAAATGTGTCCAGTTTTCTTGAGCAGCTCATGCTAATGTCAACACTAAAAAAGCACACAATGTTTAGGACTGTGTAAATGAATATTCACAGTATAGCAGTTCACAAACAATTCTTGTGCCAAAGGAATACATCTCCATAACTAGCTTTGTATGGCAGTTAATTGTAACAGTTGAAAGGAAAGTAAATCTTTCCATGTATCTTGGGGTAGCATTTTGAGAGATGAGTACATTTCTATACTGACAAGTGGGTAATAGAAGCAGCAACATTAGGTCTGAGTACAAAATGTAAATCTCTGGCTACACCCCTGGCTTCTGATATAAGAACTATACCAACCTTCTGTCTTAAACAATGATGTCCACACCAAACAAGGATGATCTCCATCTTGGAAAGCTGAAATGGCCATGCCTACATGAGTCAGCAATTTATAGTACTGGGTTGCTATGACAGTGATTACTTCAATTACTACACAGCAGGCTCCATGCAATTAGCAAATGGTGGGTACTAATTGGTGCAGAGGCCATCACATGCTCATGTGCAATTCCTACAAAAGCAGGCTGCAATCTATGCAAACAAACTCAATCACTCTATTGCAGAGACTGACAGAGAAAGACAGAGAGAGAGAGAAAAGGAAAAAGAAATATTACCAAATTATACAAAGGAAAGGTATGTGACACATATGTATTTACTGGCATGCAGTAGATGTTATTGAAGAATAGTCCACATAATGTGAAACATTCATATGTGGCAGCAGTACTTCTTTCTGCACAGATGTTTTGCTTAACTACTGCTATGGACAATACTGTCTGTACCTGTGGGCAGTGGGACATACCTATGAAATGTGTAGCTCAGCATTAAATGTCAAAGATCTGATCCATGTTATCTGTGTTCTGTACAGTAGTGTGGCCAATGGCTGTGGGGGGATTAGCGCTGACATTATATAAACATGGGTGTGACAGAACAACACATGCATGATAGTCATATTAAAGTGTAGCTTAGCACTGGCAAGTGCTGTAGCAGTCTAGTATGCTTATCTAGCATATGTTGCCATATATACCCCCCCCAGTGTTAGTCTGGGGTCATATGTGACACCTATTTGTGTTGCAGCAAGGCCCAGCAGTTCAGCTGTGAAGTCCAGGGACTTACAACAGTGTGGACCATGTGTGTGTATGCCACACACATACATCGAAATATATATATGTGTCATATATATTCACATCTGTATATGTGCATAGAGCAGGGGACATATTGCAACTGTTTGTGAAGGGGGGATATATATGTTGGTGAAGGTTAGTATGCGCATATTTGTATGAAGGTTTTAGTGTGTGACAAACAAGACAGCATACAGTGCTGGTATATGACATGTGGTGGTAAAACACTGTGGGTGGTTCATTCAGTTTGCAATGTTGAAGCCAGTAAGGCCTGCTAAAGCTACCTGGGCTGTGAACACCTTCAATGCATTTACCCCAAGGCTGTGCGATGTTTTTACATTACTGTACACCTTACATCCTTTGTATAATTGATATTCTCACTATGAAAGGTGAAAAATGTATATGTGCCTATATATATATATATATATATATATATATATATATATATATATGTATATGTAAACAAATGGATGTGTAAATGTGCATATATATATATATATATATATATATATATATATATATATATATATATATATATTTAGATATACTCATAGACACCTACATCTACTTGTTGCAATAGATTCTCTGTACTGTTGACTGGCTGTGATGGTCAATATGTTTGTGAATACGTCAAAGATATGTATCTGTGGGATAGCTTACTGGGGAACTGTTTATGTTATGGTATTCTGGGTCCTTGCTTTGATCCTAGCAAAAGCTGTGTATTCTGTTGCTAGGCAGAACAAGTGCTATTGCATACAGTGTGATTAAGTCCCTTGGTTTTAACTAGGGTGTGTCATTGGAGGCTAAAGCACTGCATGTATGATTATTGATTGGTACCGATGTTGAATGCAAATCCTGTGTGTGCTGTAGTACTAATTAAAGCTCTGGTACTGTACAGCAAAGTATGGTGTATGTCCACATTGCTTGCATCTACTGTTTTGTGTGGTCCCTGTATTCATCACAGATTACATTTCTCAAGATTAAGGTTGTGTAAGTACTGAGACACAGTACTGTATAGTACACACTGAAAGCTTATCTGGGTTGTCATACCTTTGTGTCCTGTAATTATGTCTGACATGTGTGTGGGTATGTCTGTAACATGTCCTTTGACATATGTGTGGTAATACATATAACTGTGTATCTAGCAACATTCATAGTGTACTACAGCAGTATGTGACCTATATTCCCAATTGTGCACATATTTTGGCCAAGGGTTTGGCATTAACAAGTTGTATGGTATAATATTAATACATTTACTGGACCTTACACTGATTGTGATGGATGATATATTTCTTTACACATCAGCTTGATGTATATCTGCTGTGGCTAGGTGGTGCATCGTGTTGCATACAGTGTGCCAGGTACTCTTGTATAGTCTTATATAGTGATTTTATTTTGTTGCTGTGCAGAGCGTGGTTCATTGGATAGAGAGTGAGCAAGGCACTTTCAAGAAATTGTGGGGTGAAAGGGGCCCGTGATTTAAAAGGTT
>NC_056737.1:1795206887-1795274770 GCF_019279795.1 Protopterus annectens
ATCTATACACATTACTGAGATTACATCTTCCCACAGGTGCATTTGTAGGATGGTGACATCATCAGACTTGACAAAGATGAGTACATCACTTTAAGGGGTGGGAGTAGTTGCCAGAAAGGTTGCCCCCTCACCAGAGAGAGACAGGCACACACACACACAGTAGGCAAGTGCAGGATTCAAACCCCTACCTACCTACATACTGATACTGCAGCAGTACTCATTTACACGACGCACTATACACATTATTGGGATTTCAATTTCCCACTGGTGTATTTGTACGATGGTGACATCATCAGACTTGACAAAGATGAGTTTATTACTTTTAAGGGGTGTGAGTAGTCTCCAAAGAGGTTGCTCCCTCACCAGGGAGAGATAAACAGACACACACGCACAGTTGGCAAGTGCAGGATTCAAACCTCCACCTAACTACATTATGATACTACAGCAGTACACATTTACATAATGCACTATACACATTACTGGGCTTTCACCTTCTCACAGGTGTATTTGTAGGATGGCGACATTATCAGACTTGACAAAGATGAGCATATCACTTTTAAGGGGTGTGACTAGTTTCCAAAAAGGTTGCTCCTTTCCCAGGGAGAAAGAAACAGACACACACAGTTAGCAAGTGCAGGATTCAAACCCCTACCTAACTACATTATGATACTATAGCAGTACACATTTATATGACGCGCTACACACATTACTAGGATTTCACCTTCCCACAGGTGTATTTGTAGGATGGTGCCATCATCAGACTTTACAAAGATGAGTATGTCACTTTTAAGGGGTGTGAGTAGTCTCCAAAAAGGTTGCTCTCTCCCCAGGGAGAGACAGACACACACATACACAGTTGGCAAGTGCGGGGTTCTTAATCCAAACTAAGTACTTCATTACACTTCAGCAAGCAATATGGAGTTACAGGGTGCAATACAGACCTTACTCGCTGACAGTTTGACCAAAGGTTTTTTTCACATTTGCTAACCTAAGCAGGCTTATCATACTAAGTGTATTGTGAGTGTATTGTATGCATATGCCATAACCATATCATATATGGGTTGATGCACCACATGCTGGCACACACAGGGTCAAACCAGTGGCTAAGCTCTGTCATTCCAATACTGGACAATACAGTCAAGAGGAGTATGGTCATACAAGCACAACACCAACAGTCTCACATAGACCCACAATATAAACACCAGCAAAACACACACATAAATACACATTACCATAATCGGAGAATACAAATATTAATCTGCAAAAGCGAGAGTGTCCTCCTAAGCAGAGAAGCAAGCAACATGCACCTCCAAGCACACGCCAGAAAACACATAATACACCAAAGCAGTGTGCCTCACAACAGGCCCTAAGGCAAAACAACATACCCAACACACTAGTAATAGGTGACTCCATAGTCAGGCATACAGATGTCCCACTCACTAGGCTGGACAAGGGGAAGTTACTGTCAGTTGTCTGTCAGGTGCTATGATCCGCCACATAACACAAGCCCTTAGATCACTCCAGAACAGGTACATATATGATGTGGTCTTTGTACATGTCAGTGTGAATAATCTGAGATATACCTCCCAGGACAACATGACAAGAGATATATAGTAGCTGTATGATCATGTAGCCCAGGCTGGTATGACCCTGGTATGACCTTGACTTTGAGTAGTATCTTACCTTCACCTACATGATACTGCAATATAACAGAAAGATGATAAACGTCAACAATTGGCTGAGCTTCTGGTGTCATTCAAAGGGTAGCCAGTCTCTGTCTGCCTGGAATGACATGATAGACATGCCTCGTTGCTTCACTAGAGATGGTTTGCACCTGTCACCCCTATGCTTCTGAATACTGGCCAAGGCTCTTGCTGTCCCTATATTACTTTTTTTAGGAAAGGTTCAAAGGGTGATATGGTTCATAGGTTCATAGGTAGGTACTAGCCTATCAGCCCTGGGACCTATACAAGACCAGCCAAAAAGGTACCCTGGCTTTTGCCACCCAAGAAAATTATTTTCCTGTGCGACTGTTGAGCAGAGCCACAGAGGTGATCTCTGGGGTGAATTTCCTATTTCCCATCGAATCATCAAGATTTTTCTTGAAGAATGCTAATGAGGAGCTTTATTTGATATAGACAGGTAGTTTATTCTAGAGTATGGGAAGTCTCTGGGACAGGGATCTATCCCTCCAGCATGTTCTGTTTATTGTGGTGACAAGGTTTAGGTCCCTAGAGCGTGTAGCTTGGAAAGATTGGAATTTCTGTAAGTGGAGCATGTCCAACAGCTCTGGGTTTGACATAGCTTTGTATGTTAGGCAGAGATCACCTCTGAGTAAGTGATATGCGATGGAGTAAAGATGGATTTTTTTGAGACGGTCTGTGTAGGGCATCTGTTTGACACTGGTAATCCTCTTTGTGAGTTATTTCTATGGCCTTTCCATTTGTTGTAGATGTCTTGTGAGGTACATACCAAAAGGGACGTTGAACTCTATAATGGGTCTAATGATTGATGAGTAGAGGGGAAAAATGTCCTCATTTTTTCTGGATGAGAAACCTTTGGTGATGAGGTGTGCCACATAGAAGGATTTCTTGACTGCTGTGGTGCTGTGATTATCAAAGGAGAGACTACTGTCCACCTGTGTCCCAAGGTCTCTTATCACACTTTTGGTGTTAAGTATACTACCGCCTATGTTGTAGTTCATAGGTAAAGAGTTTTTACCAAAGGGGATGACAATGCACTTTCTGGCATTGAGCTTGAGGGCATGGCTTTGACACCAGGCATCTGACTCAGTGAGGCCCTTTTGTATGAGGTCTACATCATTAGGAGTTTCAATTATGCCTACTAGTTTGCAATCATCTGCGAACTCCGTTAGCCAAAGACCTTCTGTGTTAGCCTGTACTTCAGAGAAGTAGATACCAAACATGTTCCATGATGATACGTTCCATGGCCTTGCAGACCAGGCTCATCAGGCTAATGGGGTGGTAGTTCATGGGGTCCGTGGTGGCTCCCCCCTTATGGAGTGGGATAACCGTCACTGTGAGCCATTCAGCAGGCACAAAGCCTGAGGTAAGGCTATGATTGAACATGGTACTTAGGTGGGGTGCCTGTAGTTCATGCAGAACGCAGCCTGGGATGTTGTCTGGTCCCATGGATGTTGTGTTCTTGTCTTTGGAGAGTATGGTTTTAACCTGTGCTGCCGTGATTACAGGAACTTTGCATTCTTCTGGTATAGAGATGGGCTCTTTAATGGGTGAGAGGGGGTAAAGTTAGCACTGAACCTATCTGCCAGGATGTTGGCAATATCAGTTGGGTCTGTATATTTAGTGCCATTGTGCTGTAACTCAGAGCAGATCTGAGTGTTGCCATTGAGATTCTTGACATAGCTATAGAATGTTTTGTGGTTGTCTTTAGAATCAGTGGCAATTTTGTTTTCATAACTAGCTTTGGAGGATTTTATCAGGGATCACAGCTTCTTATTGAGGCTGACCAGGGATCTCCTCCACTCATGGGATTTTACTCTCTTTTGCAACAGTTTCTTCTTTCTGTTGTACAGTTTGGTTATGGCACGGGACCACCAGATTGGCTTCCTTTTTTTGGAGGATAGCATCTTGGTTCTGTTTGGGATAGCACAATCCATGCACTCATGTAAGTGCTTATAAAGAGCAATTGTGTAGGATTCAGTAGTTGTAATTGTATTGTCCATCTGCATGGGTGTCATTATGTTCACCACTTCTATCTTAAGAACCATGAAGTTGACTTTGGAGAAAATATTTACCATGGTTTCCTTAATGGGGGATGGGGGCAGAATGTGGATGTCTAGGGTAATTAGCTTATGGTTGGATCAGACCAATGAGGCACTGACATCAGGTGTGGAACACCGGTCACTCAGGGCAAACCAAACCCCGTAACCAACACAAATAACCACAAAGTGAGCTAAATGCTACTCATTGCCAGAAGTCTCAGCCTCCAAATGCACACACACGAGGCACTTCTCAGTATGGAGAATATTTATATCTGTGCAGTAACAGAAACCTAGTTCAAGGCTCCAGAGAGCACACCAGCACTACCAGGATACTACTCATTCTATACCTACCAGCATCAGAACCTGTATCATAGCACATAGGGCGGGGATGTATCCATATTCATCAAGGATACCTACTCCTCTCTCTACATCCTCTCTACAGGATATGTACCCATAGAATGTTGCACAGCAACGTTCTTCACACTCCACAGGGGTGGGGCCACAACAGACCCTTGGCATTCATACTCTATGAGCCTGACGAG
Organism: Protopterus annectens; assembly: GCF_019279795.1. Taxonomy (NCBI): domain Eukaryota; kingdom Metazoa; phylum Chordata; order Ceratodontiformes; family Protopteridae; genus Protopterus; species Protopterus annectens. The sequence goes on from NC_056737.1 coordinate 1,795,211,175, forward strand.
TCTGATCTGCAAGTCAATGGAGCCAATCATAATGGAAGTCAACAATAAAGACATTGAGAACCTTCACACAGTTGAGCACACCCAGTTTGGCTTCGTCAAAGGAAGATCATGCCTTCTGAACTGGGTGGATTTATTTAAGACAGTCATCCAGGTTACAGATGATTGAAAGGAGCTCCACACAGCCTACCTATACCTTGCTAAGGCCTTTGACATCATTCCCCAGTCTGGTATCATAGATGAACTCACCAACCTGGGCATAAATCCATACATCACAAGATGGATTGCAAACTGGCAGATAGATCCCACAAATCAAGACTTGCTGGCTACATGTCAGACTCTAAACTGGTAACAACTGGTGTCCCCCAGGGTTCAGTCCTGGGGCCCCTCCTGTTTGGTATATACTTCTCAGGAGTACATGCCAACACAGGAGGGTTGTGGTTGACTAAGTTTGCTGGGAACTGTAAAGTTTTTGCCATAATAGATTCCCCGTGTGACACAAATATTCCCCAGTAGGGACTCTATGAGACAGATATGTAGTGTCATAATCATGGCCTCAAGCTCAATGTGAAAGAATGCATAGTAATCCCCTTTGGGGAAAACAAAGTACCCACAAACTACCACATAGGTGTTAGCCCCTAAAAACTGACGAGGTAATAAGGGATCTGGGGACAGAAGCAGATAGTCCTCTTTCCTTTCACAACCATGTTGCCAAAATGGTTAGGAAATCCTATGTGGCCCACCTAATCAACAAAGGGTTTGCATCAGGATCAAAAGAGATAGTGATGGCCCTCTACTCTTAAGTCATCAGACCCATCATTAAGTACAATGCACCATTTTTGATGTACTCAACTAGGCATATCCAGCAGCTGGAGAGACCACATAGGTACCTCACCAAGAGGATTACTGGCCTCAAACAGCTGTGTTATGCAACACAACTGGGAAAACGAAATATGCTCTCTGTTGCGTACTGCCTACTCAGAGGCAAACTCTGCCTAACATACAGAGCCATGTCCAACACATAACCGTTGAACATGCTCCATCTAAGGAAAACAAAATTGAGTCACACTACACACTCCAGGGATATGAACCTCATCACAACAACGAATACAACATGCTGGTGGGATAGAATACTATCACAGAGGCTTGACTTACTGTGGAACAGAGTCCAAATGTACATCAGACAGAGCCCCTCATTGACACTCTTCAATAGGATCCTTGATGAGTGGATGGGAAACAGACAATTCACGCCAGGAATCACATCAGCAGTCCCACTAGAAAGGGGCTTAGGGTGCTAATTATTAGAACTAGGGCGTAGGAGACTAATCAATGGGGTGTTGAAAGCTGCACAACTTGCCTAGGCTAATATATGCCTCTGTGAAGATAGTCTACTACACACCTATGAACCTATGTGACAGGTACATGTCTATAGATAGTAGATGTGTACTTCATTGTACAGTCATGTTGTACAGCAAGCACATGCACCACATACACTGTAATGCTTACAGATACTGGTGGCTATTACGTACAGTGGGTGAGATGTGCACCTCATGTCTTTTGTGCCATATGGATGTGTGCTGGTTGGGACAGTCCTGGATGGCTCCCTGTCATGGTCCCCCTCTTACACACACCTCTGCCCATCCATCTTTGGCTTATTATACTGTGTCCCCCCTACATATATAGGTACATAGGTAGGTAATAGGCTATCTGCCTGAAGGCATATATTAGTATGGCCAGAGTGTGCAGCTATCACCACACCTGGGGTTAGTTATCTATTCCTCTGTGTAGTAAAGCTGATGAAGTGATCTATGGTGTGACAGTTCAGTTTCACATACACTCATCAAGGCTCCTCTGGAAGAGTGTTAGTGAGGGACTCAGCTTAATGTAGGTTGGGAGCCTGTTTCAAAGCAAGGGGAGTCTGTGAGTTAGTAATGTATCCCTCCAACATGTTCTATTTATTCTTGTGATGATTATATCATTAGAGCTTGTAGCACTGTGATCTTGGGTTTAATTCAGATAGAGCATGTACATCAGTTCTGCATTGGACATGGACCTGTATGTTGGACAGAGATCGCTTGAGTAGACGGTATGCAACAGAGTACAGATTGAGTTACTTCAGTCTTGTTGCATGTTGCAACTGTTTGAGGCCAGTAATCCTCATGTTGAGGTACTTCAGTGGTCTTTCCAGCTGCTGAAGGTGCCTAGTCGGATTCATCTCAAGTGTGTCGTGGTACTCTCTGATGGATCTGATGACTGATGAGTAGAGGGAGCCTCCTTTGACCTACATGCAAAGACTTTGGCAATTTGTGGGAACACATAGCATGATTGTCTAACCACTTTGTGAATGTGTTTCTGAAAGTAGAGATGACTATCCACATGTGTCCATAGATCCCTTATTATTACCTCCAGATTTAGGGTGTTGGCACCTATGTGGTATTTGTATGACTGTAGCTCGAGGCCATAATTTTGACACCACATCTGTCTGACTGAGACCCTTTTTAAGGATGTCTCTGTTTTCCCAAAAATCAATTATGACAAACTTTTTGCAGTCACCTGCAAACTTTGCTAACCATAGCCCTCGTGTGTTTGACTGCACTTCTGAAAAGTATACCAGACAGGAGGGGTCCCAGGACTGAGCCATGGGGAGCAGCAGTTGTTACCAGATTACAGTCCATCAGGAAGACCACAGTTCTTACCATGTGGGATCTATCTTTGCCCCAGTTGGCAATCCATCAGATAACGTACGTGTTTATGCACAGGTTGTTGATTTTGTGGATACGACATGTGTGTGGGATATTGGAAAAGGGCTTTTCAAGGTCTATGTAGGCCATGTGGAGCTCATTTCATTGATGTATGTCCTGCGTAACTGCCTTGCAAACTGTCTAGCAGGTTTAGGGACCATGATCTGCCCATGACTAAACCAAAATAGGTAGGGTTGGGTGTTTTTAGGCTCCCAATAGCTCTGTTTATGGGTTCCATAATGATGGACTTCATGGCCTTGCAGATCAGGCTTATTAGGCTTACAAGACAATAGTTCCCATGGTCTGTTGTGCACCAACACTTGTGGAGTGTGCCAAACGTTGCTGTAACCCATTCAACAGTTTCATATCCTGTACAGAGGGTGAGTCTCAAAAGACTGTTCAGGTGCAGGGTCTGTTTGTTTTGGAGTTCATATATGACACAGCCAGGGGCATCATGTCATCCCATAGATGTCGTGTTTTTAGGTTTGGATAGAGCTGTTTAACCATTGTATATGTGATTTCTGTGTTTCCACAATCTCCACTTATGGTAATGGGAACTTTTGTCAGTGAGAGGGGGGTAAATATATATGAACCTCTCTGACAAGATGTTGGCAATGTCAGTCGTGTACATGTATTCATTTACACTTTGCACTAACTGAGAACATATATGAGTTTACATTGATATTTATGACATAGCTAAAGAAAGCTTCATGGTTCTCTATGGAATCTTTGGCAATATTTGTGGCAGAGCTTGGCTTGGATAATGTTAGGAGTGCTCATTGTTTCTTGATGATACTGATCGGTGATTTATTGATCTTCTTTGGATTTTAACTTTCTTTGAACAACTTAAGTACTTGTATTACATAGTTTGATTATGACAGGGGTCCAATATATTATATGGGTCTGTTTTCATATCACTGTGTGCACAAGGTAGGATTGGTGAATAGTGACATGTGTTTGGAGTAAGAACTGCAACTGTCAGATATGTGTGGCCCACTGCTGTACTTAGACATGGCCTAAGTGTGTGAGCATGCCCAGTATGACATTTCCACTATGGGCATATATTCTATATGTGTGTGAAAAATCAAGTTGGCTTTTACTTCAGGGCTCACCTTTGTGTTGTACATCAACAGGAAGAATGCTGTGCCTGCAGGGCTTCCATGAGTCAATTTGCATAGACTTATCAACATTTTTACATACAGGGGGGACAGCTATTATTTGTAAATTTCTACCTGGGAGGGCACACCTGATTGTTACTGTGGGTGTACATAGGATGAGAGGTACACCTGACACATACACATTTGCTAGGCCTGCACTGCTATGTCAGGTACTCCATTTTGGTCTGTACTGTTGCCTATCGTACTGGCTTGAGGCATACCACTGTACTACGGACGTTAGCTTCCAATTACACGCATATTAGTTTGTGACTTCATAGCCTACCCAACCCACATCACACTGCCTGACCTGCTGTTATCTGTCTGCATATGCCTGGGGGGAGGTTATCCATATGTCTCTTCAGAGGGCATGATACAGTATTTGTTTGTGTTTGTCTACAACTGTCCTGCTGGCTGTGACTGTTAGGTATGTGACCCCCCCCCCAACTGGTATGTGTGAGTGACTTAAGTTGTGTCTGTGCCAGTAAAATGCTATCATGGCTTAGTGGTTCAGTACTGTGACTATAGTGTACAATATCCTGAGTTCGAGCCCTGTCACTGCTTTTTATTTTCCTGCTGTGCAGACCTGACTGGTTAAGGAACAGTAAAGCAGGTGGGAGTGTGTTTACCCGACTTTGCCCAATTTTGCCCAGTGTTGCCCAACATTGCCTGACATTGCCCGACATTGCGCTGGTTAGTGCGGTGTGCAGCTATGCGCAATTGTATTTAAATATGCTCAATATTGGTAAAATGGGCTTAGCAGTGCTTTATATTGCTTAAAATAGGGCACTCATGCTTCAGGTGGTGCTGCAGGGCTGCCTGTGTTGGATGCACATAGTACAGTCTCTATACATGTTTGAAAACAGGTAGTGTCAAGTTAGGCATCCCTTTTACTGTATGTGCGAGTCAGAGAGAGGTGTCATTTCCAGGCTTCCTACTGAGTCAGTGTATGTGCTATGCATTGCCTCTTTGCCAGTGCCAGGGCATACTGGGCACGTCTCCTTCTGCCTACTGGGGCAGGCTCAGGTTGTTCTTCCAAGTCATGCTGTGCCTGTGCAGGCCTTGGCAATGGTGGGGGGCTTTTTGGCCCTGCCCCATGCTGTTCCTGCTGCAGCTGTTTCCACAGGATCATATTGTGTAGCATGGCACATACCATAACAATTTGGGTACATGTAGCTGGTGAGTACTGCATGGCTCCACCAGATGTGTCCAGGCACTGGAACCTTGACTTGAGCATCCCAAACACACGCTCAATTATGTTTCTTGTTTGTGCATGTGCCTCATTATGGAGTTCTTGTTCAGGTGTGTGTGCATTTCTGATGGGTGTCATCAGCCATGGCTCCAGTGCATATCCAGCATCCCCTACTAGGTGACCATAGGGAATGTCCCCATTGGCAAATAATTGGTACAGCTGGGTCAGATGCCAAATGTGGGAATTGTGATAGCTTCCAGGGCATCCAGCACACACATTCATTATTATGCCCTAGGCATCACACACAAACTGGCAGTTGATGGAGGGGAAGCCCTTGCATTTGATGTAGACCCTACCACACTCACCGGTGGTGCTTTGATGCATATGTGCGTGCAGTCAATTGCACCCACTACCTCAGGGTATTCTGCTATTTGGTATGAAAAGACGCATATTGCTGGCCAATGCCTTACGGGAATTGGGGAAATATATTTGATCACTGACATGTGCTGACATGGCATCCAGGAACTGGTGGAGTACCCTGGATGCTGATGCCTGTGAAATCCCCATCATATCACCAGTTGGTCTTTGGAAGGTACCTGTAGCTAGTATTCATAGGCCAACACATACCTTGGTATCCACTGGGATAGGTTCCCCTCTGTTGGTTCTGTGTGTGGGGCATGGCTGGCACAGATCAACAATTTGCTGTAGGAGGTCTCTGTCTACCCTATAGCACTCCACTATCTCCAGCTCATGTAGCCCCTGGTAGGTTACCCTGGGTCTGTACACTCTTCTCTGTCTCCTCACTGTGGGTTGCTCAGCAGCATTCACAACATCACCACCCTCAGCACCTTGCATATGTTGGTTTATGATAGCAAGACCAGCCCCTAACATTTTGTCTGACTTAAGCTTTTTTAAGCTTTCCCTCTTTGTATACTGCAGTGTTGCAGAGTTCTGGAGAAAAAACAGGGGGGAATGTTGTTTGCAGAGTTTAAAGTGCTGGGCTGAGCTGGGCTAATCTGCTGCCTGTGTAATTGGCTGATTCTGATATATTTCACCTGGCAGCTCTGCTAGTTCTCCTTGGTTAACCTTCTACTCCTTCTTTTCCTTCCTTTTGCCTTTCTGTTTCCCCCGGGGCAGCGCCACTCAAACAAATGCAAATGCACACACATGCGCACACACAAGTGCACACAAGTGCCCATGAGTGCACACACTATGTGCATGTTTGGAAGGAGTTTCCTATCTTTTAACAGTGTGCACCTTTGGTTTGAGGTTTTCAAATAGGACAACTGTAGGCACGTCTCTTTGCAATCCTGAGCAACTCAGGGCAAACACAAGCCACTGTGCTCCAATTAGCTTACAGTCTGTCTGACACACCCCCTTATGATGTCACCTATATTCTAGTCTTCTACTCACCTACTCCTACTCTTACACTCTTGGGACATGCCTCACATGCTGGGGAAAATTGGGATTCACTATCCTTCTCCTCATTTGCATAGAATTGCCTAATAATGCATGGTTACATCTCTTACACTGAGATTCCCCCCCTTAGCAACCACTAGTCAGGGGCCATGTTATCTTCAGCCTGCCATTCACCTGCATGGCAGAATAAGCTTTTTAGTGAAAATGCCTATTTTTGGCTTTTTTAAATTATTTTCTTGTTTTTATAAGTGCCGCATGTTTGCACGGTGCTGCACTATGCTTAAACATCAGAGATCGGGGGAAAAAGTTACATTTTTATATTTTTAAGCATTTTAAAATGTCAGTGGCCTTATATTTGGCCATTGGCATCCTTCCTCAACTTTATGCATCCTTTATTTGGAGCTGTCATAGCTCCGTTTAGCTATTTGCAGAAATGTACTCCGTTACCAACGGAGTACATTTCTGCAGGTAATACTAATCTTCCATGGACAGGTTAGTATTTCCTGGATCACAAATTTACCTCATTTACATGTCTTTCATCAGCAAATGAGGTAATTTGCATACCATGACACTGTCCATGCAAGAGTAGCTTTAGCAACTCTCCTGCATGCCCCTGACAGCTGTTCCTGGATCGCGCGGCAGACATATTGCCGGCGTGAGCTCCTACACTCATTTCGCACTCCGTGCAAGCTTTCATGAATCTGGGGGAGAGTGATTAAGGCACTTTTAAGCAGTTGTAAGAGGGTTTCACAACAGTAAGTAATGCTAACTTCTGGTTAAATAAGCTTACAGACATTTTGCCTGACAGTGCTTAATCTGTGTAGCCATTGCTTGCTCCCACACAAACAGGCTTAAACATGCTTACTACTGCTTAAAAGTGCTTACTCCTTCTTACCCCCATACTAATTTCTTTAAAAGAAAAGAAAAAAGAGGTGATAGGAAAGTGGTGAAAAAAGGGGCATGTAGAGGGAAAAACAATAGGGAAAGTAGCTAGGACGGGTGTAGGGAAGGTCTATAGCTGTCCATTTCATCTACAGCAACAGCTGTACATATGAACTGAATGTGGAGGTAGATTTGGACACTCACACCCCTGAGAGATGGGTGAGGACAACAATAATGTGTTGTGAATCCAATTAGACCAGATTACATGTGTCCAGTGGATACGTGTGCAAAATGGACAGCTATATACGGGCAAAAAATCTTTTTGGGAACAGATTGCCCTTTTTTTTAAGGTGAGCGTGGGATGCTGGTAAAGGATAGCAGGTATATTTGGGGAGGTAGTAGACAGACAGGACAGCATACAGGGGTGGCATATGACACATGTGGGAGGTAAACACCTTGGATGGGGAGGGGTGTTTGGAAATTGGAAGCCCATGAGCCCCCAAATAGAAACAGTGAGACTGAGGTCCCCACCCATGGGCAGTCACCACTGCACCTTCACAGCCACGAAGGTGGCTGTTCTGGAGGCTGAGCAGGAGGGGCAGGCTGACCCTCTAAATGCACTATACAGCCTCAAGCTGGCATAGCAGATCTCCAAACTCCCTTTGGAGATCGCTATGCACCAATCCCTGGACATGACTTCAGGTGACAGGATCCTGTCTTTGCCCACTCCTAGAGGAGAGGGATGACGAGGTTCCACCCGAAGGTGGGTTAGGACCAGAGGATAAGGAGATCCCAGGGTGGGTCCCAGGCATGCTGAGGCCTGGTGCCACAGCCAGATGAGGCAGGAGTGGTGGGTCTACTGGGACCAGCCTTTCCATATGTGCTATGGTGTTGCAGTTTTAAAACATATGTGGGTCGGTAATAGTCAACACAATCCAGGATTAGTTATAACAGCATGCATAGAAATTCATTTTAACCCAAAACACCAGATTTGGAACAGTTGCATAACAAATAGAGCACATGCATATATGGAACCACAGTGGCCATTACAATGGCATGCAGGTTACATCAATAGCAACAGGCCACCAATGACAGTATTTCAACAAGGAATATTAATAGAAGCACATTTCAATATTTATTGAACAATAGGACATATGTCCCAACTGTAGGCTTGGTGTAAACATACCCATTGATTTGAGTATTTAGATTATTGTTGCAGATATAGGGGGGGATGTCAATTTACAACTTATATATCCTTGTAATACTCACAACTTTAATGAATTGCTCTAATCATTAAGGTACAGGTATTATTAAAATATCCTATGGCCTCGGTTTGGGCAGTGATATGTTTGTACGGGTCTACTTTACATGGTCGACTTTTTAGAAAGTCGACTTTCATATGGCCGAGACCATATGATTAACTTTTGGAAAGCTGACCATGTAAAAATCCACAAAATACACAATGAACACTTACCTTAAAACTGTTAGCAGGGGGTCAAGCCCCCCTGCACCCCACATGGGGGGCTCTGCCCCCACACACCTCGTAACTTCAATATAGCAACTCTGAGATCACACTACAGTGTGGAAGAGGAACATTTTCCCATTCCGCACTACACGGAGATAGTGGTTCCCCATGGTCAGCTTTTCAAAAGTCGATCACATGGTCTCGCCCATATGAAAGTTGACTTTCTGAAAAGTCGACCATGTGAACGGGACACAGTGTACACTTCAAATGTCAACTGGTAGACCTGTGGAGGGAATGTTTGTTAACACTACCTGACTGTTTCTACACATATTCCCAGATTCAAAGTTAATATTATGCACATACCTCTCAATCTCTTAATGCAAACACTCTGGTCAAAGCTTGACAACACAGGGGTAAAAATAGGGACATGTTTTGAATATTGCTGTCTTAAACTTGGAGAGTTGCTAGAGTGACAGGATTTGTTTTAATATGCATTTTCCGAAGGTTTTGAGGTCTGAAAATCAAATGTATTTCATTATTTAATGACTACAATTCTGAGATCATCCCACTGATTTGCCAGGGGGACAGAGGAACAGGCAGAAAATATGAGCCAATTATCTGGACATTCTGAAAAATCTGTACAGTTGAGAGGTATGCTTATACATACAGCTTACTACTACTGCCAGGATTCCAACCATAGCTGTGTCTGCTAAAAATGCAACCATTTAAGAGGCAGCAGAGTGTGCCATTTAGATATTGCTGTTTATTCTTTCACTGTTTTCTGGCTAAGTCTCTCCTGGTTGTACAATCTGGCCTTGTAATTACAATAGTCTTATACAATCATTGCTACACATATTTTTATGTAGCACAGTGTGAGAAACAGTGGTTGACACAGCAGTACTATTCTGATATCAGATGTTACTGAATGCTACATGTCAGGATATACTATACCAGAGTAAACACTACCAGTCCAAGATTTAAATCGTTATTGGCAGGCACAGTTTTCTTATCTAACAGACCTGTGGAGGGAATGTTTGTTAACACCAGCTGACTGTTTCTACACATATTCCCATATTCCAGTTACCACTCCCAGGATTCAAACCATGGCTTTGTCTGCTAAAAATGCAACAATTTAAGTTGCAGCAGTGTGCTATTTGGATATCACCATCAATCATTTTAGTGTTTTCTTCTCTTGGTTGTACAATCTGATCTTGTACTTACAACAGTCTTATACAGACATTGCTAGACATTTTTTTATGTAGCTCAGTGTGGGTAACAGTAGTTAACACAACATTACTATTCAGAGAATTCAACAATAAATGCCATACAATACAGAGTAAACACAACCAGTCCAAGATTTAGAGCTTTATTTACAGGCAGTTATATTTTTATTTAAATATGACCTATATGGGACTATTATTGTCATATTGTCTGGTTTATTCAGTACAACACATATAACAGTTTATTATACTGCCAGGTGACCTTTTACTACTTTATATGTATGTGGTATGACTACTACAAGCAGGATTTTTACTCACCAGCCAAACTACACAGCCTTTGCAGCCTACTAGCATGGGCTTCCTGATTCACAGCACACTCAGTTGCAGCTGTAAGGGAAATAGAGAAATATTTAGGCATACCTATCCATCATATACACAAGCTGGACATTAGTAAACAGTTATTAGTATGAGTACTTACACACTGCTGAGACATCACCCCTCTGCCTTGCTTCTTGGACCCACTCATCCAAGAGCTCCCTCTTTCACTGCTTCAAGTCAGCATAGTGGTACAGGATCTGCTCACCAGTCAGAGGGATACCAATGGTACTGGTGAGATCATTGGCGAAATGGTCCCATGCTTCCTCTTTATACTGGGAGCCTTGGTACTGGCCCTGCAGCAGTCTCTCATCATGGTTTTGCACCAGGAATCCTACCATGACCTTGGACTCCTGTATGCCCCAGTGCTGCGCATGGAACCACATGCCCTCACTGACTCCTGCCATACTGCTTACAGTGGGAAGCTGCAACCAGTTATGAGCTGTATTCCCACCTGTGGGGGTTTAAATACGTCTGATTTCCTGCCCGTTGCTGTGATTGAATGGTTTTGAATATGCTGAGCTAAGCTAAACTACAGGCAAACCTGCTTAGCTAAGGTTGCAAGTGCTTAAAGGGATAGGTTCAGCACTGCTTACCAATGGGCAAATCCACTTAGCTGGGCTACTCATTGTTTAGCAGTCATATTTACACAATGATTACAGCTGATAAGCAGATCTGTGCAATGTCTAGCATTGCTTATTTTTCATTTTATAGACTATCTGCTGTATGGCATTGATTCATCATTCATTACATATTATAAATTTGTTTACCATCCCTGACAGCCCCCAATGTGCTTTCAAGGTGGGAGGATGGCATAATGGTTAAGGTGTTTACCTTGCAGACACAAGGTGCAGGGTTTGATTCTCACATAGGGTATTTGGCTACGATTAAAATGGCCCACAAGGACAGTTAGCCTAGTACGAACCTATAAACTACTATTACATTTATTCATTTGTGACTATACTGTATGGGGCACTTGTATTTATATGGGGATTTCATAACTTTATTATTATGTTATTCAGTAGCTAATGATAAAAAAATGTTTATGTACTGATTTCACATGTAAAATGCAAACTGGTTACAGTGGGGATCAAACCAGGAACAGCTGTTAGCAAAAATCATGCTTTAACCACTACATTATTGCAATACTGTTTATGTTGGATGTCTCTTGCTATTTAACTTCTTGTGCTGTTTAAGCTGGACTAAGCATAGCTAAGCAATGGGCACAACTGCGCAACTATGCTTAAACTTTATTGCATTTATTAAAAAAAAAAGTTTTGTTGTGTTATTTTATCTATGCCCTTTAGAATATCCCTGCTAATGCTGAACCTGTTATTTTATAATCTTTCTGCTTTGTGGGACAATTGTTCTTTTGGCTTTGTTCACATTCCTTACTCTAATAGGTTAGGTTGGGAGGTGTGTGCTATGTGCTTATGTTACCTGTGTTATCCTAACAACTTTTGGCTTGGTAGGGACGATTGTTCCTTATGACTTTGACCACAGATTTGTTATCCTGATGGGTTGGGAGTGTTATGAGCATTCTCACTCATTTTTAGTTGCTGAAAGGCAATTCTGGAGTGCAGGGGCTATGTGTATTGTGAGAGCACTGCTCTCAGTCACACCCCCTGTGCTCGTACACAAAACCATGTCCGTTTTAGAGGATGGCAGCGCACCTTCATAAATATGCATGGCACGCTGCTGTGCTGAACAGGAATGGTTCCTGCCATCCAGGAATAACTTATTCCTGCACAACGGCTTGCTGAATCCCAGGTTATGTCTTTATTCATGCTAATTATAAAGTCTCAGAACAATCCTGATATCACTGTTTTGGATAAGACTGTTATTAATATTGGTGTAAAAATATGGATTCAGTTTATTCCATCCTTTACTTCAAAGCTATTTTTTATTATGAAATAGATAAAACTGAGGTGTTGCAAAAGTTGGAAACATGAAAGAAATACTTTGTTCATTACAATATGACCAGATGATAAGAACAATTTAAATGGTTTATCTTACAACAGTAAAATTGTTGTAAAGCGTGCTGATAAATGAGTCGTGTTGTAGCTCTGCCTTGGAGCTTGAACTTACTGGTCAATAATGAGGAATAGTTTAAGTTTTTTTGCAACCTTATGAGACAGATTTGGAAATAATTCTTGGAAATCTTATACAAGACAGTTCGATGAGGCATTTTAATACAAAATAAATTGTTTTTTGGTAATTTCTGTAAATCTACCATCATTTGTCATTTAATCCTACATATTAATTTTATGTTCCCTCTGGGGAAGTGGATAGTCTGGAGATATTAGGCATGTGATAAATAATTTATTACAACTGAAGGCTACATAATTTTGAAGTACTGCTGTTAGCAAAATAATTTCCATTTAGTAACAGCTGATGTTGTAAGCCTTTGCAATTCAATCCAAAACCATTTTGTTGTATAGACTATCCCTCAGTTTTTTTTAACACTAACTGCTGATTTTCTGCTAAATAGATTTACAAAAAGTCTTATTTTTCAGCAGTTATGCCCATTGTGTTGAAACCATTATATGGATCATTAAGAAATATTGGCTTATAGTATTGTTTGAGCCAGTATTAAAAAACAAATGTGCTAATGGCCTCTTTTAAGTTTTCCTTCAGGAACTCCTTAAGTCTGATGGACGTTTTGGCCCATTTTGGCTTGTATTTTCATCATGAGAGCTTAGCAATCAGTCTGTGTTGTGAGGATTGTTCTATATATCAATATGGGGACAAGATCATGGAATATAGTTTAAAAAATAACTTTTTAATTTTAGTTTTAATGGTGCGCTCCAGTTACAGTAGAAGTAGATACACATGAGGGCCCACAGTTATGTTAATCTGTTGATATGGAAGTTTGAATCTAGATGCTATACCTATATATATATATATATATATATATATATATATATATATATATATACATATATATATAATATATATATATATATATATATATATATATATATATATATATATATATATATATATATATATATATACATATATAGGGAGAGATACACACACACACACACACACACACACACACACACACACACACACACACACACACACACACACACACACACACATATAGAAGTTTATGTTTGTGTGCCAACATCTAGTGACTGTGTCATGTTTTTTTTTTTTTTTTCTCTGTGGTTATGTGACTCTGAAGTTAGGATATATAACTTATGAGGTGTGGATGGCTTTGTAGTGTGCATGACAGCTTCCCACCTGCAAACAATATGTTTCTTATGATATATTTGTTGTGTACATTTTGTTCAATAAATTGTAATTCAATGAAAAGAAGTTTTGATAAAAACAGTTTTAGATGACTTGACTTACAATTAATTTAGGATTCAATGGAAAGCTATGCTTCCATAATCATATACAGAAGTACTGAATTTCATTGGTGCACCCAAATGTTGCCGTTGACAACGTTGACCAATAAATGTCAACATACTACTATGCATATGCTAAACAACAATCTCAGTGCATGCAAACCTTTAAAAAATAGAATAATAAATCTTTTTTTTGCAAGGAAACAAACTGTCTGCACCGCAGAAACCTCTGAGATTCCACAATGTCAGGGAAAGGGTATCCCAAAAATTGCACAGTCTAGCACACTTGTTGACCATCTGGAAGTCAATCAAATCTTGTCAACTAAACAAATGTTGACAACATGGAGATTCAACAATATTCAGTTATTATATTTATATTTACATACCACTACCCAAAATGTCTTTAACACTGTAGAACAATGGTTCACCCATCGTTGCCTACTCTTAAACCCCCAAAAAACTAAACTCCTCCTTTTCAATCCTAATCTGAAGTCCTCCCCCTTAGAATTTTCTATTTCTTCCACTAATGGCACAAGTATATCACCTAACCTAACTACCATGCTACTTGGTGTCACCATAGACAACAATCTTTCCTTTGACACACACATTAACAACACTATTACATCAATCAACAAAAAACCTGGCTCTCTGTACAGAATAAAACCCTTTCTATCACCCACAGCTAGAACTGCTATTGCACATACTCATCTAATCTCTACACTTCTCTATGCCTCTTCCATTTTCACCAACCTATCTAAAAGCAGCCTCAGTAAGTTGGAAAGCTCCTACAATAATATAGCCAGATTTGCTACTGGTTACCCATTTAAAACTCACCACTGTGTTAACTTAAAGCAGCTTGATTGGCTGCAACTACAGAATCTAATCACTTACCACCAACTAATAATTGCACATAAAACTCTCTACCAACCTTCCAATACTCCTAGTCTCTGTACCATCATCACCCCCTATAACAATCTGAAGTCCTTACGTTCATCTCAGAAACTTCTAGTCAAAACATCTAAATCTACCAACAGGGCTGGGGATTCTCTTTCCTCAAATATTGTGGGAAAATTCTGGAATCTTCTTCCCTGTGACCTTTCCTCTGTTTCCTCTTTATCACTCTACAAAAAAAGACTGAAACATTTCCTAAGAACACACTGGTCATGCAACAGTACTAAACCTGCCTAAACCTCTCCCCTACCCAATTTATGCCCTGTCTTCTTTTTTTCCTTATAATTAATTCTTCTGTCATTTCCTTTTTTACAATATATGACCTCTATGCTCTATATCTCATTATTTTCCTTCTCTCTCACTTATCTGTGAGGAAAAAAAAAAAATTTTTTTAGTAAAACTATTTAATTATTATTTTTTTTCTTTAAAACTCATTGGTACTATTACTGATCACTAAGCAGCCTCTTTCTTTGTGTAATGTACGGTATATGCCATCAGACTGCATTACCTCCTTGCTTTCTTTTTTCCTTGCCATTAAGAGATTTACTTTACCTGTAAATTGAACTATCCTGTATGCCTCCTTTTGCATTAATGGAATGTACCTCCGTGTCTTTTTTGAAACCCCACTTTTCATTGTATTTGTTACCTCTTCTTCAAATGATTTCCTATTAACCATATTTGTCAGTGTATACAATACTATAATTTCATTCTTGTTATATATTCTCTTTGTAATTTTCTATGTTAAAAGTTTTGTCATGGAGCTTATCTCCCCGGGCCTCTACTGAAAATGGACTTATATCCAGCTAGACTAGCCCGGTCAACAAATGTAAAATAAAATAAAATAAATATATATATATATATATATATATATATATATATATATATATATATGTGTGTGTGTGTGTGTGTGTGTGTGTGTGTGTGTGTGTGTGTGTGTGTGTGTGTGTGTGTGTGTGTGTGTGTGTGTGTGTGTGTCAAGTATTTATTTTATGCCCATTTTTTCAGGGTCTACATATAAAATATTTTGATGTTTCAGTGACTATTAAACAGTGTAACATTAAAAGCATTCTACATTGGAATTCCATACCTTCTAATAGCTTTCATCTACCTAGCAGTGCTCATCCTTCAGATCATATTAGGTAACTGACTTACAGAAAATTTCTGAGAGCCCAGAATATATGTTATGGATAGCTAATGATATTACAAATAGACCTAGGGTGAGGGGCTATCTATCTAATAACCTCAGCAAATCCCTGGCTGATGTGATCATGCATTTCATTATTCCACACAGGAGGACTTACTCATATGAAAGCAGCACTGCTAAATAGATTTACAAAAAGTCTTATTTGTCAGCAAGTATGCCCATTGTATTGAAACCATTATAAGGATCATTAAGAAATATTGGCATATAGTATTGTTTGAGCCAGTATTAAAAAACAAATGTGCTAATGGCGTCTTTTAAGTTTTCCTTCAGGAACTCCTTAAGTCTGATGGATGTTTTGGCCCATTTTGGCTTGTATTTTCATCATGAGAGCTTAGCAATCAGTCTGTGTTGTGAGGATTGTTCTATATATCAATATGGGGACAAGACACAACACATAATTAATTGAAGTACTTTTTCCTAGTACAGCCCACCAAGATATTACATTGGTCAAACTACAGGAAGTGTGAGAAAAAAGAATACAGGACCATATTAGGGATATGTGCAGTAAAAGTTCCACCAGTTTAGTAGCAATCAGTTTTAGCCAAAATTGTTCTTAGTTTCATTGTCTTTTAAAATACCTTGACTAAATGCCATTGCTTTTACGTGGATTAATGTTATGACATCTCATAGGTTTTAAAGAAATGGAGACTTATTTAATCTTTTCCTATAGTACATTGCAGCCTTATGATTAATAATGAGCTTCAGATGAAATAGTTGGCTTAGTATTTCTTACATATTTTTGCATGTAATTTTTCAGTTTTAACATCAAAGATGATCTATTGTTCCTATGAGCTTTCTCTTGCAGAAGACATGAGTTCATTGGTTGCATGATTTCTGCAGACGTTGCATACATGTTTCCTTCGGGAGTATTAATTTAACCAAGGAGACATTTTAGCTGAGAATTTACTTCTTTTAATGTTATTGAAATAAAGTTTACAGTTATTTCAACTTTAAAGTGGTGAAGTTACCAGATGCCATTCATTGGATGAATGCGGGTTTCTAAATGATTGGCAAAACTACCTCATTTCTCAATAACTTGTTGTGATTCCAACAATAATATATCAAATCATGGTTTCTTGTTGACACTTGTGGGTTCCCTAAGTAGTTATAAAAATCCTGTAGCTTAGCACTCATTGACAGGTGCCTTATTTTTGTGTATTTAACAAAAGATGTTGAAATCTTTGACTAGAAATAGACTGATTTGTATTCATTATACAAGTTCATCATTATAGATCCTGGCTTTTGTAATTTAAAAGTTTACATATGTACTGACCATACAATCAAATAATTTCTGCCTACTCACTTGGGCAAATATTAAAAATACTTCTATGTAAAGTATGTTTTGCACCCATTCCCTGACATCCTACAATGTCCTAAATGACCACTGGCTCCCCAGATTTCTGTTGTACTTACTCATTTCTCAATATTATGTAACCTGAAGCTAACGCAGATTTTCCAGCGTTTATTGTGATTTAAAAGCTTTTTTTTCACATATTGTACGTATTTGACTGCCTGCACTTTTAAAAAGATGTTTTTTGTTTAAATAATTTGTTTAACTGTTGTAAGCCACACACTAAAGTGTGATAGCCTTTTCTGATCATTTGTAGTCGTTTAAAGCTGTTTAAGTGTATTTTTTACTGTTTTGCCTTATCTTTTCAAAGAAAAAAACAAAAAAATCCTTATTTCCCACCTTTCTAAGATAGTATAGTCCAGTTTTCAGGCTGGTGCTGAATTCAGGGCTGTGATACTAGTTTCTGAGTTGCCCATACCTCACTTGGATAGAAGGAAGTTTCTCTGTTCACCTGAGAGAGAGGGGAGTTTTGAGCAACCTATCTCTCCCTGGAGGAGTGGTTCCAGCCCAGAAGTTAGTAGTTTATTGTCCATTTTGGTCTAATTTCTATCTCTTTCATTTCCCTACTATAGAAACTGCGTTTGTATGGTTTTGCGTACTGGGCAGTGCTGGTTAGCTACGGTTAAATTATTCTCGGCTCCACTAAGTCTCCTCTTCTCAGTTTTTCCCTTGAAACTAGTCTAACTCTCAACCTAAGCACTCAAAAAGCATCTTACAGCCCAGCACTTGCACAGACTTAATAGCAAGCACTAATATACCCTGACACTGATTGCCCAGCAGAGCAAGGCTCTTTATTCACCCCTCACCAACCAAGAAACTAAGCAGCTCACCCTACTATTCAGGCATGACCAAAAGGCAACTTCAGATGCACTCTCTAGTCCAGCTGGTGAATCTGGATATCCTGAGGCAATGTTACAACTGCCTCATGTACACAGACATCCCTCTCCTCCTACCACAAAACACTAACATATGCGAGAGATGCAATTATACAGCCAAACTGGAAGCTATACTATCTCCACCCAAGATTGGAATAGATAGTCAAGAGGAGAATGTTAACACTTGCACCAGAACTCCAGCTGCACACAGACCTACTAAAACAGCACTGGCAAAAAATACATATAAATACACAAAATCATACTCATGGCTCTAAATAAAAACCTGCAAAAGCATCAGAGACCTCCAAAGCAGACACCCAAACAACCTGTACTTCCTGTCACAAAACAGACAACACATAAAACACAAAATCAGTGTGCCGCACAATCACAGCCCTTAAGGCGAAATAACATCCCTAACAGACTAGTAATAGGTGACTCTATAGTCAGGCACACTGATATCCCACTCACTAGGCTGGACAAGCAGAAGGTTACTGTTAGCTCCCTGTCAGGAGCCAGAATCTGCACATAACACAAGCACTCAGGTCACTCCAAAACAAGTACAAATATGACTCTGGCATTGTTCATGTTGGTGTGAATGACCTGAGATGTACCTCCCTGGACTACATGAAACGAGACATGGAAGAGCTCTCTGATCATGTAGCCCAGGCTGGTATGACCCTGACCTTGAGTAGCATGCTGCCCTCACCAAGAATGATACCTCAGTATAAAAAAAAAAAAAGATCAATTTCAACAACTGGCTAAGCTTCTGGTGTCATTCAAACCATAAACTAATCACTCTGGATGTCCACACCCCACCACCAACCCCAACTAAGGAAACCACAGTAAAAAACTTTTCTAAAGCAAACTTCACCTTACTTAAGACAGAGATGGTAAGTTTTGCAGCCCCCATGCTAAAGGATAACGCAGCCCTAGATGCAGAAACCTTTACAAATGCATTCTATGAGCACCTACAAGGATGCATTGATCATGCCATCCCTAGCAAAACCAAGACTCACTCCTCTAAGAAAAGGAAACCAGTTTGGTGGACCCCTGCAATAAATACAATAGAAAGAGGAAACTAGTCAGAAAAAAAGCAAATCCCAAGAAGGAAAGACATCCCTGATCAGTATCAGTAAGAAACTGAGGTCCCTCATGAAATCATCCTAGGCTAACTTCGAAAGAAAAATAACCAAGGATTCAAAAGATAACCACAAAGCCTTCTTTAGCTATGTTAAGAATCTAAGTGGCAACTCGCAGATTTGCACTGAACTAGTGCAAAATAGTTCAAAATATACTGAACCTACTCATATTGCCAACATCCTGGCAGATAGATTCAGTGCAAACTTCACCCCCTTCTCACCTCCAAAAGGGCCCACAACAATACCGGAAAAGTGTGGTGTCCCAAAAATCACAGATGCACAGGTGAAAACAGCCCTTCAGAAGCCAAAAATACAGCATCAATGGGACCAGATGGTGTCCAGGCTGTGTCTTGTACAAACTACAGAAGGAACTAACACCCCACCTAAACACGCTGTTCAACCTCAGCCTCTCCACAGGCTACGTGCCCATAGAATGGTGCACAGCAACAGTTATTCCTCTCCACAAAGGAGGGGCCACAACTGATCCTGGTAACTATCACCCCATAAGCCTGACTAGCATGGTCTGCAAGGCTATGGAGTGCTTCAATGGAACTCATTAACAAAGACATTGGGTACCTTCAAACACTTGACCTGACCCAGTTCGGCTTTGTTAAGGCGGATCATGCCTACTAAACCTGGTTGACTTCTTCGAGATAGTCACCAAGGCCATAGACAAGGGAAAGGTGGTTCACACAGCCTACCTTGACCTCACCAAGGCTTTCGACACCATTCCTCACTCAGGTATTACAGAAAAACTCACCAGCCTGAACATAAACCCCTACATCACGAGATGAGTTGCCAACTGGCTTAAAGACAGAACTCAAATGGTAAGAATAGCGGGCTCCAGGTCCGAGTCTAAACCAGTCACAAGTGGTGTCCCACAAGGCTTGGTCCTGGTACCCCTACTGGTCAGCATATACTTCTCAAAAGTACAGGCAAACACAGGAGGACTGTGGCTAACCAAGTTCTCTGATAACTTCAAACTGAGAGCTATAATTGACTCTCCGGCTGACACGGACATCCTCCAAAAGGGCCTTACTGAGATGGACACCTGGTGTCAAAGTCATGGCTTCAAGCTAAATGCCAAAAAATGCATAGTCATCCCATTTGGGAAAAACAAAACACCCACGAATTACCCCATAGGTGGCAGCCCCCTTAATACAGAAAAGGTAATAAGAGATCTGGGGACCCAGGTAGATAGTAATCTCTCCTTTGACAATCATATTGCCAAAGTAGTTAGGAAATCCTTCTATGTGGCCCATCTAATTACTAAAGGGTTCACATCTAGAAATAAAGAGGTTATAGTACCCCTCTACTCGTCACTCATTAGACCCATCATAGAGTACAATGCCCCATTTGGGATGTACCTCACAAGACACTTCCAACAGCTGGAAAGACCACAAAAGTACCTCAACAAGTGGATTACTGGTCTCAAATATATGTCCTATGCAGCCCAACTGAAAAAACTCCGGCTGTGCTCAGTGGCATATCGCTTACTCAGAGTTGATTTCTGCCTGACTTAAGCCATGTCCATCTCCGAATTGATGGACATGCTCCACCTAAAGAAAGTCACTGCAAGCCACGCACTCTAGTGAACTAAACCTCACCACAACAATAAATAGAACATGCTGGAGGGATAGATTCCTGTCACAGAGACTCCCCATACTTTGGAACAAAATTCCAAATTACATCAGGCAGAGTCCCTCACTAACACTCTTCAAGAGAAACCTTGACGAGTGGATGGGTAACAGAAAATACACCCATTGGATCACTTCATTGGCTCTGCTTGACAGAAGATCAGTTAATTAATCAATGGGGCTGTGAAAGCCGACACACTCTGGCTAGGCTTATAAATGCCCTCGGGCAGATAGCCTAGTACCTACCTATGAACTTATGAACCTATGATTCACTGAATTCTGAATCACACATGTAGATTTCATTCCAGGATTCTGATACTGTTAGTCTGTAAGGCTTGATCATAACTAGCAAAGCCTGAAGTTTGAAATGTCATGACAGATCCTTCTGGCACTTAAATTAAATATTTTAGGTCTCTTGTATGTAATGATTTTGTTAAGGAGTCACTTTTAGTATGAGCTTTATTCCCTGGTAACACTTTTGTTACGGTATCAGTTAGTGATAGCTTTACTGCTAGACAAGCCTGCTTTACTGTCATTGACACCCAGGCATTGTAATGGAAGGGAATGAATAATGAAAATCTTCTAAGTATTTGGAAGATGCAAGTTCATTTAGGTAATGGACTGATAGTCTCTTATAAGCAAGTGAAAACAGCAATAAAAAGGTAGGATGATATTACTTGCAGGGTGTTTGTTCACATGTATGAATGTAGATGCAGGATATGTTTAAACATATTTATTAAGCAGAACAGAACTTCAGCAATGACTATATTAAGCAAAAAATAAAATAGCCACACATCCAAAATATTTATAAAATTGACATGATGACATTATCACCTAGTTAAATTGACAGTGACATAGGGTATTTTTCATCATGTTACCATATTCCAGAACAGTATTCATTGCAGTAATGTTGCATACAAACAATTGCATTTTACCTGCATAATATATTTTCCCTCCTTCACTTATCCTTTTCCCAATAATCGTGGATCATGAGAGTTCGAAGAGCTCACATTGACACTTGGCTGCTTATCATTTTGCTCTAATGACATACCATGTACTTCAAGCAAACTTACTATGGTTAGCCTTCCAAATCCCATCCAGTTACAGAAAGTATTTATGTTCAAATCCTTTCCAAAAAAATAATAACATTAAAGTTAATGTTCAATATAGGGCCACCTGTTATTGGCACCGTGCCAACATAAACATTTATAATTGTTCCATTAAACTTTTGGTAGCAGTATTTGCATAGATAACATTAAGAAAAAGCACATGAATAAATATAAAATATATAGCTAAAACAAATCTATCCTCCTAAAATTCCAGGCATATGATATCCACAACATTATTCAATAATAACAGTTTTGACATAAAAAAGAAGAGAGCCATATCTACCCCCTCCCCAGCCACTTACAAATATCAGCCTAGTAAAAACAGTGTCATGATACTTTCAATTAAACCATTCTTCCTATCCAAATACTGACAAATCTCTGCAAACAGTTACAAAATGTCTATACCACAATGAATGTGACATATAACTTCTTTAACAAGACATTCACATCTTATCCAAAAAGAAAAGCTCATTTTGCACAAATAATTCATATTTAACCGGTCACATATGTTCCCAAAACAACCCTATGTGTAGTAAACATCTTAACCATTTATATTAATGTTCTCCAAAATATGTTACTAATGTGCTCACTGTACACCTAAACTTATGAACACCCATAATTGCAGCTAACCTGCTGACAATAAATACTGGATTCGATGAAGCATAATTTCTTTTTAAATGTCTATATTGTCCAAAATCTTTTATAAACAGCATCAATAAACAGTTGTGTATTATCAAACTGTCAGCAAGGCACTTCCTGAAGCATGCATACAGCACCATACTATTAAAATACTTTTAAGTGCACTGTGTACACCAGTACAACATTTCAAACCCCTTGCCCATAACCTGCTGACATTTTAATAGTACATCTATCCATTTTTATATATATTTCGTAGCATTAAGTATCTTAACTATGTTGCTGAGTTGTTGGTACATGCAGGCGATTGAATTTAATCATAGCAGTGCTTTGCTCAGCTTTGTAAGAAAGCCCCCATTGCTGTCATTTAGACATTTGTTAAATAAAAGCTTCAACATGTTCTAACACATTCACATTACAATCGTATTATTTTTTCAGTAAGCATGCTATGATGTTTCAGTAACTGCAATCATTCTTGTCAAGCTTTTGCAGCACATTTACATTACTTTGGCAGTCTTATTTTTTTTAATAATACAACGCATCTTATAAATAGTTGCAGTTAGTTCCATTAGAACCTCACACAGTTACCAGGCAAACATACCTACATAGAAACTGTACGAACTTCAAACTACAAAAAATATACCTTTCAGAAATACTATCACTCATATGATTCAGGAAGAGGGCATACAATAACAATGTGCTATTATACCTTTATATTCTTTATGCATACAAGGTCAGGCATCTTCCAGATCCATACTTATTGACTAAACTCATTTGAATATTAAAGTTTCAGCACATTCTCATATATTTTACACATCACTGACAGGCATATATCTTTTATAATAATGCATTTACACTCAGCTAGTCCCACTCAGTCATATTCATGTCTTATTCACTACAATAGAATCATCATCTTTAAATGTCAAGTTTATTATTTTACCCTATTTAACAGCAATCTGCATTAACTGCATATTGTACATGAAATAGTCACCCACATTTCTTTTACATATTCTATATTAGGTTCAAACAATTATCTAACCAGTCATATTAGTACTTTTCTCAACAAATCTGACATTATTTGTGATGTGAAATCTATATGCAGATTCAATCATGCAGGGATTCTAATAATGCTATCAACTGGCCTTATGTTATATTTCAAACTTTTAAGTAAAACCTAGTGTCCTGCCTTTATGGAAAAACATTTCAAGTGATTCAAAGCACTTTCCTTATCTTTCTCAGATTCAGAAAAAAATGCATGAGTGAAAGAACTAAAGCATTATACTCCGTGACTATTCATGCAGGTCAGGTGATTTTTTTTCAATAGCTTCCTACCATGGAATATGTACTCACAGTATCATTATCTTCTTGGTCCTCCTTTTGTTCCTGTTCCTCCTATACTTTAGCAGTTTCCCATCATGCATTGTTTTTGCCTGTGATCGCTATCAAAGATTCCTCATGTAATTTAACTTGAAAAGTAAGTCCTGCAAGGCATCCATTGCTGACTGAGCAAATGAGCATACATATTCCTGTAGGAAAAAGCACTTTAGGGACCAAGGGAAATGGTAATTTACACTGACTTATGCACTGCTGGCATTCCATTACTGGGGCTATAAACTGCACCCTTTGATGCAGTGTGAACTCCATGAAATTATGATCCATCATTACTGGTCTGCCCTTCACTTTAATCCATGTCCCTGGTTTGCACAGCTGTGACAATACCTGCTCCTCCACTTACCATGTAACAGAGTTTCTCTAAGTGTTACTATAAGATGAATATACACTCTATCTGTCTATCTATGGCAACAGTAACAACATACTTGCATTACTCCTATCTATAACTTACACAGATTAGTCCAATGTGCCATCATGGTTTTCACAAACTCAAGACAATGAAGTCCTTCCTCTGATTTAAACAATCTACTCAGTGTACCTCCTTGGTTTGTCATCTAAATTAGCCAACTCTTGCTCAATATAAATAATTTGTTTGCTAATTTCCTCTGTCTTATTTCATATCTCTGCTTAGTTGATCCTTCAAAGTCAACACGCCATCCTATGTCTCCTTCAAGAACTTACTGGAATGACCAGCAGGATCTTCAAGATGCTTCACATAATAAATAAGTAACCCAAACACTACTTCTACCTTCTACCATACTGCATCCATGACCGCATCCTCCCAAGACTTGCCTTGAACTTCTTTTTCAGTCTCAACATGCCCTCTTCACTTTCACACATATCTGAGGACATCATCCCTGAAACAATCATTTCAACTTGTAAGACATCAGAATCACTGAATAACTTTGGATATATATGCATAAAATATTTTTAAAAGGCTAAACCTGTATGGAATGGCTGAAAGTCCCAACCTATCTCGTGAAGCATCATGACACTTCAGCTGCATAATTTTTTGAATAATATGTCAGATAATATAGTCTATATTGAGGTAATATATCCATGTAGTCAGTTGCCATAATTTTAAAAGCAAGGGCTTTGGTGACAATCATTACACATAGTCACTCTTTTAATTAATATGATCAGTGAATAAAGATTAATTGAGCTATCAGTGAGCCTTAACAGGTTCTTGAGAATTTGAGGTTAAACTCTTACAAAGATCCCTGTGTAAATGAGTGGTTATCTGAATGGATAACAATAATTTCTTTTGATTGGCTGAAGAAGAGTAGAAAAGACAACCAAGCTTTTGGCTTGCAGAGTAAACATGATTACAAATTGTAAGTCAAAACTCAATATTTGGAGCAGACGGGATTTCAGACTTCCAGATTTAGAGACATACTATAAAGGCATGCAACTCAGACCAATATATTTATTTCAAGGTATGGAATGTGCACCCATATGGAAGCATATGATAGGCATAGGGCTCAATGATGCAACAACAGTATTACATGTGGGCATTTGGCAGATCTAGGAAATGAATATAAGCAATATTATGCATGGCCTTATATACATAAAAGTATTAACCATGCCTTTATGCTAAAGTAACCCGAAAATGCTGAATCCACAGACTCCAAAAGTATTTTAGCCACTCAGTCCAAGACAATTCAAAAGCGCGTTTATTCAAACCAAAGCAGCAAGTAAAAATCCACTTTAAGCAGCAAGTAAAAATCCACTTTTCGTTCTGTAAACAACAGAACTTCTTCAGACTCACATTAACATGCAACAATCTGTTAAACCAGGTGGGGCAATAAATAACCTAGCTGTCATGTGATCACAGTTTTGAAAAATTCAAGTTCATTAGTTATAGCGCCCTCATGTGTATATTTGTATTTTTACACCAGCAAAAAAATATATATATATATATGTGTAAAACCATCAAAGCTGAGTATGGTAAATCTACATAAAATACATTAATGCAATCTCTACTTGTATTTTTAGCCAGGTGTACAGCAGCGTGACAAACCACTATATCATCTACAATATAAAAATAATTAAAAAGTTAAAAAAATTTTTTTAAAAGATTATTATTATCTACCCAGACTCTTCAATTTTAAAATGCAGGCTAAAGATAGCATATCATTTAAGCCTGGAAAATGGTAAGAATCCAAACGTAGCTGCCAAATCAATTCAAGTTTTTCCAGTAATAAATGTGTAGGGCCTCCCCTGTAATCATGTAATACCAAATCAATACCTTTGAATATAAAGGAATGGTTTGGGTAACCATTAATATGTCTGGCTAGTGCATTCTCAGATTTGTTTTTACTAATAGCATAGACGTGTTCATATACACGTTCCCATAACCGTCTCTCTGTCTTGCCAATATAAAATGCAGGACACTGTGTGCACTTTGCCAGATATACAAGACACTTAGTTTGACAATTGATTTTATATTTAATGGAAAATATCTTATCCATGATAGTCAAAGAAGCCCCTATGTCCATGTGTTTACAATAATTACACATATTACACTTGGACATTCCTCTTTTCGTTAGGTATGATTGGTTTGTGGCTTCCAACATTTGTTTTAAATTCACGCCCCTTCTGTATACTTATCTTGGAGCTAAATGAAAATGAGATCGCAAATCAAGGTCATTAGTAAGAAGGGGCCAATTCTTAAGAATAACTGAAGCTATATTAGGTGCGTCTATACTATAGGTCAAAATCAAATTGTATGGGGGGTTGGCATTTGCAGACCCATCTAAAGTCGACTCAGGGGGTATCCGAGTAGATGGATTCAATAGGGACTTATAAAACCCTGATTCTCTTTTACTGCTCACTTCCTTAATCAACTCTTGAATAATTTTCTCAGGGTAACCTCTTTTAATGAACATTTTGGATAACAAACCACATTCATCCAAAAAATGTTCCCAGGTACTAGTCATTCTAGCTGCTCGAACTAATTGGCCCCTTTTGCATTTTAAAATTGAAGAGTCTGGGTAGATAATAATAATCTTTTAAAACATTTTTTTTTAACTTTTTAATTATTTTTATATTGTAGATGATATAGTGGTTTGTCACGCTGTTGTACACCTGGCTAAAAATACAAGCAGAGATTGCATTAATGTATTTTATGTAGATTTACCATACTCAGATTTGATGGTTTTACATATATATATATATATATATATATATATATATATATATATATATATATATATATTTTTTTTTTTTTTTGCTGGTGTAAAAATACAAATATACACATGAGGGCGCTATAACTAATGAACTTGAATTTTTCAAACTGTGATCACATGACAGCTAGGTTATTTATTGCCCCACCTGGTTTAACAGATTGTTGCATGTTAATGTGAGTCTGAAGAAGTTCTGTTGTTTACAGAACGAAAAGTGGATTTTTACTTGCTGCTTAAAGTGGATTTTTACTTGCTGCTTTGGTTTGAATAAACGCGCTTTTGAATTGTCTTGGACTGAGTGGCTAAAATACTTTTGGAGTCTGTGGATTCAGCATTTTCGGGTTCCTGAGTTTGTGTTGCTTTTCGTAGTGTTTATGCTAAAGGAAGTTAGACACTGGCAAAATAGACTAATGCCAATAGGTTATAATATGTAGAGCAACAAGAAAGAGGTAGAAGAGAATATCATGACCATTTGCAGAAAAAAGAACAAACAGCCATGAATTCAGGAGCAGATGATAAAAAGTGATGAGGAACTCAAACAGGATGAAGCCAGACAAATTTTGGGGTTACTAAACTCAGACAAAGTTGCATGTACATGCTTTACATTACAGTGCAAGAAAGGTATGTGGAGGCTGAACAGTATATTTTTTAAACCACAAAAAGTAGATTTTAATACTTAGGTCAGAACATAAATGGCATACCAAGAAAGAACAATAATTAGAGCATATAATGTAATATTAAATGTAAGAAAGCAATACAGTATAAAGGTTAAGACAGCATGGAGTGAATGATTAAATGAAGATAATTGCAGATGATCAATGGAAAGAAATATGCAACTAAACTGAGATCATTTTTGCATGGGAATGTTTATACAAGTATTTCTATACTCATACAAGACTTGAGAAAATGTTCCCGCAGACAAGAGGCATATGCTGGAGATAAGGTGGTTCAGAAAGTGGTTCTTAAGGGCATATATTCTGGGAATGTATGGAGTTGTTTCAGTAAAAAGTGACTTAAATAATAAGCTATGTCATATTTGGAAGAGAATTTCATCTCAGTATAGAGTTGTTTCTGTTGAGATGGTGCAAAATAGCATGTATCAAAGAGCTGAAAGCACTGTTATGTTTAGTGTTGATAGTGACCATTTGTATTTGTTTTCCAGAGTAGAACACTGATCTCCATGAATCTTTTTTAGACACAGCCTGCAAGTACTTTCTAGTTAAGTGACTTACTCTGAGTCACACACTTAAGCAATGGAGGCTGAAGGAATCAAACTCTGGACCGCAAGAAACAGTTTGTTAACAGCTCCTTAATGCTTTGAGTCACCTGCAGGGTAAGAAAGCTATAGCTACACAATGAAAACAAAGCCAAAGACAGACCATCAATAAGAGAGGTGAAAAAGATGATTACAGAGATTAAAACATAAACTAGAGAGCAAAAACAGGACTCCATCGTAAAAATGAAGTGGTCTGTATGTGATGCTGAAAAGGAATTCGAGCTTGAAGAGGATGTTTGCACAGCATCTAAGAGCTGTATCTATTTAATAAAGTAGACTTACTCCAATGCAAGTGAGAAGTAGCTGGTTCTTTGGTTAAAACTGCAATATGATACAAATAGAACAACATGATCACTATTACCTGATATTAAATTAGGTTGGAAGCAGTTACTTAGTGTGTCTATCTGTTTTTGTTAATGACAATGTTTAAATCAAACATGGAATCCAGATGTATGGAATCACTGATAATATTTATATCTGCAATCTTAATGACTAGTTATTAATAACTGAATGTAAGTATTGATGTCTGATGTGGCAGTTTTATTAGTGTTATATAAATACATAACTCTAAAATGGTTGAAGTATCACCATGCACAGCAACTGCAAGTATGTTAACCTATAAAATGTTATAATAAAGTATTTATATTGCTCAAAAAAATGGAATATAAACTCAGCTGAGCTGACCATATTGAGGCAGTTTGTGAAGTGGATTTGCTGGTGACAATCATGTGGGCTACAAAAAAATGATAAATATGAAAAAAATAGAGAGAGACAGGGAGTTTCCTTGTCTGTGTATAGTTCTATCATGGACTTACTGATTTAGGTATCACATATTTCTATGCAGCATTTTTTAAATAAGATATTATGCTTTTTGCAGTAGTAGTACTAGTAGCATTTGCATTTTGTTTTCTTGGTACACTTCCACATTTAACTGTAATACTGAAGTCACAAAAATGCCATTTCTTTGGCTAGGCTGTCACTCAGTTTTCTTCCCTCCACATTTGGAGGACTCAGTCTGTCAGAAAATTAAGGTTGTTGTATCTTTATGAACATTAATTAATGCTAGTTTATCATGAAACAAATTGTATTTATATTAGGGTACTATATTGCATTAAAATGTGATGGAGATATTTGAGATTTGTAATGACAGAGGATGAGTGATCAGTCAAATAATTTGAAAATAACATAATTGCTTTGATATCCGTCGAGTAAAATTGTGAAGAAGACTCCCAGGAGAGAAGAGTGGGTTGTTTTATTAAGGGTTTCAATAATCTGAGTAAGAATAAAAAAGAAAAAAATAATAATATAGACTTTTGTATAGCATATTTCCTACAAAGGAAGTTTATTTTGGTGGAAAAGAAGATGAGTTGTCAAATAATGAATTGCAGAGGCAGAAGGATGGAGAATGAGGTTGACTGTCTGATGTTACATGTTTTTCCAATATGTAAATGTCTGGTAATTGACAGTTAATGTCCATTCTTATACAGGAGGAGCAGTGGTAGCAGTGCAAGAATGCAAATCTTCCAATAGTTTTAAATCTGGTGTGGTAATTTCTTTGACAAGTGAACTAAACATGCTGTTTTGTTACTTGGAATGAGAATTACTATTCAAAAGCAAGGCTTCAACTGCAAAGAGAATACCTCTCTAAGGGAGAGCGAGTTAAACTTCAGGAAATTGATTGTGCTATAAAAATACCTACAGTTTAAATTCACACATTTCTGCAGTTTGGAAATGTTGGTTGAGAAAGTGAAAGCTATGGAGGGAACTGGGCCAGGGCTCAAGTGAACATCTCCAGAACTAAGAAGAAGGTGAAGGTCACCAAGTAGTTTGGTAAGGATATGAGATAACAGGAGGAAGAATATTATTTACTGGAATAGGACTAGTGAGCTTTATTAATGAAAATGTACATATCAACTGGAAAATAAGAACAAGGGTGTAATAATGAGAGTTTAAGATGAGAGAGGAATAAAAATGGAGGAAAGATGGTAAGTGACTGAAGATGTAATTTTGTAGTGTGTGTATGTGTGTGTGTGTGTGTGTGTGTGTGTGTGTGTGTGTGTGTGTGTGTGTGTGTGTGTGTGTGCATGTGTGTGTATAATAGCTGTGTATTGCCAAAGGGAGGAATTAAAAGGAAAAGCTATAGTACAAATAATTGACAAATAAAGTTAGAAGGAGGTAGTTGTATGTTTTAGTGGTATATTACCAACACAGGTGATGAACAATTATTGTATTTATGAAGGAATGAAAAAAATATGGGTATGGATAACAACTTACATTATATAAATTTGGTAAGAATAATTTAAGGAATTTAAGAGATGGAAATTTTATAGGAGTGAGGTAAGGGGATAATGAATATGAAATATCTCATAAGAAAGTAATGCAAGGAATTCCTTAGTTGGATCTACTGCCAATTAATAGGCATGAGGATTTACTTCAGCATTTGCCTTTAACAATGTGTAGGATGATCTAGATGCGATTGCAAATGAAAAAAAAAACAAGAATAAATGTTGAAAATACAATGAAAGAGGTAAGTGCAGGAGATTCAGCAAGGTAAGAAGAGTAGGAGCTGGAAGGAAATATTAAAGTAGGGAGTTGTTCTTAGTCTGTAGAAAAGGAGCAGGTAAAGGAGACTTGTCTAACTAGCTGCCAAAGAAGAGATGCAGACAATTCCTAAAGCTTTGACTCTTAGTGACAGTATATTCGGATCTATAAAATAAGGGAAGATAATAGAAGAAAACTGGGTAATAGAATGAAGGAATGAAATGATAAGAAACTCCACAATTATAGAAGGATGCAATATGTTAATACATAGTGAATTGTGAAATAGGGGATCCACTTCATAATTTCATTTACTGATGGTTTACAATACTATACAATTATGGACTACACAAAATCTGTAAGAATATATCCATGGAGGTTAACTACAGGGCTATTAGGGATGCAAAAGTTGTGTAGATTAATGTAAAGAAGGGCAGGGAAAGAGTGAATATAGAAGAGCGAAAATGAAGAGTTTTAACAGGGAAAACTATTATTTTATTGAGTTTAATTTTAGTGGTACAAAAATTGGGAGCTGATGTCTGCAGATTTTGTTAGAGTTTGCTCTTGATACATACAGCAAGTTATTATCATGACTCAGAATCTTTGGAGAGTTATGGAATGAAAGGTAGTTAGTAAAATGTGTGAAACATGAATATGAATTTTATACATTGTCGTTAAAAGCTGAAGCAAATATAATGGGTACAACTGCAGAGTTAACAATATGTAAGGTGGATGAGATAGGGGTCTGACCAGAGAAGAATTTCACTTATAATGTATATTTTCCCAATGGAGTAAGTAGACCACCAATAAAGTAAAATAAAAAAAGGATTGAGTTATTTGTGTTACATTGAATATTAACTGAACTGGAAGTTTTGACTCTGTTTTGTCAGTTAGTTCCCTACCCACCCTCCCTGTTTTTGTTTTGGTGTTAATCTTGGTGGCTTTGAAACCGCCCGCCCCTCTTGAAAGTTTGTGTTTGTATACTCCTTCTGGGCCCATCTCATTTGCTCACTCAAATGAGTGCAATGAGATCATATTCTGATTTCAGGCAATCCTACTGTGTGCAAAGAGAGCATCTGATAAAGAAAAAAAATTAAGCTTGTTTCCTGCCTTTCCTGTAAGTGGTCTAGACTGTTTGTAGGCTTCTGAGCCCCCAATCCTTTCTATTTTGGAGGCAAGCCTTCTAGCTTAATTTTGTTTCTTAGAACTAGCCAATTTTCTAGTTTTAGCACTCAAATCTGTTTCTTTGAACTCAGCCGTTGTTCAGAACTCATTGTAAGCACTAAATATGTTGCAAATTACTACAGCACTCAACTTTCCGCAATTGTCTAGAGGAAAGCAGTTTTTAGTATTTAATAAATAAGCACCTATCCAGGCATGTCTAAGGGTCAGCTCCCAGTGATTTCTCCTGTTTGCCTGATGAATCTGGGCATCTTGGGGCAATGCAGCAATTGCCTCATGTACACAGACAATCCTCTCCTCCTATCACCCAACACTACAACTTGTAAGAGATGCACTTACATTGCCAAACTGGAAGCAAAGCTCTCTTCATCCAAGACTGGACTAGACAGTCAAGAGGAGAAGCTAAACACTTGCACCACACCACATTCATCACATACTCCCTCAAAACCTACACCACCAAAACACACACATAGAAACACAAACCACACACCTACATTTGCGGAGGCTCTCAATAAAAACCTGCCCAAGCATCGGGGACTTCCAAAGCAGAAACGCAAGCAAACTCCACACACCAACACAACCCGAATGACACATAGTACACAAACTCAGTTTGCCACTCAACCACAGCCCATAAGGCATAACAACGTACCCAACACTCTAGTCATAGGTGACTCTATAGTCAGGAACACTGATGTTCCACTCACCAGGCTAAACAAGGAGAAAGTTACTGTCAGCTGTCTGTCAGGTGCCAGGATCCGCCACATAACACACGCACTCAGGTCACTCCACAACAAGTAAAAATATGACACTGTCATTGTCCATGTTGGTGTGAATGACCTGAGACGTACCTCCATGGACTACATGAAAAGAGACATGGAGGAGCTCTCTGATCTTGTAGCCCAGGCAGGTATGACCCTGGCCCTGAGTAGCATCCTGCCATCACCCAGAATGATGCCACAGTACAAGGACAAAATGACTGACTTCAACAATTGGCTAAGCTTCTGTTGTCATAAGGGGATCCAGTATTTGTCTGCCTGGGACGACATGATCGACAGACCATAATGCTTTGCCAGAGATGGCTTGCACCTGTCATCCTTAGGACTCTGGATACTGACTAAGGCTCTTGCCACCTCTATAGTGCCTTTTTTAGGCAAGGTTCAAATGACAAATTCACCACCATAATAGGTACAAGCAAGCAAAATCTGAGGGTAATGCTACTCAATGCTAGAAGTCTAAACCTCAAAATGCACTCACTCGAGGCACTTCTTAAAATGGAGAACATCGACATCTGTGCAGTGACAGAGACCTGGTTCAAAGCTTCAGAGAGCACCCCTGCATTACCAGGCTATAATTCATACCACACCTTTTGGCCACCTAACCCAGAAAGAAGCACTAAAGGTGGAGACGTGTCCATATTCATTAAGGATATCCACACCTCCAGGCTAGTTGAACAGCATAATGCATCTGAGATTATCCAAATGCAACTAACTCTGGGCAAGACCGCAATCCAAATTGTAGCTTGCTACAGACCCCCCACCATGCCCCAGAATTCCCACTCCTCATTTCTTGATAAACTGGAAAGTATTAGGGTACAACCTAACACCCTAATAATGGGCAATTTCAACAGCCCCACCATTAACTGGGAAAACTACTCATGTAACAACTCTTTTGCTCAAAGTTTTCTGGAATTCATAAATTCCAACGCCTTGGATCAACGTATTCACACCCCCACCAGGGGCAGTAATATTCTCGACCTGGTCATTACCAACATGGGCAACCGGTGTTCCACACCAGAGGTCAATTTCTCGTTGGTCAGATCCGACCACAAGCTAATTACCCTATGAATCCACATCCTGCCCCCACCCCCAATTAGGGGAAACCACCGTAAAAAACTTCTGCAAAGCCAACTTCAGACTTCTTAAGACAAAAGTGGCAAAATTCATGACACCTTTGCAGACGAACAATAGAGTTACGACTGCTGAATCCTACACAAATGCACTTTATAAGCATTTACATGAGTGTGTGTATCATGCTATCCCTAATAGAACCAAGATGCTATCTTCCAAAAAAGGAAGCCGATCTGGTGGTCCCCTGCCATAAACAAACTCTACAACAGAAGAAATAAACTGTTGCAAAAAAGCGTAAAATCCCATGACTGGAGGAAAGCCCTGGTCAACCTCAGTAAGAAGCTGAGATCCCTCATAAAATCCTCCAAAGCTAGTTACGAAAACAAAATTGCCACTGACTCTAAAGACAACCACAAAGCATTCTATAGCTATGTCAATAATCTCAATGGCAACACTCAGATCTGCTCTGAGTTACAGCACAATGGCACAAAATAAACAGAACCAACTGATATTGCCAACATCCTGGCAGATAGGTTCAGTGCTAACTTTACCCCCCCCCCTCACCCCCTAGAGGGCCCATCTCTATACTGGAAGAATGCAATGTTCCTGTAATCATGGCTGCACAGGTAAAAAACACACTCTCCAAAGCCAAGAACACAGCATCCATGGGACCTGACAATATCCCAGGCTGCGTTCTACATGAACTACAGAATGAACTGGCACCCTACCTAAGTACCATGTTCAATCATAGCCTCACATCAGGCTTTGTGCCCACTGAATGGCGCACCACAATGGTTATCCCACTCCACAAAGGGGGAGCCACAACGGACCCCGGGAACTGACACCCCATTAGCCTGATGAGCCTGGTCTGCAAGGCCATGGAATGTATCGTCATGGAACTCATAAACAAAGACAGTGGTAATCTCCAAACTCTGGACCATACCCAGTTCGGATTTGTAAAAGGCAGATCATGTCTCCTAAACCTGACTGACTTCTTTGAAGTAGTCAACAAAGCCATAGACGAGGGTAAGGTGGTTCACACAGCTTATCTAGATCTTGCCAAGGCTTATGACACCATCCCCCACTCTGGAATTATAGATAAGCTCACTAAACTAGGTATAAATCCCTATGTCACAAGATGGGTTGCCAACTGGCTCACAGACAGAACCCACACTGTGAAAGTAGCAGACTCCAAATCCAACTTCAGACCAGTGACAAGTGGAGAACTACAGGGTTCAGTCCTGGGTCCTCTCCTGTTTGGTATCTACTTCTCTGAAGTACAGGCTAACACAGAAGGTCTTTGGCTAACAAATTTTGCAGATGACTGCAAACTAGAAGCCATAATTGAAACTCCTAACAATGTGGACATACTACAAAAGGGCCTCACTGAGACATATGCCTGGTGTCAAAGCCATTGCCTGAAGCTCAATGCCAAACAGTGTATTGTCATCCCCTTTGGTAAAAACTCTGTACCCGTGAACTATCACATAGCTGGTAGTCTACTTAATGCCGAAAATGTGATAAAAGACCTTGGGACACAGGTGGACAGTAGTCTCTCCTTTAATAATCACATCACCACCGTGGTCAGGAAATCCTTCTACGTGGCTCACCTCATCACAAAAGGTTTCTCATCTAGAAAAAAAGAGGTCATTGTTCCCCTCTACTCATCACTCATTAGACCCATTATAGAGTATGTCAGTCCTTTTGGTATGTACCTTACAAGACATCTACAACAACTGGAAAGGCCAT
This sequence comes from Protopterus annectens, assembly GCF_019279795.1. Lineage (NCBI taxonomy): Eukaryota > Metazoa > Chordata > Ceratodontiformes > Protopteridae > Protopterus > Protopterus annectens. The sequence goes on from NC_056737.1 coordinate 1,795,247,050, forward strand.
GGAAATACCTCACAAAGAGGATTACTGGCCTCAAACAGATGCCCTATGCAGACCGTCTCAAAAAACTCCAGCTTTACTCCATCGCATATCACCTACTCAGAGGCGATCTCTGCCTACCATACAAAACTATGTCAAACCCAGAGCTGTTGGACATGCTCCACTTAAAGAAATCCCAATCCCTCTGAGCTACATGCTCTAGGGACATAAACCTTATCACCACAATAAACAGAACATGCTGGAGGGATAGATTCCTGTCCCAGAGACTTCCCATACTCTGGAACAGACTACCTATCTATCTCAAACAGAGCTCCTCATTAGCGCTCTTCAAGAAAAATCTTGATGACTGGATGGGAGATAAAAAACTCACCCCAGGGATCACTTATGTGGCTCTGCTCGACAGGGGCACAGGAAAATAATTTTCTTGGGTGACGAAAGCCAGAGTACATTTTTGGCTAGGCTTATATAGGCCCTAGGGCCAATAGCCTAGTACACTCCTAGGAACCTATGAACCTATGATTAGAGATGGGTTAAGACAAATAACATTCCTAAGCCCTACACTAAAGAATATTATTCACATTTGCCAAAAATGTGTGTGTGTGTGTGTGTGTGTGTACATATGTGTGTGTGTGTGTGTGTGTGTGTGTGTGTGTGTGTGTGTGTGTGTGTGTGTGTGTGTGTGTGTGTGTGTGTGTGTGTGTGTGTGTGTGTGTGTACATGTGTATAATGTTGCAACAAACGTTAACAGAATTCATCAAATTTGATTAAATAAGTACAGTATAGTCAGTTTTTTACATCCCATAGAGTGCAAATTGGATGATGTTTTACCTGGTCTCATTCAGATCACCAGTGTCGAACTCCCTGATTGCTGTTTTCCATAAGAACTTATTGTCAGTGTGGTTTCTAAGTCTACACTGGTAGTGATGCATTTATTTTTTTGCATATATTCCTTTTCCTTCATGCTGTTTGACTGTGGAGTTGGCATATAAAAGTTCACTGGCAATGGATAGTTTCCTGGGAGTCTGTCCCCTTGCAAAAAAAACTTACATTTAATTGTTTCCTCTGAGAGAATTCCTGAGCAGTTGTGCTTTAAAAGTTGGAGCCATGCTGTGTTGTTATTCAAGTCATAAGGGGAAACTTAGAATGGACACCCTTTGGTAAGGGCCTTTAAAGTAGCTGATAAGTAAGTAGTGGCTGGTGGCAGTGAATAAATAGATATTTATAATAATTGTATTAACACTACCTTAATTATATTTGTAGAGACAACATTAAGTTCTAAAATTACTTCTGCTATAAAGATTGTGTTTACATTGACTTTGACGTCCTTCACTTCAGTCAAGAAATCATTAGGCTATGTAGGAGGCATGCTGTAAAAGGGACATAAATAGTGCATGATCAGCTGTTAGAGGTGTGATGCCCATGCACTGGCCCAGTAATCAAGGAGCCTCAATCCTCATCACTAACACCAGTGAGGGACATGCACATTGGGAAGATGGCAAGTACACACACAGTAAAGTACAGTTTCCCTTAAGAGCTCACAGAGATCACAGTCAGTTTGGGGCTAGGTTCTTCTCCTCTCTCCAGATTCCCAATAAGACTCCTTACTGGTAAAGCTATAGGGTTCAGATCTCAGATGAATGGACAAGCCAAAATCTCCAGCACCTTCTCTGTCCAACCAGTGCTTTGTGTCCCTGCCCAAATAGCTGACACACACACACGCACATTGAGATCTGATTTATTTGCAAACATACAGACACTCCTGGGGAAGGCTGGTGCAGGTAGATTAGCTATGCCCCCTTCTGCCCAGACTAAAAGGTAGTAATCACTGCCACCAACCACTACTTATTTATCAGCTACTTTAAAGGCCCTTACCAAAGGGTGTCCAATTCTACTGTATAATGTTACTATTATGCAAATTGTCAGTGTGCCCAAGGCTAAGGCTATTTAGGAGTGGCCTATACAGTGTCACCAAATACATATGCAAGTATACGAAGAGCTTAATTATTGCTACACAAAAACAGTCACAATTAAAAGGTTTAAATATATTTAATAATAAACAATAAAAGCACAAGACAATACTCATTAACTCAACACAGTGACAATAGAGTTTACAATTGCAGGAAATACTTAAAAATAACATTGTAAGACAGTCTCACATAAATACAGAAAACATCTGACTAATCTTGCTCTATTCCTATCTATAAGAGAAACTATGTTCTAAATAACTTACTTACAGAGCAAAGCAAGTGCTGGTGAGAGGCTGTTTACAGGTCCAAAACAAGATACAAAATGCCCTGACTTTCTCTCTTGAGATAGTTCTTAAGTTAATCATACACATTACTGCTGAATCATCTCAGATTACATAATTCTTGCCACCTCTGCCTAAGTTTCCCAGGCTAGCAGGAACTTACATTTTTAACATGTCTCTATTAAAAATACTTATCTCTCAGAAGCTGACAATTCTCTCTGAGAAGCTTGCCTGAAACTGAAATTCATAAAGCAATTACCATGGAAACCTGTAATTACCTCTCTTTCCAGACAATAGAAAGAAGCCCCTAGCCTAGACATCCTGTCTCTTAGCTGGGATAAACTAACTTTATAACGCATCATAAAATGGGTCTATATTAGAAGACCAAAGTGACTTAAGAGTGAACGCTCATTTATCAACACATAAAGCCCAAAGTCTGAAAAGAGTGACGTTACGGAACAGCGATTTTTTTTCCCAGGGGAGAAAAATTGCTGGACTTTTCTTGGGACTTTACTGTTTTCTCCAATGTGGTGTGATCTCAGAGTTGGTATATTTAAGTAGGGGTGTGTGGGGGTAGAGCCCGCTACATGGGGGTGTGTAGTGAAGCCTCCCACTTTATTTTGTCTTTACAATTTTTTTTGGAGCAGCGATTTTTTTCCCAGGAAAAAAAATCACTGTTCCATAACTTCACTATTTTCAGACTTTGGGTTTTGTGTGTCAAAGAAAAGAGCATTCACTCTTAAGTCACTATGCTCTTCTAATATAGACCCTCATAAAACTCTTTACTTATCAGCTTATTTTCTTAGAGTTTGGCAAGTTAACTCTGTATGACCCAACTTCTACTATGAAACCATACATTTACATTGACATATAGTTTAGACACATTTCTGCTCTTTTCCAGCGGGTTGCACTGTGGTTGCAATCTTGAAGCTCAGTACAGAGCATATAGCTTTCTTACATTTTTAATGCAAGCATACAAATCATATTGCTATTCACAAATAACATAGCATTATTTACAAAATTCTACCTAGTTGGACTGGCAATGTCACATTTCTATATAAATCATATTAATATTTTCAAGTGACATATAATTATTTACAAAATTCCAGCTATCTAGGCTGGCAGCATCTCTTTTTATCCCATTTCTCCCCCCAACAAGAACTCAAGCTAGTTTTTCAAGTGTACCTTGAGAAATGTTGCTTCAGAGGGTTACGCCTATCTGGGAATACCTTACCCCTTTCCCTGTCTTAAGATTCCAGCTGCCTTGGCATTACTGACTCCAGTACCTTGCTGCAATGCCCCATCATATGCATGCAACCCTAAGCTCCACCACATTAATTTAGGAATTTCCTGGTTGGCACCCTGTAGTCATAGATCCCACTCAGACTCCTCCTGTCTTGCACTGCAAATACTCAGCATAAGGGCATCCCAATCTTGGTAAGGTTTCATCATGTTAACATGGTACAATTTGTGACCCTGCCTCCTGCCTTGCAGTTTAACCATGTAGTTAAAATAACTAACCTTCCTTACCACCTTGTAGGGTCCCTCTTAAGCTGTCTGCAGCTAGTTGTGTCTGACAAGAACAAGAAAGATTACCTGATGCCCTATAGAATACTCTCTAGCTCAAGCCTTCCTGTCCTACCAGACACTTTTCTGCTGCTGGGCTTCTGCCAGGTTCTGCTGGGCCAAGCCCATGAGTTGTCTGAGCCATGTCCTGAGGTTCAGGACATATGCCACAACAGACTCCTGGTGAGATTCACAATCACCTTCCCACTTATCTAGAGGCCCCCTCACCCTATGCCCATACAGCAACTCAAAGGGCAAAAAACTGTGGATTCCTGGGGAAAAGCTCTCTGTAAGCAAACATCAGATGAGGCAAATATTTGTCCCATTCCCTCTTAAACTGGTCTGTAAATGCCCGTAGCATGGTCTTTAGTGTAGAGTTTAACCTCTCAACAAGACCATTACTCTGGGGATGGTAGGGGGTGGTCTTTAGGTGCTTCACCCTACAGTACTTCCACAGACAAGCCAGCAGGTCTGACATGAAATTGGCACCTCTGTACGTCAGTATTTCTTTTGGAAAACTTACCCTGCTGAAAATCTATAAGAAAGCATTTACCACCTTTTCTGCCTCAATGGAAGGCAGAACCACTAACTCAGGGTATCTAGCATAATCTACCAGCACTAGGGTATACTGTTTCCCTGTGGAACTTGGGGTATTCAGAGGCCCCACAATATCTATAGCTACCCTCTGAAATGGCTCCTCAATCACAGGCAAAGGCAGCAAAGGAGCTTTCACCTTGTCTCCTGCCTTGCGTACCTTTTGGTACTGCTCACAGGTCCTGCAGTACCCTGTTACATCTCTGGAAATTCCAGGCCAATAGAAGTTCTGCATAATACATCTCTTTGTATGTTTTATGCCCATATGACCTGCAAAGGGAATTTCATCGGCTATGCCTAGAAGTGCCAGATGGTAGGCTCTAGGCACTACCAACTGCTGTATCCTTTCACCTTCTAGTCCTCCATCAGGGGTCTACTCTCTATACAGTAACCCTTTGTCCCAGCATACAGAATCCCCCTTCCCTTGAAAATCAGATGCCTCACTAGCTACCTCCCTCAGGCCTTGTAATGTAGGGTCTGAGAACTGAGCCTGTCTCAACTCTCTCTTTGTAACCCTTCTCAGCTCTCCTTCTACAGGAAGTCTGGCATCCTCTGACAGCAGTGTCTCACTATCAGCCTGGGTAGTACTACTCCCCTCTGCCCTTAGAGTCACTCTGTCCAGTGGACCATCAGTACCCACAAGCAGCTGTGGCTCACCTTCAGTCTCACTGCTACATGGTAGCTCCCTCCCTGAAGTAACCACCTCACCAGTCTTGGCTCCAAGTATGCATGTATGGGACTCCCTCAGGTTATCAGACCTACATGCTTGCCTCCAAGCCTGACTGCGTGTAACTGCATTAACACATGGTACTGAATTATCAAAATCCTTCCCCATCAGGACATCTGTAAGATGGTAGTTTGGTACCCTTGTTGTCTCAAGACAACCTACCATTGGCATTTTGTCATTCCCACTTACTGTCTCTCCCACCTTTTGTTCCCCACCTTGCCTCCATGGACATCTATATGCTACATTGCCTCACTGGTTTCATTCAAAACATTTAACCCTAGGTCCTGGATGTGTACCTGGATGACTGGCTTTCCCTGCTACTGGCAGATTCTGTTGGGGCAGTCTGGGCTTCCCACCCTGGGTTCCCTTAGACCAATGAGTAGCACTGGATGCCCCTTTCCTGTGCAGATATGCCGTGCTTGCTAGGTATAGGTCTCCCTTCTTCCACAACTCATCTACAGTAAGGCATTGCCTAACCAGATCCTCATGTCCTCAGGCAAAGTGCTAAGGGCGTGTTCCCTTACCAAAAGGTCTGCTAGCCCTTCATAAGTGGTGACCTGACATCCACTCACCCATCTATGAAAATAAGTGCTCAGTTCAGCAACATATTCACACACACTTTCATCTGCCTTGTCTATGCTCACAAAACTTTTTCCTATAAGCTTCAGGTGTTAGTTTAAAACATTCTAACAAACAGTTTTTACAAAATTATAATTTAAACAGTCAACATCAGATAGTTTGGAAAGAACATTTACAGGTTTACCATGACATAAGTGGGTCAGAAACCGCACCCATAGCCCTTGTTCAACATTATACTGTTTACATACCCTCTCAAACATATGAATGAAACTATTAAACATATCCCCCTCTGTAAACTGTGGAAGAAATTTACTGACCTTTGTTGCTTTTGGGGTTCCATTACTCCCTTCCCCATTACCTCCATGAGTCTGATAAAGAGTCAGCATGTCCTTTTCATGTTGTTTCTGCCTCCCTTCTCCTCAGCTTCCAGGCCTAGCAGTTTCTTATTCTTCTCAGCCGGCAGATATCCCAGTTTCTCATTTTCCTCAGTCTCTAGACACCTCAGTCACTCTGCTGCTTCTATTTCCAAATGCTTGACCTCCAACTTAAGTCTCTTTAGCTACAGATGGATTTTTAAGTCCTCTGTAGAAAGGATGAACTGTCCATTCTTTGAGTAGTGTATATCTCCACGGCTAGTCTGATCATCCTCCCAGTTGCTATTCTCAGATGCAGCTGTGACAAAAACTGCAATCATGTCTGCTTTAGTGAGGTTTCCATGCTCCAGTCCTTTAGCATGGCACATCTCAGCCAACTGGCTCCTTGTCAGCTTGCCAAACTCCTCTGTTGAAATGCTTTCCTGCTCTCCCTCACTAACAAAGCTAACAAAAGAAATAAAACAATTGTGATAAGAACTCTGAATGTTCACTGTGTGGCTGATTTAGAGTACAAAAACACCTTCAGTAATCACTGTACACAAGCTACAGGAAGTCAGTGTCCACACTAGTGCAAGTCAATTAATATGTGATGTGGCTATCTCACCACTATCAACCAATTAATATTTGATGTGGATATCCCACCACTGACAAACAATTAATATGTGACACCCATGCATATTGTCAGATCCGAATAGTCAATATATTTATTTCTTACCAAAGATTCATAAAGACCCTCAGAATCCCCCTGGTCGACCAATTGTGGCAGGTAATGGTTCTTTGACTGAACCATTGTCAGAATTTTTAACCCAACAACTAAAACCATTATTGAGATGGGTAAGATCCAGAATTCAGGACCCTACAGAATTCTTAGGGATTAGACACTACAGAATTCTTAGGGATTTCAGCAAAAGATTCTCCCATTCGATTCTCAGCTAGTGTGTGGGGAGTGCCTTCTGTGTGGAGTCTGCATGTCCTCCCGTGGGTCAAGTGGCATTCTGAAAGATGTATGAATGAGCATGCCTTTGTTGAAGGTTGGGCATCATGCTGGCAACTTGGCACTGTGAAAATCTACTGCCAATCATTAGCGGACCGGAGTTCCTCTGTGGCGACCCCTAACCGGGAAAAGCCGAAAGACAACAACAACAACAGAATTCTTAGGGATTATAAATGAAATGCAAATTGAGGATCATTGGTTGCTATGTACATTAGATGTCTGTGCATTGTATACAAATATACCACACTGGGCTGGGCTTGATGCCATTGAATACTGGCTACAAAAATCTGAGTTATACAAACCCGGCTTTAACACTTTCCTCATTTGTTTGACTGAACACATTCTCACCAAGAATGTTTTCTTGTATGATCAACAATGTTATCTCCAAATACGGGGCACTGCAATGGGTGCATCGTTTGCTCCCATATATGCAGATCTATATATGGCCTACATAGAAGAACAAATTATCTATGATTGAAAGCAAAAAGCACACCTTTCCCTCGAAGTTGGTCAACCACAAGAAGCCAGTAAGTAGTAAAAACGAAGAAGACCAAACACCACGTGGTGTTTGGTCTTCTTCGTTTTTACTAAATTATCTATGATGTTACACACAACATTTACTTCGGGGAAATTGATACATGGCATAGATACCTGGATGATTGCTGGATGGTGTGGAGGTCTGATGTTGAATACTTGATGGAATTTGTGGAGTATCTCAATGATAATAAGTGGGGCTTACAATTTACCATCAACTATCATTCACGCAGAATCACATATTTGGATGTATTGATCAGCAGGAATGATGACAACACTCTTTGTACTGAAGTATTTTGAAAATACTCAGAATATACCTTACTCCACACATCCAGCTTTCATCCAGCCCATATTGCCAAAAATATTCCCAAGTCTCAATTCACCAGGATGAGACGTATCTGTTCAGATGAACACACCTTTGAATTTTTTCGTAAAGATTTGGCTCATGAGTTTCAGGAAAGAGGTTACAGTATGGGCTATGTACACACGGCAAGCAATCATGCTGCCAATGTAGACAGAGTGGACCTTCTCAAATACAAAAAGAAATCGCAACATAAAAATAACACCTTACGGTTTACCACCACATATGGTAGGAACACCAACAGAGTCATTAATGCCATCAGACGACATTGGAACATTCTCTTAGCCGATAATTTTTTGTCACAACATTTATCTGACACCTGCAAGTTCTCATTCAGAAAAGGGAAGAATCTTGGATCTTACTTCAACCATTACAAACATCAACATGAATCAATACATCACAATATGATCCAAACTTCCATTTCTGGAGACAAGTTAGTTGGCTGTATGCCATGTGGCCACTGCAGCCATTGTAAACATGTGTTGAAGACTAAACAATTTTCCAGTAGTAATTGTGGGATCATATTTGACATAAAGTTTTTTGCAAACTGCAGTACAGATTGGATCATATATTTGGCTTCCTGTAGCTGCCATGCATTTTATATAGGACAGACATCTAGACCCCTCAGATTATGCATTTCTGAACACCTTAGTGATGTTAAATGCAAAAGGTTGAGCAATGCCTGGTATAAACAGACTTTAAAACACACTACAGCAACATTTCATTTCATTATCATTGATAAAATAGTAGGTGACAGAACTAATAAATCTCGATGGCACAGTAAATTGAATGCCAAAGAGAAAAAATGGATTGTAAAGTTAGGTGGACTGTTCCAGCCTGGTCTAAATGAATATTTATGATAAGGAACATTTATAAATATTTATGAGCTCCCCAATGAAATCTTATGATTAATTATCTGTAATTATATATAAGGACTACAAGATGTTTTGGCAAACTAACACTGATGAAGGCTAGGTTAATTCCATAGCTGAAACCGGTCTGTTATTTCTTGTTTTCCAATAAATTATTTACACAGCTCACAGTTGCTGGCTTCTGTTTTTGGTCCATGCACTAGCCCAGTAATCAGGCAGCCTCAGTCCTCACCACTAACACCAGTGAGGGACATGCACATTGGCAAAATTAACAGTACACATACAGTAAAGTACAATTTCCCTTAAGAGCACACAGAGATCACAGTCAGTCTGGGGCTGGTTTTCCCTCTCTCTAAAGATCCCCAATAAGACTCCCCACTGGCACAGCTATAAGGTTCAGATCTCAGCCGAGTGGTCAAGACAAAATCTCCAGTACTGTCTCTGTCCCATCAGTGCTTCATGTCCCTGCCCAAGTAGCTGACACACACACACACACACACACACACACACACACACACACACACACACACACACACACACACACACACACACACCCCTTGAGATTTGAATTTTGTACAAAAACACAGCCACTCCTGGGGAAGGCTGGCACAGGCTCACTAGCCATGTCCCCTTCTATCTAGACTTAATGGTAGTACCACCTGCCACCAACCACCCTTATCAGCTAATATAATGACTCTTACCAAAGGGTGTCCAATCTTACTTTGTAATGTTACAACTATCCAAATGGTACGTGTGATCAAACTAAGGCTATTCCACAGCTGCCTATCCAGTGTCACCAAATACATATGTAAGTACTATAAGAGCTTAATTATCTCTACACAAAACCAGCCACAATTAAAAGGTTTAAATATATTTAATAATAAATAATAAAAGCACAAGACAATACTCATTAACTCAACACAGTGACAATAGAGTTCACAATAACAGTAAATACTTAAAAACAACTTTGTAGGACAGTCTCACATAAATACAGAAAATATCTGACTAATCTTGCTATATTCCTATCTATCTCTAAGAGAAATTATATTCTAAATAACTTACTTACAGAGCAAAGCAAGTGCTGGTGAGAGATTGTTTACAGGTCCAGAACAAGATACAAAATGCCCTGACTTTCTCTCTGAGATAGTTCTTAAATTAATAATACACATTAGCGCTGAATTATCTCAGATTACATCAGTCTTGTCACCTCTGCCTAAGTTTCCCAGGCTAGAAGGAACTAAAATTTTTAACATGTCTCTGTTAAAAATACTTTTCTCTCAGAAGCTGACAATTTTCTCTTTGAAGCTTGCCTGAAACTGAAAGTCATAAAACAATTACCTTGGAAACCTGTAATTACCTCTGTTTCCAGACAATAGAAAGAAGCCCCATAGCCTAAGCATCCTGTCTCTTAGCTGGGATAAACTAACTTAATAACACATTGTAAAACTCTTTACTTATCAGCTTTTTTCTTAGAGTTTTGCAAGTTAACTCTGTATGTCCCATTCTCTACTATGAAACCATTCATTTGCATTGACATATAGTTTAGACACATTTCTGCACTTTTCCAGCAAGGTGCACTGTGCTTACAATCTTGAAGCTCAATACAGACCATATAGTTTTCTTACATTTTTAAGGCAAGCATACAAATCATATTACTATTCACAAATGACATAGGATTATTTACAAAAATCTATCTAGCTGGGCTGTCAGTGTCACATTTCTACATAAATCATATTAATATTTTCAAGTGACATATAATTATTTACAAAATTCCAGCTAGCTGGGCTGTCAACATCTCGGTTTATGACAACAGGATTAAACTGAATGCCACGAACACTTATTCTGCCAGAAATGGCTAGATATGAGTTTTTCTGAATTATAGATTTTTTTAATTATTTTTAAAGTGATTGAGATACCACTGCCTTTCCCATCAAATAAAAAACATGTAAGGAAGGTATACCCTGGATTTAGTTTTCCTTTTTTAAAGAAAAGTATATCCCATATATTTATGCAAGCTATGCTTAAGATAAAGAGTTATCCAGGATTCATGAAGCTTGCACCAGGTGCAGGCATAGCATTGGCATTCTAACACCAAAGATGGCCACCGAGCGATTCAGGTACGAGCTGTTTCCACGTGCACTACCTGCGTATACTACGCCCGCACAACTCCTCAGCCTTGTATGCTAATTACCCCATGTGCAGCAGTGTAGCATGCAAATGAAGGTATGTAGCAATTCAGGAAGTTGTGCAGGCATAGTTTAAGCATGCAGAAATGTAAACCGTAGAAAACGGTTTACATTTTTGCAAACATAAAATCAGAGCCATGCCAGCTGAACAACCAAATGTATTATATTGTTAATATATGCCATTGGCTAAATATATAGGCAGTGGCATAAAAATACATGTACAAAATATAAAATTAACATTTAATATATATAGATATATATATCTATAGTCGCACTATCGTGACGTGGCAGCGCAGGGCAGCGGTGCACAAAGGGGATCGCAAGGACTATATAAAAATAAAGAATAAAACCGCAATGAAACACATATCACGATTTCCCCATAATAGTCAATGGCAGGCATGCTACACCTTAGGTACGGTGCAAGGATTGCTAAGGGGCAGTGACAGTGTTATGCACAGTAGCTAGGAATAAGTAGGCAATGTCATGCGAATGAGAGGAGTAATAGTGAATCGCAGATTCCCCGCTGGTGTAAGGATGCACCTCACAGTGTAGTGTTATAACACTGAGGTGTGCCCTTGAGATAAAGATGACATCAAAAGAGGGTTGTGTCACCATTGCTGTAAGCACATTGAAGCATTGCTAAACTGATTCTGCCCCTAGCTAGGAAAAGCTTCAGGATAGGGGTGCGTCAAATTGGCCATAGCTATGCTTAGCTGAGAGTACACAAGGTAATCGAGTATGTATGTGAACAGAGATGAAAATGCGTGTAAACCCGGTAAATGGGTATGCGCGGTGCACACTGCAGCTGAAACAGGAAGGATATAGAAAAGAAATAAGGAAATGCTGCAGTGAAACTGGAGTACTAATGACTAATTAACACCTAGGAGCCCACAGTGGGAAACTGACAACAGCTAACAAGGCTGCAAGCAGCTACCTGCAGAACAGGGAAGTGGAAGGGCTGTACTGCAAAGAAAACAGTAAAGTGTCAAAGCAGAACAAAGCTGATATTCAGTATATCAGCTACAGGGCACATTTTACCATGACTGGGTAGGGAAAGTACAAAACAAGAAAGACGGCAGGTGGATGTGTGCCTGATAATGGCAGGGAATCCAGGTCTAAAAGTGAATTAAAGGGCAACAGATTAATCAAGGCAGGCAAGCAGATCTCCACAGTAAAGTCCCCACACTTGCAGGACTCATTGCAAAACCCATAATTAAGACACGCTGCAGCTGGAATAGCTCATACACACCCACTGACATCAGCAGCATCCATAGCATAATACTATAAAGTGTGAAAGCACCTCACACACATTTGGGTATTCCCCTATACTCTGCACCAGTGGTGTATATAGACAGAGAACTTTTATTATGTACATGTTAGGGGCTGCAATAGCTTTGATCCACCAGCATGTGTTGGAGACTGAAGGTGGTGTGGAGGATGATACAAAAAAACCCCTCAGGCACCAGAGGAGGAGGAGAGTGTTCAGACCCAGGGTAACCTACCTAGGGCTACATGATCTGGAGATAGTAGAGCATTACAGGGTGGACAGGGACATCCTACAGCATCTTGTGGAGCTGTGCTGGCCATACCTCAGAGCCAGAACAAACAGAGGGGAACCCATCCCAGTGGATATGAAGGTATGTGTAAGCCTCGGAATACTAGCTACAGGTACCTTTCAAAGACCAACTGGGGATATCATGAGGATCTCACCAGAACTGTGGATGATGACTCCCATCAGAAATGCACACACACCCATGCAGGAACACCATAATGAGGCACATGCACAAACCAGAATCATCATAGAGCGTGTGTTTGGGATTCTGAAATCAGGGTTCCATTGCTTGGACAAATCTGGTGGAGCCTTGCAGTACTCTCCAGGCACATGTGCCCACATCTTCATAGTGTGTGCCATGCTACACAATATGGTCCTGCAGAAACAACTGCAGCAGGGACAGAATGGTGAAGGTCCTCACAGCCCACCACCATTGCCAAGGGCCCCACAGGCACAGAGGTACTCAGACCACCAACACTCTGAGCCAGCCTCAGTAGGCAGACAGAGGCATGCCCAGTATGCCCATGCTTTGGCAAAGAGGGAACGTATAGCACACACACTGACAGTGTAGGCACCTAGGGACTGACAACTTTCTCCACCAGCACACACAGTAAAAATGGATGGCACACACACAAGACTATCTGTAAATTGTCATGTATAGGCAGTCTATTGTGTGCATCCAACATAGGCAGCCCTCAACTATTGCAAACACAACTGACATTGGCACAAGGTAAGTCAACACCTGAACAGTAAATTAAGCTATCAGCATATGCAGATACTGTATGTATAGATTCATAGGTAGGTACTAGACCAACTGCCAAAGGCCATTCATAAGCCCAACCAAAATGTGTCAGCTTTTACCACCCCATTGATTCATTAACTGTCCCTCTGTGAAGCAGAGCCAATGGCAGGATCCCTGGGATGCATCTACTGTTCCCCATCCACTCTTCAAGGTTTCTCTTGTAGAGTGTTAGTGAGGGGCTCTGTATAATGTAGTTAGCGATGTTGTTCCAAAGTATGGGGAGTGTCTGTGACAGGAAGCTGTCCATCCAGCATCTTCCAGTTATTGTTCTGGCAAGGTTCAGCTCACTACAGTATGTGGCTCACTGTGACATGTATTCCCATAAGTGGGGCATATCCATCAAGCCTGAGTTTGACATGGCTGTGTTGGCCGGCAGAGATCATCTCTGGGTAAACGAGATCCCACTGATTAAACCAGGAGTTTATTTAGTCTGGCTGCATAGGCCATATGTTGGAGGCCAGTATTCCCCTTAGTGAGGTACATTCATGGAACCCCCAGCTGTAGGAAATGTCTTCTGAGGTACATCCCACATGGGTTATTATACCCTATGAAGGGACTGATGAGTGATTAGTAAAGGGGTTCTATAACCCCAGTATGTTTAGATTGGAATTCTTTAGTAATCAGATGGCCTACATAAAAGGATGTCCTAACTACTGTGGAGATATGATTGTCAAAGGGGAGATCACTATCTATCTTAGTCCCCAGATACACCATTACCTCATCCGTATTAAAGTGGCTGCCACTTATGTGTTAATATGTGGGTGCCAATTCCACAATGGAATGACCATGCAGTTAGTGGCACTTGGCTGAAGGCCATGCCATTGGCACCCTGTGATGTTCTGCGTGAGGCCCCTTGAGGGACATCTGTGTCAGCTGGACTATCAATCATGGCTCGCAGTTCGCAGTCATTGTCAAACATGGTCTGCCGTAGTCCATGGATCTAGAATGTGTAGCAGTGAAAGTCTATTTTTGGATGAATGTGAGCTCCTTAAGAACATGTTCATTAATAGAGGGTATCCGGTTTTGTTATTTAACAAAATTTTTGAGGAGGTCACTAACAAAAGAAATTTAGGGTTATATTCACCTCTTTTACCGCAAGGTGATAGGGTTACAACTATTACAGTGGATATTTCTGGTACAGGCACAAATTGTGATAGTCCAAACAACGCGCTTACTTCTGCGTTGAATGTTGCTAGCGGTATTGAGGGTAGCAGCTTTATCACCAGTTTTAGTTTAGACTCAAATGCCATTGAGTCTATTCTTTACAAAAACTGGTATTTTATTACCAATGATGAGCAACTCTTTGAAAAACTTGGCCTTAGACCTAGGGTCACTTACAGAAGGGGACACAATTTGAAATCAATCTTGGAAAGACCTAAAGCATCTGATTGGGTATCAAAAAACAAGGGTTGTTCCCAATGTGGCACTTGTAGCTACTGCCATTTAGTAAGGGTAGCTAATTCTTTCACAGTCCGTGATAAGAAATTTGACATCAATCACAAATTGAACTGTGACTCGAGGTCTATTGTGTATTTGGCTATTTGTAACTGTTGTTCAGCCTTTTATGTGGGAAAATCCGATAGAAGATTGCGAGATAGGGTGTACGAACACACTTACGCCATGAGGAAGAAAAATAAAACTAACGCATTAGCAAAACACATAGATAAACATGTAGGGCACAGTTTTCAGTTTTTAGCTATTGATCAAGTTCTCAAATCGGAAAGAGGGGGTCCAACTTCACTGTTTCTAGAAAACAGAGAATTAGAGTGGCAACTACTATTGGATTCTTTCTCTTTTCCTGGTTTGAACGAACACTGCAACATCGCCTGTGTATTAAAAATAAAAAGTTACAAACATTGACTTATCCATAAAAGAAAAGATGGTTTCAATTTTAATGAACCCGGATCATTTCAGTTGCATGGTTTACTTAGTCAAGGAACACGTGGTACAATATAATATAATGTAACTTGTTAGTAGGAATTTACAAACTCTGAAAAGGGTATGTGTGGTGACCCATTCTAATTATATGTCAACTTGTAGCACTACACTACCACTAAGAAAATGTAAGTGTTGAATTTTATTGGGTAAGATAGTGGACAGTTGGTTTAGTAACACATTATGTGGTCAGGTTGCAGTTTAGTATACAAAAACATGTAAATTGTTCTATAAACCGTATATATTTTTTTACTGTAGTCAAAAAAATCAGTTGAAGCTGGACATTATTATCTTGGTATTAGTATTTAGGTATTTTTATTTTGGGCATTGTTGATTTTTAAGTGACAATTGGTTAACTACCAAATCCAATTTATGTAAGGTAGCAATAGTTTTAACATGTTTCTATGTTTTAAGTTTCTAATATTCTTCGGATGTTGAATTACTCAACATTCTTTTTAGTATAGAAAAGAAGTAAGCTAGTTACTGTTACTGGTTCTTATTTAGAATTGTATAATCATTGTTGGAGCGTTGTACTTTTAAAAAGGGCTGGTACGCCTTTAATTTTATCTTCCAGCAAAAAAACCTGCGCACATTACGTATTTTAAAAGTGGCGACTTTGCTTATAATTTTGTGTACATCTGAGGAAGCTGGAGCTGTGGCTTCAGCAAAAACGCTAATTTTGTATAAATTAATAAATCTTGCGTTCAAAGGATTTTTTTGTGCGTTTCAGTTTTCTTTTGGATTAAACCTCTGCCACTTGGGACTGTTTACTCACAATTTGGATATTTGTCCACTAAACTGTTTACCTGGAGTGCAGCATATTTTTTCGTTCTTTGGACTGTCTTCTCTTGGGCGTCAGCTTTGTGCACCTGTGTTTGCCTGTACCTCTGAGATGTATATGCCAAACAGCAGGGCTCCCAAGACTGAGTCCTGTGGGGCACCAGTCGTGACTGGTCAAGAGTTGATCTGGAGACTGCTAGTCGTACCATGTGGGTTCTGTGTGTAAGCCCGTTGGCAACCCAACCTGTGCTGTATGGGTGTATGTACAAGCTGGTGTGTTTATCAATAATACCTGAGTGGGGCATGATGTCAAATGCTTTGGGTAGCTCCAGGTAGTATGTGTGAACCACTTCCCCCATCATCTCATGTCTTGGTGACTGTATGTAAGATGTCAAACAGGTTCAGTAGGCATGAACTGCACTAAGCCAAGCTTACCTGGGTCATGTCACGTGTTCGGAGATAACCAATGTCTTTGTTAATGAGTGCCATGAGGATGCAAACTGTACCATTGCAGACAGGCGAGTCAGGCTTATGGGGTGGTAGTTACTATGATCAGTTGTGATTCCACCTTGATGGAGTGGAATAACTGTTGCCACATGCCATTGTATGGGCATGTAGCCTGTGAAGAGGCTGAGGTAGGAAAGCTTAGTTAGGTGGGGGGCAGGTTGTCTTGTACAGTTTGCAAGATGCAGTCTGGGACAAAATCTGCCTCATTTGATGCTGTGTTCTGCTGTTAGGGAGGCCATTTCCACCTGTGTGTCTCTGATGTCTGGGATACTGTACCTTTTGAGTAGTGTTGTGGGCTCTTTAGGGGGTGAAGTATGCACTGAATGTATCTGCAAGGATGTTGGTGATATCAGTAGGATCAGCATATTTTGTGCTATATTTCACCGACACAGTGCAAATCTGTGTGTCACCACGTAGATCCTTTACATAGCCAAAGAAGGCTTTGTGATTACCTTTCTAATCCTTGCATATTCTCCTGCTAATGTTAGCCTTGGATGATGTCATGAGGGACCTACGTATCATACTAATCATGGTCACGGATGTCTGTCCTTTGTGGGATTTGCTGTGTGTCTGGAACACTGTCCTACTTCTGTAGTATAGCCTGCTTATTGCAGAGGTCCACCAGACCGGTGTCCTTGTCTAGGAGGAATGAGTCTTGGTTTACCAGTGATGGCACGATCCACACATCCATGTAGGTGCTTATAGACTGCATTTGTAAATCTGTCTGTATCTTGAGTAGTGTTTCCCCTTAGCATCGGGGCTGTGAAACTCCTGTAACTAGTAGTGTAAATTTAGCTGTAGGAAAGATATATACTTTGGTATCTGTGGGTGGGGGATATGCTTGGGTGTGGAAACAGTGAATAGTTCATGGTCAGATCTAACCAGTGACCGGTTAACTTCCGCTGTGGTGCACCTGTTGCCCATGTTGGTGATGACCACTTCTAGTAGTTTCCACCCCACATTAGGGAGGTTACCACCTGATACAGGACATATGAGGTGATAAATTCCAGGAAGCGGTGAGCCTGGAAGTGAGTACCGGAGTAAGTTTCCCAGTTAATGGTATAGTAGTTGACATTGACCAATTCCAGGGTGTGCGTTAGGAGAGTCATGTTCTCCACTGTCTACAGGTAGGTGGAGTGGAAGTCCTGGGTCATGGAGAGTGATCCGTAGCAGGCCAAAGTTTACATTGCAGTTGCGGCTGATGTTAGCTGACATGGATGATCTCAGAGGTATCATGCTGCCCCACTAACCTGGAGGTGTAGATATCCCTGATGAATATGGATACAGCCCCTCCATGTCTGCCAGTCCATGCTCTGTGGCTGAAATGTGTGGTATGGGTTGTAGTCTGGTAGTGCTGGTGTGCTCTCAGGAGCCTTAAGACAGATTTCAGTTACTGCACAGATGTTGATGTTGTCCATCCTGAGGAATGCTGTGGGTGCATGCATGCTGTGATCACAACCCCTGGTGCTGAGTAGCATAACCCTCATTGAATCTGCTATTGTGCTGTTTACTGAGCTGGTATTCACCTTTGAGACTCTCCTAAATAAGGCACCATTGGGGTGCCAATAGCCTTGGCCAGTATTCCAAAGCCTAAGGTTGACACATAGACCGGTATGGTATCATTGCATGCATGTTCCCCATCTGTGCTTATTTTTCATCTCCCCTGTAGGTAACCTACTGGCAAGAAACACAAAGCCTTAAACTTATAGAAGTCTTCTAGCTTCCAAGATAGGCTGTTGGAGTGACTAAGTATCAGTGATCTGTATGTTCTTGCCGTACTTAATTGTTTCCTGACTACATGGTGATTTCTCACAGTATATTGTGATCTGAAAGTCTGTTTATTCACATATTATGACTGTGATGGCCTGCACATTAGAGGTTCACAGATAGCCTACTACCTATCTGTCCAAGGGCATTTAGAAGCTTAGCTACAGTGTGTTGGCTTTCCCTGCACCATTGATGACTTAACTGAGCCTCTGTCAAGCATGGCCAATGAAGCAATTCCAGGCAGAGTTGCTGGAAGCTGTTGAAGACTGGGGTTGTGGAGGGTGATAGGGGCACTTAGTGATCTAAAGAGGGCATGTTAATGTGACAATTCAACACCATTCAATTCCCACAACAAGTCTCGCAGCTATCAAACTGGACAGGCTCTCCCACTTCCTAGCTGTATGGTTCAGAGACACATGATCCCAGGGGTGTATAGTTTGTTACCCATTCACACAACAAGGTTTCCCTTGAAGTATGTCAGTGAGGGGCTATAACTAATATAGTTAGGAATGTAATGATGTCTGCACACACACACACACACACACACACACACACACATATATATATATATATATATATATATATATATATATATATATATATATATATATATACAGTTACATATATATATATATATATATATATATATATATATATATATATATATATATATATATATATATACATATATATATATATATAAACATCTATGAACACACTTCGTGACACAGAAGCACTCCAAAAGAATTTGAGTGTACACAAAACACATGCAGCTCTGGTATTATAACAATCAATATTAACCTAATTCACCATAGAAGGGGTGGTTGTTGTGTATGTGAAGATTGGGGTGGGGGAGGAATGATGGGTAAATCAATCATGCATCAAGGAGGGCCTGGGTCGGATGTCCAATAAGTGAACTGGAGGGTTATACATGGTGTATGGGGACAATATAAAAAGAACACAAAACAAGAACCTTTCTCATTCATAATACACCCTGTCATGTCACATTGCAGCATCTAATTTCACAAACATATGAATATTAACATGTTTCAGACAAATGTACACCAACTGACTGTCACATTTCTTTTCAATAGTGAGGAATGTCTGCAGTACAATGTATATTATAGTTTCATAGTTTCATAGTTTAGTACTAGGCTATCTGCCCTGGGGCATTTATAAGCCTAGCCATAGTGATGTGGCTTTCGCCACCCCATGTAATGGTACAAAAGTGTACAGAATAGATTTAGAATACTGTGCCTCTGTCTAGTAGTGACACAGTGAAGACCACCTTACATAATAGAATTAGTTTACTGTGCCTCTGTCTAGTAGTGACACAGAGATGATCCCTGGGGTAAACCTACGATCTCCCATCCACTCGTCAAGATTTCTCTTGAAGAGAGTTAGTGAGGGGCTCTGCCTAACATGAACTGGGATTCTGTTCCAGAGTATGGGAAGCCTCTGAGTTATGAATCTGTCCCTCCAGCATGTCCTATTCATATTTGTGCTGAGGTTTAAATCTTTAGCTCTCATGGTTCTGATGGATTTGGATTTTTTGAGGTGGAGCATGTCCATCAAGTCCTGATTGGACATGGCCTTGTACGTCAAGCACAGATCACCTCTGAGTAGGCGGTATGCTACTGAATAGAGCTGGAGTTTCTTTAGTCTGGCAGCATATGACATATGTTGGAGACCCTTGATCCTCTTGGTGAGGTACTTTTGAGGTCTCTCTAGCTGTTGCAAGTGCCGGGTGAGGTACATACCAAATGGGGCATTGTACTCAATCATGGGCCTGATAAGAGAGGAGTATAGGGGTACAATGACCTCCTTTGATCTGGATGTGAATCCCTTCATGATAAGGTGGGCAAGGTAGAAAGTCTTTCTAACCACTTTGGCAATGTGGGTGTCAAATGAGAGGTCACTATCGACTTGGGTCCCCAAGTCTCTGATTACTTTTTCCGTACTCAGTGGGTTACTGTCTGTGTGATAATTTGTGGGTACTTTGTTTTTCCCAAAGGGGATGACTATACATTTCTTGGTATTTAGTTTAAGGCCATGACTCTGGCACCAGTTGTCCATTTCAGTGAGGCCTTTCTGTAGGATGTATGTGTCAGCTGGTGTATCGACTATGGCACCTAGTTTGCAGTCATCTGCGAACTTTGTCAGCCACAACCCTCCCATGTTTGCTTTCACATCTGAGAAATAAATGCCGAACAAGAGGGGTCCCAGGACAGAGCCCTGTGAGACACCACTTGTGACTGGCTTTGAGTCTGACATGGCTCCAGTGATTTTGACTTTATGGGTTCTATCCTTTAGCCAGTTTGCAACCCATCTTGTGACATATGGATTTACATTTAAGCTTTTGAGCTTGTCTATGATGCCTGAGTTGGGTATTGTGTCGAAAGCTTTAGCCAAGTCCAGGTAGGCTGTATGGACTGCTTTGCCCTCGTCAATGGCTCTAGTGACTGTTTCAAAAAAGTCAACCAGGTTCAAAAGGCAGAATCTGCCCTTTACAAAACCGAACTGGGTGGGATTAAGTGTCTGTAAGTCCCCAATGTCTCTGTTTATGAGTTCCATAATGATTCTTTCCATAGCTTTGCAGACCAGGCTGGTTAAGCTTATGGGGCGGTAGTTACCAGGGTCTGTAGAGGTGCCTCCATTGTGGAGTGGGACTACTGTTGCTGTACACCAGTGTTCAGGTACATATCCTGTAGTAAGGCTAAGGTTAAATAGCATTTTTATGTGCGGGTTTAGCTCTTCTTGGAGTTCACGTAGCACACAACCTGGGATACCGTCAGGTCCCATTGATGCTGTGTTTTTAGCTTTGCTGAGGGCGGTTCTCACCTGGACATCTGAGATGACAGGGAGGTTACATTCAGCTGGGATAAGTATTTCTTCTTTTGGGGGTGAGGGAGGGGAGAAATTTGCACTGAACCTGTCTGCCAGAATGTTGGCGATATCTGTGGGTTCAGTGTATTTTTTGTCATTGTGAACTAACTCTGAACATATCTGAGGGTTTCCACCCAGGTTTCTAACATAGCAGAAGAGGGCCTTGTGGTTATCTTTATTGTCCATAGCGATTTTTCTCGCAAAGTTGGCCTTGGATGTTTTTATGAGAGAACGTAGCTTTCTACTAGTGCTGATCAGAGATGCCTTCTCTTTATGGGATTTTGCTCTGTCATGCAGTAGCTTCCTTCTTTTGTTATACAATTTGTTTATGGCTGGGATCCACCAGACAGGACACCTGCCCTTGGTGGAGAGGGTCTTGGTTTTATTTGGGATTGCATGATCCATGCATTCTTGGAGATGTCCGTAGAAAGCATTTGTGAAGGATTCTGCATTGTGGGATGTGGTTTCCACTGGCCCAGTGGGCTTAAAGGATACCATCTCAGTTTTAAGAAGTGTAAAGTCGGCTTTTGAGAAGTTTTTCACTGTAGTCTTTTGTGTTGGGGTGGAGGTGGGATATGTATATCAAGGGTGATTAGTTTGTGGTCAGATCTCACTAGTGAGGGGTATACTTCTGGTGTGGAGCACTTTTTCCCCATGTTTGTGATGATCAGGTCTAGTATATTATCTCCCCTTGTGGGAGAGGTGACTAGCTGTTCCATTGCATTTGAATTTATGAATTCCAGGAACCTTTGGGCTAGGGTGTTTGAGCTAGAATAATGCACCCAGTCTATGTTAGGGTAGTTGAAGTCTCCCAATATGATGGTGTTTGGTGAGACATTCATATCCTCCAATGTGTTCAGAAAGGCTGAATGGGGTTCTTGAGATTGGGAGGGTGGTCTGTAACATGCTACCAGTTGTATATCAGTTTTGCCTATGGTTAGTTGCACCTGGATGGTCTCTGATGCTTCATGGGTTGCCACTAATCTGGAGGTGTGGGTGTCCTTGATGAATATGGACACTCCCCCTCCCTTTTTGGTTTGGCCTGAGTTTTGGGGCCGAAAAGCATGATACGAGGTATAGCCTGGTAGTTCTGGGGTGCTCTCAGGAGCCTTGAACCAGGTTTCAGTTACTGCACAGACATCAATGTTCTCCATACTGAGGAGTGCTTCGAGAGCCTGCATCTTGAGATTTAGACTTCTGGCATTGAGCAGCATTACCCTTAATTTTTTTCCATTTTTGTTTTCTAAGGAGGTGGGTTTGTCTTTTGAGCCTTGCCAAAAAAAGGCGCTATGGGGGTGGCAAGAGCATTAGCTAATATCCGGAAGCCCAGTGGTGACAGATGCAAGCCATCCCTTGTGAAGCAGCGTGGCTTGTCCAGCATGTCATCCCAAGCAGATTCTAAACACTGTAACACTTGCACAAATCTCAGATGCCATAGTGGTAAAGTCAACAACTGTGGTGTTCATGGTCCTGAGTTCAAAGACCTGCAAGGTTGTTAGGTTATTTTGAGGGCCAGAATAAGGGCTGTTGGAGGCAGATGGATTAAAGCACTCTTAAGCAGTTGTAAGTGGGTTTCCACGTGTTTGCTTGATGATAAGTGGTGCTGAAACACAGTAAATGGAGAAGCATTTCACAGGTTTAACCTTTGCTTAATGTCACACAGACCATGGGCAAACCGGCTTACAACCACGTAAATGTGTGTTATTAACACTTTCCCTACCAGTGCCTACTCTGAGAGGTAAAATAACAACACCTTCCAAGAGTAGAACCCGCAACCATGTACTCCATCAACAGAGTAACCTAACACTAAGCTACCTGGGGGAGTGTCCATATTCATCAATGTCCCAAAGGCGCCATCTTTAAATCTGCCCTCCTCGCTGCTGCTGTGTCTGCTTGGCTGTGTGCGACAGCTCTGAACTATCCCCTCCACGACCCTGTGTCTTTGCCTGGGTTGTATCCCTCTAATTTCACTATTAGGGTGTTCCCCACAGAATACCCTTGGACTCGGTCAGGACATTGTCTTCTTCTACCACCCTCTACCACCAGAAAAAAGTGACTATCCCCTCCACGACCCTGTGTCTTTGCCTGGGTTGTATCCCTCTAATTTCACTATTAGGGTGTTCCCCACAGAATACCCTTGGACTCGGTCAGGACATTGTCTTCTTCTACCACCCTCTACCACCAGAAAAGAGACTATCCCTCCACGACCCTGTGTCTTTGCCTGGGTTGTATCCCTCTAATTTCACTATTAGGGTGTTCCCCACAGAATACCCTTGGACTCGGTCAGGACATTGTCTTCTTCTACCACCCTCTACAACCAAAAAAAGAGACTATCCCCTCCATGACCCTGTGTCTTTGCCTGGGTTGTATCCCTCTAATTTCACTATTAGGTGTTCCCCACAGAATACCCTTGGACCTCGGTCAGGACATTGTCTTCTTCTACCACCCTCTACCACCAGAAAAAAGAGACTATCCTCCATGACCCTGTGTCTTTGCCTGGGTTGTATCCTCTAATTTCACTATTAGGGTGTTCCCACAGAATACCCTTGGACTGGGTCAGGACATTGTCTTCTTCTACCACACTCTACCACCAGAAAAAGAGACTATCCCTCCACGACCCTGTGTCTTTGCCTGGGTTGTATCCCTCTAATTTCACTATTAGGGTGTTCCCCACAGAATACCCTTGGACTCGGTCAGGACATTGTCTTCTTCTACCACCCTCTACCACCAGAAAAAAGAGACTATGGCCTCTACGAGCCTTTGTCTTTGCCTGGGTTGTATTCCTCTAATTTCACTATTAGGGTGTTCCCCACAGAATACCCTTGGACTCGGGTCAGGACATTGTCTTCTTCTATCACCCTCTACCACCAGAAAAAGAGACTATCCCTCCACGACCCTGTGTCTTTGCCTGGGTTGTATCCCTCTAATTTCACTATTAGGGTGTTCCCACAGAATACCCTTGGACTCGGTCAGGACATTGTCTTCTTCTACCACCCTCTACCACCAGAAAAAGAGACTATCCCTCCACGACCCTGTGTCTTTGCCTGGGTTGTATCCTCTAATTTCACTATTAGGGTGTTCCCACAGAATACCCTTGGACTCGGTCAGGACATTGTCTTCTTCTACCACCCTCTACCACCAGAAAAAGAGACTATCCCTCCACGACCCTGTGTCTTGCCTGGGTTGTATCCCTCTAATTTCACTATTAGGGTGTTCCCCACAGAATACCCTTGACTCGGTCAGGACATTGTCTTCTTCTACCATCCTCTACCACCAGAAAAAGAGACTATCCCTCCACGACCCTGTGTCTTTGCCTGGGTTGTATCCCTCTAATTTCACTATTAGGGTGTTCCCACAGAATACCCTTGGACTCGGTCAGGACATTGTCTTCTTCTACCACCCTCTACCACCAGAAAAAGAGAGTATGTCTACCTAGTCATGCTATATTACGCTTTAACTAAATGTTCCTGCTAAACTTTCAGACTGCCACTAGCTAAGCAGCCAGCAGCTACCCCTCCTTACTCCTTCATTTCCCTCACAGTCTCCTCGGATGGCCACATAGGCTATCCTCTCCCATCTAGTACAGCTCCACGCCTGGTAGCTCCCTTGTTTGCTTACTGCACTACTACTTTGTCCACTAGATGTTATACTTTTCTCATCCCTATTTGGGATATTAGTACTGACTTCTGCCTTACACTTTATTCTCCCTCCTTATACTAATCCTTTTCCTCCTTTACCTCTCTGTCTCATCCTCTCCCCCGAGGATACTTTCTCTTGCCTTGATTCCCCCTTCCTTCCCTGATACTTTTTCCACTCTCCTCTGGTCTACTTTGTGTTTTGCTCACACCCTTTCTCCTTGGGCTCCCTACTTGCTTCTCCTGTCTCCTTTGAGCCCAGGTCTGTACTCCTGTTTTACCCTTTTTCACATACTAGTGTATTTACTAGGCCCCAATATCTGTATGCTTTGTTACCCTTAGATATTACTCCTGTTCCACATCCTACCCACTTGGCCTCTTATCTCCTTCCCTAGCCTATTGTTCTCTTTACTGAACCTATTACTATTCTATCCCTTTTCAGCCAGATCTCTGCACCCCTTCCTTTCCGGTCTATACCTGCCACCCTGCTATCTTCCCTTCCCGTACTCCTTCTATTAATCTTCCTACTGCAACCTTATTATCCTATCCTTTCTTCAGCCAGATTTCTTCACTCCCTCCTTTTCCGGTCTATACCTACCCCTACTATCTCCGCCTCCTCCTCCTAGGGACTTCCTGTGGAAGTTTTAAAGACTGCCCATGTCCCAAAGGCGCCATCTTTAAATCTGCCCTCCTCGCTGCTGCTGTGTCTGCTTGGCTGTGTGCGACAGCTCTGAAGTAAGTTTTAAGCTGTATATTGCACTCCAGTTTTCAGGAATTGTATTGTAACATTTCTAGAAGTCGGTGTTTAACTGCTGTTTATGTTAAATGTGTTTAGCTTGTGCCATATTGCTGTAGTAACCTGCTATCTACCTATAACACTCCAAGTCAGGTGAAACTGATGATTATATGCTATTCCAGCTTATGTTCAGGTTAACGCGACTGTGTTTAGTATAGCCTTAGTTGAAGGACCGCTCTTTTACTGTCTGGATTTGTGCTATAGCGTGTGTACTTTTTCTAGTGTAGGACTGTTCTTTTACTGTCTGGATTTGTGCTATAGTGTGTGTACTCTTTCTAGTGTAAGTGCGAATGTGTTTAGCACTTGGGTGGTACTGAATACATGGGACGGCTCTAGTACTGTTGTGTTCAGGTTGGTGGGAGTTGCGTTGATGCAGCCTCTGATATAAGACTACTCATCTACCTCTGATACTGATAGAACAGCGTGTTTACTATTACTAATCCAAATGCGAATGCGTTCAGCCTTAAGGTGGCACTAAATTGGTAGGATTGCAATAATATTGTTGGTGGACAGATTAACGCGAATGCGTTTAGTATAGTCTTTCTTGTAATGCTACTCCGCTACTGTCTGCATTGATTCTGTAGCACGTGGATCTTTGCTCAGCTATCTGGAATGCATTTAGCTTTCAGGTAGCGCTACATAAGTGGGACCCCTCTGATACTGATACCGATACTGCTTAAGCTGGTATAGGAACCCTTTACATCTCCATAAATGCTGGTTTTGTATGCTGTGCTGTTCCAACCTATGAGTACTTACGGCTGTGCAAACGTGAATAATTTTAGATAGTTTGGCTAGCTTTTAAAGTGACTGCTCTTGACTTTTTGCTAACTTAGAAGTGAATGCGTTTAGTTATTAGGTTTGCCTTACATTGGGACTGCTCCTATCCTAGTCCTCACACCTATTGCTTTCACATATCATATTTCTGTATACGCAATAGCGTTCCGTGTTATGACTTGCTATTTACACCATCTACACCTCCTAAAGAGACTGGAAAGTGTTTCAATTGAATTGTTTATGTTAACGTGAATGTGTTCACTGCATTACTCTGGTGTGTGGTGATTTGCTGTAACACTAGGCTCTATATATTATTAGCTATACAGTTATTTATTTGAAATGTACTTTTCACCATTAATATGTACATCCTAAAGAGTTATATCAACTATGTGTAACGTTGCTTTGCTTACCAGTTGCATAACCTGTCTTTTATTGCATTTTGACTCTGAATTGTAACCCTGTATGTTAATATTGTACTCTAACATTATCTTTTGTCCTCTCTCCTCCTCTAACAGCTATCCCTCCACGACCCTGTGTCTTTGCCTGGGTTGTATCCCTCTAATTTCACTATTAGGGTGTTTCCCACAGAATACCCTTGGACTCGGTCAGGACATTGTCTTCTTCTACCACCCTCTACCACCAGAAAAAGAGAGTATGTCTACCTAGTCATGCTATATTATGTTTTAACTAAATGTTCCTGCTAAACTTTCAGACTGCCACTAGCTAAGCAGCCAGCAGCTACCCCTCCTTACTCCTTCATTTCCTCACAGTCTCCTCGGATGGCCACATAGGCTATCCTCTCTCCCCTTCTAGTACAGCATCACACCTGGTAGCCCTCTTGTTTGCTTACTGCACTACTACTTTGTCCACTAGATGTTATACTTTTCTCATCCCTATTTGGGATATTAGTACTGACTTCTGCCTTACACTTTTATTCTCCCTCCTTATACTAATCCTTTTCTCCTTTACCTCTCTGTCTCATCCTCTCCCCCGAGGATACTTTCTCTTGCCTTGATTCCCCTTCCTTCCCTGATACTTTTCCACTCTCCTCTGGTCTACTTTGTGTGCCCGCTCGGCTCCCACCCTACCCCCATATCCCACCCACCCCAGGGTCCTACATTTATATTTCTACAAGCCACACCTCCTACTACTGCTATCCTATCCAATTCACAGTCTCACAGATTGTGTAACTTCCTTCACTTATTCACACCTACATACCACTTTAACCAACCCACCACTATCTCACTAAAGTCCT
>NC_056737.1:1795275270-1795280270 GCF_019279795.1 Protopterus annectens
CATGCTGAACCATACCTCACGAGTGTACACATAATTGCTGAATGTGTATATGTGTGGAAGTTATGTTTGCTCTTTTGCTCACAGCCCCTATGTGTTTGTCTGACACATACCTGGGATGATTTGAGGACAGATGTCAATAGTAAATGCCTGATCTCTGATTTGCAGGTCTCATCATCAGCAGTGCATGTATGAGCAATGAAATCCAATTACACTGACATCCTTCAAAGCTTACTGTGGCTATGAGGAGTGTACACACCCTTATTGACATGCCAGCCTCTTCCATGATATACAATGGGGACACAATACCGCATATGTTAACATTACACACACCTGATATGTGACATATGACCTGTGCAATCAAATGCAGTATCAAACAAATGCGTTAGTTGTGCAGATGCCGATTAAGATGCATACAATATGTGGGTTGCATAAATGTGCACACCCTTAACATGATGGTTTGTTGCAGCACCTATTAAGTGAACTACAGCAGTCACTATTCCTGGAAGGGGTATACTAACATGGCCCATCTTCACTTGCCATTATTTGGTCACTCCACCCTACAAATGTCTCCCAACTCTGCCGGATTGCAAGGTCAGCTCATGTGCACAGCCCTTGGAGATCACACAGCAGCTTCACTATTTCTGTGGAATCAGGGTTATGTCTGGCAGAATTCATTACCTTGACTGTGTTCAGATACACCCATTGTTAGTGAGCTTTGTATCTATTCTTCAGTTCACTGTTGCATTTCAGGATGATACCCCTCCCCATCCTCAGCCTTATTGCAGATGCTTGACAGCTATGGGTCACACATGAGTGTCATTTTGCAGTGTTCCAAATTCAGAGCACTATGTCTACAGACCTAGTTCCTGCTAATGAACAGCAAACCTAAAGGTGTACACTGACACAGCAAGGTACAGATGAGGATGGTGGGCCTGAGGTGGAGTGAGGTGTTGCTTGTGCACTACATGTATCTTTGTTAATACTGTCTGTAGGTTTCAGCCTTGGTCTCAGTACACCATTACACACTGCGATACATGCCTTTTGGAGACTTGGTGTTATGCATATGCTACCTGTAGAGAGGCCTGGATGATGTTTCCTGTGGAACAACTCTTCTATCTGATTACCCTAACCCATAGGCAACACTTATGCAGAGTCCAGGCAATTGTCGACACAGGTACTGCACAGGCAGTACTGCTAGACATTCCTGCAAGTCCCTCAGTGTTGCTGCATGTTTCAGGGTAGCATCCGTGACCAGTTTGAAACATGTGTTGTCATCTGTCTTGGATGGTCATCTGTTTATTTTCTACATTAATGTTACCCCATACTTCATATTCACATACATGACTGTGCATTGTTTGCCATGGTATACGCAACGGTGAGGAAAGGCTACATCTCCCACTCCTGAGTGCTATATTTTGCATATTGGATCCATTCCATGGTTTGTAAAATGTGTGCAATACATGGTTGCCTCTGTTGCAGGTGAGTGGGCAAATGTCATGGACATACTTCTTGAACAGCAGACCCTTACTTGGTGTGACATTGAGGCCCTGTACTTGATGGAAGGTGCATACTCAAGAAGAGTGAATGATGTCAGTACCTCAAAAGCTGCTTCCACAATATGTTATTTGGAGTGTGTGCACACATATGCTTCCAGTGTTTGTTATGGTATGTATTCCCCATATTTATTTTCCTAACATAGGATTCCATATTACACATTCATTGCTCATGTTCGGATCACATTACAGGTTGCACAAGGTGTGGAATGTGGTATTGTGATATGCCATTGTGTAGATCTGTAACAGTTGCCATTGTAAAAGTGGTGTATACACTGTTATAGCCACTGTATAAAGGTAATGTTTCAGACATTTCCCTACTGTAGGCCATTTATCCTACCATTATGTTCATCTCTGTCCACACATCTTGCACTGACAGGTTGTTAGGTATATTACAGAACTCTTACATACCCTTCAGATATGTCATCATGATGACCACTGTGATGCAGTGCAGTTAACAGCAACAATAAGTGAAATGTACAGCATGCAGTATGGATAGGTGTGTTAAATGTGTGCATTACAAATACCATGGACATAACATGGCCGGTGCATTGGCAAACCTGAACAAAACAACTCCATACTCACCAGCTACAGGCTGCTGCCCCAGTTGTATACTAGAGGTACCTACATAGTTGTGTGAAAGATGTAATGTCAGTAGTCACACCTGTGGCATTGGTACAGGGTGGGAGCAGCATTTCAGTACATCAACAGTAGAAACCCACAATACTAGAGATTATGCACACCTGTTCATTACTACACTGCAGCAACAGACTATGCTATCTGACATATGCATGAAGATATGATGACCACAAAACCAACCAACTCCAAAACTCCAAAATAGTAACCTTGAATACTGGAACACAACACGAACAGCAAAAATGTTTGACAAGTTTTTTAAAAAACTTGTCAAACAACTTCCAGTATTCAAGGATATGCATGAAGATACTTTGCAAATGAAGATGGTTAAGCAACAGTGGTCTACTAATGTGCCCTGGGGCCTTACCTGCATGCTCCTCATCCATTTTTTGGGCAGCACCCACCTCCACAATGCTATCATAAGGTTCATAGCTTGGCTGGCAGGCGGGTGCCCCAACACTGGTGAGGAGCTCCTCAGCATGTGTCAGTTGGGGCTGGATGGCATGACTCTCACCTGTGGCTAGCTGGTCCCTCCTAACTGCAGCAGCATGCTGATGGGCATGGCGGATGAGATCAGTGCAATGATGTCACACCTGGTCATAACTGCGGTTATGCAGGTCGACATCGTTTACCCTGTGAATGAGCTCATTCCACTGGGCGGTCCTCATCCTGCAGATAATGGACCATGTGCCCAAAGAGGGTTCTGTGATGTTTTACACTGAAGTTAATGATAATATCATTCTCCTGGGGAGTATATGCAGGGAGACGCTCACAAGACATGGTACCTGGAAGACATAAACAGGAGTAAATGTCTGAGGACCTCATACTGCAAGGATATAATAGTTGTTAATTGACATCCTCCCCCCACCATATCTGCAACAATAATCTGAACACACAAATAAATGGGTATGTTTACACCAAACCTACTGTTGGGACATACATCCTATTGTTCAACAAATATTGAAATCTGTTTCTATTCATGTTCCATGTTGAAACACTATCATTGTGGCCTGTTGCTATCAATGTAACCTGCATGCTGTTGTAATGGCCACTGTGGCTCCATATATGCATGCATTCTGTTTGCTGTGCAACTGTTTCCCATCAAGTATTTTGGGTTACTGGGAATATCTATGCATGCTGTTAGAACTAATCCTGGATTGTGTTGACTATTACTAACCCACATATGTTCTAAAACTGCAACACAATAGCATGATTGGGAAGGCTGTTCCCAGCAGGCCCACCTCTCCCACCTCATCTGGCCATGGCACTGGGCCAAAGCATGTCTTGGACCCACCCCGGAACATCCTCATCTGCTGGTCCTGCACTACCTTCAGGTGGAACCCCCTCAGTGGATGGAGCTCATCAGGATCCTGTCATCTGAAGTCAAGTACAGAGTCTGGTGTATAAGGAGCTCCACAGAGAATTGTGAGATTTGCTACACCAGTTTGAGGGCCTCATGGCACAATTAGAGGGTCAGCCTGCCCCTCCTACTCAGCCACCAGCACAGCCACCTTCAAGGCCGTGAAGGTGCAGTGGTGACTGCCCATGGGTAGGGAATTCAGTCCCACTGTTTCCATTTGGAGTCTCATGGGCTTCCAATTTCCAAACACCCTTCCCTGTCCAAGGTGTTTAGCCTCCACATGTGTCATATACCGCCCCTGCAAGCTGTCTTGTCTGTCTTCCAACCCAACCTATCTCCCCAAATATACCTACTATCCGTCCCCAACATCCCACTCTCACCTTAACAAAAAAGGGCAATCTTTTCCCAAAAAGAATTTCACACCATACATAACTGTCCATTTCACACCCGCTTACAACTGCTTAAAAGTGCCTTAATCACTCTGTATCCAAAAGCCCTTGTTCTGGCCAGCAAAAAAATTATCAGCCCTTGCAAGTGTCTATCCCAGGACCCTGCACCCCATAGCCACAGCAATTTACCACTAAGCCATCTGAGCTGCAGATATATGTGATGTTTTCTCAAACATATCATTGTGTGTGTTTGTATATATGTAGACATACATCTCTCTCTCTCTCTCTCTCTCTATATATATATATATATATATATATATATATATATATATATATACATGGAGTGCATTCAGACATCAGATCCACACTTTGAACCCCCTTTCTCCACAGCTGAACTATTCTGCCTTGCTACAGAACAGAGCATCACATGTGGACACAGCCTAGCATTAGTGGGAGATCTATAGGGACAGATCATAGATATCCTATTACAAACCTATGAAGTTTCTGCATGATACATTTCACATTACCATGACTGTTCTGAAGGTGGTGGGGTCTGAAACTCACGTGTCTATCATGACTTCATTACTTCTACTTTAAGCTATTTGCCAGACTAATGTAGATGTTTGGAGGAATAGAACAAACAGTATGATGGCTTAACTCTTGACATTCTGTGCAGATCTGCACAGTTGACAGGTATGGCCCATTGCCCACAGGGCCAGATGCTATGTCCGTAGCAGTTGTTCAACAAGACATCATTACAGCAAGTCATGATGCACATATAAATCTTTCAACATCATCTATCCAATTATTACATACCAAGTACTACATTCAATTACATGCTGACATGTTTCACATACCTGTTTTATTATTGTGATCTCTTCTGTATACCGGTTGGATGTCTTCCTTGTTTGCTTGTTTTTTTTAGTAGTATTTTTAGTATTATGTTTGTTTTGCTTTTTTTATTTCTCTCTCTCTCTCTCTATCCCTCTCTCCACTACAGGGATTGAGCTGGTTTGAATAGGTTGCAGTATGGCTTTTGTAGGTGATGCGCATGAGTAGGTG
>NC_056737.1:1795287770-1795293247 GCF_019279795.1 Protopterus annectens
ATCACCCCTCTGCCTTGCTTCTAGGACCCACTCTTCCAAGAGCTCGCTTTTTCTCTGCTTCACATTGGCATAGTGGTGCCAGACCTGGGGCGAGATGATCCCAGGCTTCCGCTTTATATTGGGAGCCTTGGTACTGGCTGTGCAGCAGTTTCTCATCATGGTTATGTACCAGCAGTCTTACCATGACCTTGGACTGCATGGCCTCACCAACTCCTGCCATACTGCCTACAGTGGGAAGCTGCAACCAGTTATGAACTGTATTCCCACCTGTGGGGTTTAAATATGGATGATTTCCCACCCTTTGCCATGAATGGATGCTTTTGAATATGCTGAGCTAAGCTAAGCTATGGGCCAACCTGCTTAGCTAAGGTTGGCAGTGCTTAAAGGGACAGGTTCAGCACTGCTTACCAATGGGCAAATCCACTTAGATGGGCTACTCATTGCTTAGCAGTCATATTTACACAATGCTTACACCTGATAAGCAGAGCTGTGCAATGCTTAGCATTGCTTATTTTTCATAAGTTCATAGGTTCATAGGTAGGTACTAGGCTACTGGCCCTGGGGCCTATACAAGCCCAGCCAAAAAGGTACCCTGGCTTTTGCCACCCAAGAAAATGATTTTTCAGTGCCACTGTCGAGCAGAGCCACAGAGGTGATCCCTGGGGTGAATTTCCTATTTCCCATCCAATCATCAAGAATTTTCTTGAAGAGTGCTAATGAGGAACTTTGTTTGATATAGATAGGTAGTTTATTCCAGAGTATGGGAAGTCTCTGGGACAGGAATCTATCCCTCCGGCATGTTCTGTTTATTGTGGTGACAAGGTTTAGGTCTCTAGAGCATGTAGTTTGGAGGGATTGGGATTTCCTTAAGTGGAGCATGTCCAACAGCTCTGGGTTTGACATAGCTTTGTATGTTAGGCTGAGATCACCTCTGAGTAGGCGATATGCGACGGAGTAAAGCTGGAGTTTTTTGAGATGGTCTGCATAGGGCATCTGTTTGAGGCCAGTAATCCTCTTTGTGCGGTATTTCTGCGCCCTTTCCAGTTGTTGTAGATGTCTTGTGAGGTACATACCAAAAGGGGCGTTGTACTCTATAATGGGTCTAATGAGTGATGAGTACAGGGGAACAATGACCTCTTTTTTTCTGGATGAGAAACCTTTTGTGATGAGGTGTGTCACGTAGAAGGATTTCCTGAGTACTGTGGCAATGTGATTATCAAAGGAGAGACTACTGTCCACCTGTGTCCCAAGGTCTCTTATCACACTTTCACTGTTAAGTATGCTACGGCCTATGTTGTAGTTCATGGGTACAGAGTTTTTACCAAAGGGGATGACAATGCACTTTTTGACATTTAGCTTGAGGCCATGGCTTTGACAACAGGCATCTGTCTCAGTGAGGCCCTTTTGTAGGATGTCCACATCATTAGGAGTTTTGATTATGGCTCCTAGTTTGCAGTCATCTGCGAACTTCATTAGCCAAAGACCTTCTGTGTTAGCCTATACTTCAGAGAAGTAGATACCAAACAGGAGAGGACCCAGGACTGAACCCTGTGGTACTCCACTTGTCACTGGTATGAAGTCAGATTTGGAGTCTGCTGCTTTCACAGTGTGGGTTCTGTCAGTGAACCAGTTGGCAACCCATCTTGTGACATAGGGATTTATACCTAGTTTAGTGAGTTTATCTATAATTACAGAGTGGGGGATGGTGTTGAAAGCCTTGGCAAGATCTAGATAGGCTGTGTGAACCACATTAACCTTGTCTACAGCTTTGGTGACTGCTTCAAAGAAGTCTATCAGGTTTAGGAGACATGATCTGCCTTTTACAAACCTGAACTGGGTGGTGTCCAGAGTTTGGAGATTACCAATGTCTTTGTTTATAAGTCCCATGATCATATGTTCCATGGCCTTGCAAACCAGGCTCATCAGGCTAATGGGGCAGTAGTTCCTGGGGTCCGTGGTGGCTCCCCCCTTGTTGGATAACCGTCGCTGTGCACCATTCAGCAGGGCACAAAGCCTGAGGTGAGGCTATGATTGAAAATGATACTTAGGTTTGGTGCCAGTTCGTTCTGTATTTCATGTAGAACGCAGCCTGGGATGTTGTCTGGTCCCATCGATGCTGTGTTCTTGGCTTTGGAGTGTACATTTTACCTGTGCAGCCATGATTACAGGAACTTTGCATTCTTACAGTATAGAGATGGGCTCTTTAGGGGATGAGAGGGGGGTAAAGTTAGCACTGAACCTATCTGCCAGGATGTTGGCAATATCATTTGGGTCTGTATATTTAGTGCCACTGTGCTGTAACTCAGAGCAGATCTGAGTGTTACCATTGAGATTCTTAACATAGCTATAAAATGCTTTGTGATTGTCTTTAGAATCAGTGGCGATTTTGTTTTTGTAACTAGCTTTGGAGGATTTTATCAGGGATCGCAGCTTCTTACTGAGGCTGACCAGGGAGCTCCTCCACTCATGGCATTTTACTCTCTTTTGCAACAGTTTCTTCCTTCTGTTGTACAGTTTGTTTATGGCAGGGGACCACCAGATTGGCTTCCTATTTTTGGAGGATAGTGTCTTGGTTCTGTTTGGGATAGCATGATCCATGCACTCATGTAAGTGTTTATAAAGAGCAATTGTGTAGGATTCAGTAGTCGTAACTGTATTGTTCATCTGCATGGGTGTCATGAAGTTCACCACTTCTGTCTTAAGAAGCATGAAGTTGGCTTTTGAGAAAATTTTTACCATGGTTTCCTTAATGGGGGGTGGGGGCAGGATGTGGATATCTAGGGTAATTAGCTTATGGTCGGATCAGACCAATGAGGTGTTGACTTCAGGTGTGGAACACCAGTCACTCATGTTGGTAATGACTAGATCAAGGATATTGTTGCCCCTGGTGGGGGTGTATATAAGTTGAGCCAGAGCATTGGAGTTTATGAATTCCAGAAAGCGTTGAGCAAAGGCGTTGGTACATGAGTAGTTTTCCCAGTTAATGGGGGGTAGTTGATATTGCCCATTATTAGGATGTTTGGTTGAACCCTAATATTTTCCAGTACATCAAGAAAAGAGGAGTGGGAATCCTGGGGCATGGTTAGTGATCTGTAGCAAGCCTAGAATTTGGGATTACCCAGTTTTGCTATGCCAGAGTTAGTTGTACTTGGATAACCTTGGCTGCATTGTGCTTGAACAACTGAATCAGCCTGGAGGTGTGGGATATCCTTAATGAATATGACCGGACACACCTGCGCCTTTCAGTGTTCGGGTCCAGAGTTACATGGCGTAAAAGTGTGGTATGAGTTATAGCCTGGTAGTGCAGGGGTGCTCTCTGGAGCCTTGAACCAGGTCTCAGTCACTGCATATATATCGATGTTCTCCATTTTAAGGAGTGCCTCTAGTGAATGCATTTTGAGATTTAAACTTCTAGCATTGAGTATCACCCTCAATTTTGCTTGCCTATTTCCTGTTACAGTAGGTGAATTTGTCATTTGAACCTTGCACTAAAAAAAGGCACTATAGGGGTGGCAAGAACCTTTAGTCAGTATCCACGGAATCCAGGAGATTTGGTGGAAATGGTGAGCCATCTCTGGCACAAAGCATAAGTGGTCTGTCGACCATGTCATCCCAGGCAGACAGATACTGGATCCCTTTTTTTTAGAATGGCACCAGAAGTTTAGCCAATTGCTGAGGAGTCACTTATTTTGTCTTTTCGCAAAACTGCATCATTCTGGGTGATGGCTGGAAATGCTCTACTCAGGGCTAGGAGTCAGCACCTGCCTGGTCTACAAGATCGGAGGCTCTTCCATGTAGTCCAGGGAGGGATGCGTCTCAGGTCATTCACACCAACATGGACAATGACAGAGTCACATTTGTACTTGTTGTGGAGGACCCTGAGGCGTGGTTATGTATATGGCGGATCCTGGCAATCTGACAGGCAGCTGACAGTAACCTTCTCCTTGTTTAGCCTGGGTGAGGGACATCTGAGTATGC
The DNA here is from genome assembly GCF_019279795.1 of Protopterus annectens. Classification (NCBI taxonomy): domain Eukaryota; kingdom Metazoa; phylum Chordata; order Ceratodontiformes; family Protopteridae; genus Protopterus; species Protopterus annectens. Next base: position 1,795,291,749 of record NC_056737.1, read on the forward strand.
CTGGACTATAGGAGTCACCTATGGCCCTAGTGTGTTGGAGTCACGTTGTTTTTGCCTTATTGGCTGTGGTTGAGTGGCACACACTGGAGTCTGCGGGGCTATGTGTCATTTGGGTTGTGTTGGGGGTGGAGTGCTGCTTGCATTTCTGCTTTGAAGGTCTCTGTTTGGCTTGAGCAGATTATTATTGAAAGCCTCCATGAGATGTTTTTGTGTTTCTATGTGTGTGGATTTTGGTAATGGTAGATTTAGTGAGGACTATGTGATGAGTGTGGTGGTGCAAGTATTTACCTTCTCCTCTTGACTGCTCAAGTTCAGTCTTGATTGGAGAGAGCTTACTCCAGTTTGGCTAGATAAGTATCATCTCACAGGTTGTGAGTGTTTGGTGGTAGGAGGAGGATTGTTCAGTATACATGGAAGCAATTTCGGCATTGGCCGCAAGATGCCCAGATTCACTGGGGATAGGACAGGAGAGAACACTGGGAGCTTGACCCTTCGGATTCTGCTCTGATTAAAAAACTGCTTTTCCTCCTAGATAGAAAGCTGTTTTTCTCTAAGCAAGTGAGAGAAATGTAAGTATCAAAACTGTTTTCCTCTGCAGGTAATGAGGAAGGTTGGAGTGCTGTAGCAATTAGTTGGATTTATTTAGTTCTTACAAGTTCTGAGGCAAGTGCTGATCATGAATGAGCAAATTCCAAAGTGCTAAAAGCCGCTAAGAATCTGTATCTGGACTAAACTAGTTACTGGAAATAGGGGAAACAAGTGCAAATGCGGGCTTTTAAATCAGAAAGTTGAGAGAGATGGAAAAACTGCCCAAACGGCCAATAACTACAATTTCTGGGACAGAACCACTCCTTATGTGGTAGATAGGTTACCTAGTGCTTACCACTCCCACTGTGTGTGATAAGCTAGAAGGCTTCTCTCCAGGCACAGAAAGATTGAGGGAGCTCAGAAGCTTACATACAGTCCTGGATACAGCAAATCTGAATCTGGACTACACTAGTTCAGGTGTATATAGGGTTGCCACCTTTTCAGATGGCCAAAGTGGGACAATTGTGGTACAAACATCAGATTTTGCAGGCCAAAACATACCCACGGCCAGTACAAGGGACAGGACTTCACTTTTTTGCCTAAATAAAAGCTTATTCTTGCAGCATTTTTGAGTTGCTTATTCTGTTTCTTATAACATTTAGGTGTTTCAGATACAGAATAACTGTTTATATAACCTATTACATAAAATATAGGAAATTATTTTTGCCTCTAATATTTCAGGACAGTTGCCATTCTTACAATATTTTTGCAGGACACAACTGCCCAAAGAGGGACTGTCCCTCGCAAAGTGGGACAGGTGGTAACCCTAGGTGTATATATATATAGATATACAGAAAAGAAGCTAAAACAGCAGTAAAAAACACCAAATGCAGCACTGAAAGCTAGCGACTGCCAGGTATGTAGCAATGTTAAAAAAAAAACACAAAAAAAAAATTTTTTAAAAAAAAATT
>NC_056737.1:1795293747-1795311296 GCF_019279795.1 Protopterus annectens
TTTTGGTATTGTGCAGTACATCACTGTATCACATATGCAATGAGAGTTCTGCATGCATATCCTCCAAGGTGGTTGTACAACTATGATGAATGTCCATTATTGACATACTTTGCTGTGTTTGAACTGTTCTGCAGTATTACACATACATGAACAGTCACTCACACTATGTATATAAACTGTCATGTGGTGTGTGTGTGTGTGTGTGTGTGTGTGTGTGTGTGTGTGTGTGTGTGTGTGTGTGTATGACACAGATGACCTAGGCCACAGACAGTTCTGATACATGTAGTTGACAAGTGCGGTAATGCTCCACCAGATGTGTCCAGGCACCAGGACTGTGTCTTGGCGACACATACACATGCTAGAGTAAGGTTTCTGTATGTGCGTGTGCCTCATTATTTTTGAAATGTCAAAAGATGAGTACGACTTGGATGTTGCGCCTTTATTGGGTGCGGTTGTATTAGTTTTTATTTTTATTTTTATTATTTTTTATTTTTAATTTTTGAATTCTTTTGATGAGATATTAAGTTCTAAAATGGTGATTTAGAATAAAAGTCAGTAGCCTGTTTGAATGATTTTCAACTGTGTGTACCCCAATATGTGATAGATACGAAATACTAAAGTAAAAGTAAAAATGACATTTCATGTTGGTGTTAACGTTGACGGCTGCATGTTAATGAGATCTTCTAGCATTTGCAGCCGTAGTTTGTGTTCTTTTAAATATTTAAATAATTATATTTTTAACTTGATGGGCTAATTGATTAATTGATTAACTGTTTAAATTCTGTTGGAATGAGTATATAAGCAGCTAGTAGATGAAATACTAGCTGTTCTTCTGAGGAAGTTGACATTATTTTGCGCAACGAAAAGTGTATGCCGATTACCACACTTAAAGTTTTACTCAATAAAGGTCTTGTGGAACTGATAGACCTCTTGGTTTGCTGGCTCTTTTTTCAAAAGTTTGTCTTATCGGTTCAACTTGTTTGGCAGTCGTGTGCCTCATTATGGCATTCCTGTTCATGTGTGTGTGCATTTCTGATGTGTGTTATCAGCCACAGTTGGACTGCACATCCGGCATCCCCCACTAGGTGACCATGAGGGTTGTCCCCATTGCCAAATGTTTTGTACAGCTGCGTCAGATGCCACATATCAAAAGCATTGCGGCTTCCAGGGCATCCAGCACACACATTCATTATTACGGGCTGGCCATCACACACAAACCACCACTTCATGGAGGGGAAGCCCTTGTGGATGATGTAGGCCCTGCCACACTCACTGGCTAGTGCTTTGATACATATGTGCGTGCTGTGTATTGCACACAGTACTTAGGGTATTCCACTATTGTGTGGAAATGACACATATTGCTGCCCAAAACCTTATGGGAATTGGGGATATATACATCATCACTGACATGTGCTGACATGGCATTCATGACCTGGTGCAGTACTCTGGATGCTGATGTTTGTAAAATCCACATCATATCACCAGTTGATCTCTGGAAGGTATCTGTTGCTGGTATCCTTAGGGCAACACATACCTTGGTTTCCACTGGGATAGGTTTCCCTCTGTTGGGTCTGTGTGTGAGAGACATGGCCTGCACAGATCCACAATCTTCTGCAGGTGGTCTCTGTCCACTCTATAGAGCTCTACTATCTCCAGCTCATGTAGCCCCTGGTAGTTTACCCTGTGCCTGCACACTCCTCTGCGTCTACTCACTGTGTGATGCTGAACGGCATTCACATTGGCACAACCCTCCACATGTTGCATATGTTGACATATAATAGCAATGGCAGCCCCTAACATTATCTTGTCTCAGTTAGTCTTTTACAGTTTGCACTTCTCTTACTATACTACAGTGTTGCAGTGTTTCTGAGAATAACATGGTGGACTACTGTTTGTAGAGTTGTACATGCTGTGCTGTGCTGGGCTACTGTACTGGCTGTGTAATATACTCAGTCTGATTGTTTCCACCTGCTAGCTGTGATAGTTCTCCTTGGTTAACTTACTGCTATTTGTTTACCTTCCTTTTCACTGTTTGTGTCCACAGTGAGCGGTGCCGCGCATAGGAGCACAGTGAAGTGCATATCCGCTTCCACGTGCGCACACAGGCTTATACATGTGTACAAACACTTACACTGGCTTACACAACATTACACGGGCTTCAACAATCTTACAGTAGCTTACTCATTCTTCAAGTCGTGCACACAGGCTGACACACATGCACACATGCTTACTCGGGCTTACAGGCTTGCACGGGCGCAAACACACTTCACCAGGTTTGCAAGGAACTTCAGTGATATCCATGGTGTACACCGTCAGTTTACTGACTTTGCCTAGGATAAATCATAACACGCCTCTTCCACTGATGACTCACTGACATCAGACATGTGACATACTGCTCCAATAAGATTACAGTGTTTTATACATACACACTCATGATGTCACCTATCTTCTACGCTGATAGTCCCCTTCACCTACTCTTACACTGTAGGGGCTTGGCCCATATGGCATGACAACTTGTGCTTCACTATCCTCAGCCTCAATTGCATAGGATTGCCTGCTAATGCTTGGTTACATCTCTGAGTGTGCGCTTCCACACATAGCAACCACTACTCAGTAGCCATGTTGTCTTCAGCTTGCCATTCCCCTGCACGACGCAATAACTTTTAACTGACATTACAATTTGTATGTATATTTTACATATTTGTCTTTGTTTTGTATGCACAGCGCGTACTCAGAGATCGGGGGAGGACAACTAGAGTTTTATTAATTTCCAATGAGAATACATGCCACTGGCGTTATATTTGGCCATTGGCATGCATCTTCAACGAAGCCATCCTTTATTTGCAGATGACATTGCTCCGTTTAGCTACTTGCAGAACATTACTCGGTTAACAGCCTTGTACATTTCTCCACATACCTCTACTCTTGCACGGACAGCTTACTGTTTCATGTATCACATATTTTACATCATTTGCATAGCTTTCACCTACAAATGGGGTAATTTGCATATCCTAACATTGTCCGTGCAATGTTCATTTGAGGGGCTGTGTTACACGCCCCTACAGGATATTGCTGAATAGCTCGGCGGACATCTTTCCTTGCTCTACTCTTACTCTACTTGTACGCTGACCAAAGCTTCCTGAATCCCGGTCTAAGCTTTGATGTGTGCTAATATGTCTATTTGTGGAGTAGGCATGGCTGTAGGTATGTTTTGACCTGCTACGTCTGTCATTTATACAGAGCACCTCCCACTTTCATCATTTGTAGAGGTGACAGCCCTATCGAGACTATATGTACAGCTGTGACATTTGACAAGTCCACACATACCTGCGGTCAATACTAAACTGACTACTTCAGCACTTTTCATACCTTCAGATTTGTCTTGTAGTGGTATAGTCGATGATACTGTTTCCTATAACATGTATCTGTTTCTGATACAAGATATGTCATTTTATTACACCACTACACACAATATATGGAGAAATCACAGGCCAGATGCCATTACATTCCTTTTGTAGGACACATCCACCCAGAGTGTTGTGTTCCTCACAAAAGCCAACAGCTGCTGATCAAAACATATTCTGCTATCATCTACCTTATGTGTTCGCCGGTATTTGCGCTTTCCGTCAGTGGCAGAACTCACATGCGTGTGTGGGAGACTGAACACTGTCTCGGGGACACTGCATAGCACCCTGAGGGACACATTTATGTTGTTTCTATTAACCTTCCACATTGACTATCACAGGGCATTAGTATTTATCCAGATTTGTCGAGGTACATGCTTTTGACTTATACATGTTTTGTCATTTGTCATCACGTCTTTCTTCACACCTGTCCACCTAATCGCACTAGTTCTGTACATTTATTTATGTCAGGGTTACCTTCATACCTCTCAACTGTACACATTTTGGGCAAATGTCCCTAACTTAGATGTCTGATTTTGTTTCTTTTTTAATAATATTGTGCAATGCCTTTCTGGTAATTTAGTGGGAAGTCATTTGGAACTGTGGGGTTAGACAATAATGACAGACATTTGTTATTTACAATTAATAACCCTCAAAACATTCATACTATTGACTGATCCATGTTCTGACTTTGTAAGAGGAATATTTCAGATATTCCCTATTTGTACTTATTTTACAATGTCTTTGTCCAGATGTCTTATTCTGATGAGAGGTATGGTTACCATCTTATTCGTACGCATGTACGTCCATGATAATCGCTTACATGACACTAATATAATTCCCTACGTCTTCCCCCAATAGTTTACACGATATCCGGTAGATGGGTTCTTCATTTTAGGAAGTTAGAGGCGTCTGCTATACCCACATAGGTATATTAATCACTCCCGTGGGGCGGACCTCATAAATCTGTGCCAACCAACACCTAGGCACCTAGGCCCATTATTGCATACCCATGATTCCCAGACATGACACCCCTCCACAGTAGTCATAACACATATTTAATGTGAGCGATAATAAATTATGATGACACTTCTAAGCACTATCCACTCTCCGCATGTCGGTACATATGTCTTACATTCTGTCAAACCATGTGTTATTACACTTGCACAAGTTACTGTTGCATGTACAGCTATATTTTAGTTGCGGATGACACTTCTTTGCAGCAGTCATTACAGGGCTATGCATTTATAGATTCACTATTTTTGGAGTCCTGCAAAGGACACCTATATCCATGTTTAAAGAGTAGAACTTACAGATCTGGCACACTGATACTTTCCGGGCAGTAGTTTTGGGAGCAGCAGTGTATTTACCTTAATTGCATGTTTGTTATGTGTATCCATACTAGCTATGGTGTAACCTATTTATGTACATGTGTTATATATACAAGGACATTTGTTTATATGTTTGTTAGGTATATATCAATTGATGTTGTATGTGTTTGAGTGTATGTATATATATATATATATATATATATACGTATGTATATATATATTTAAATATATCTATATAGATATATATATATATATATATATATATATATATACCTGTACATTCTTTATTTCATATATTTATTTAGTTTAAGTCTGTGGATATATATATCTATACACAAATGTATATATCCATATATAGACATTACGTGTAGAAACTAGCATTCATTTGCTATGCTGTGAGCGGATTACACACGCACAGGCGCACTTGCATTTCCTTATTGTGGGTTACGCGCAGGCGCACATGCATATCCTTATTGTGGGTTGCATATGTTTACTAAGTCTTTGTGCTTATGTGGGATTTATTACTTGTGACAGTACCAGTAAAATATCTCTAATCTGGTTAACGGACATATGCAAAACACACATTCACCTTTACATATTTAAATGTCTGTACAGCACAGATGCATTCATTACACTTTAACATTATATGTGCTGTAGTCGTAGTTGAATCGGGACTGCATTCACGTTGGCCGGATGCTGTAACCACTATACGTTTGGTGTTCCGACTCATTTATATGCATACCCATAGTACATAGCTACATTAACATATGCCTCACCGCTTCACTTACGACACAGGCATCCATTCTCCTGCTGGGAAAAATGCAGTACTACATGTTACACATTCCCTATTCCCTACTGCTCTGGACCCAGACTGCATATTTCATCACTGCAGGGATATTCGTAACCCCAAGGCTTATAGTCCTGACACATACAAGTCTTTAATTGTCAGGGTGTTCATGTGGTGATCTGGGTTTAGGCTTGTCTGCCTGGTGAACGGAACCATCCTGACTGTGTTCAAATGTCAGACAAAGCACATGGACAGGGTTTGTCCATTTTAAACATTTTATCTGTGTTTACAGATAGGTGTTTGGGCACCTGTCAGCAGCTTATGATGTTGGCAATACATAATATGGGTGGGGGTGGTTACAATACATAATCCACAGCGAGCGGTGTTCCCATTCACATTTGACTATTTCCTGTATTCATTCTTATGAGGGTTATTATTTTGCACATGACTTAACTATGAATTAACTACAGGTATGCAGTAGTACAGTCAACATATGTGACGGTTTGTTACAGTATAAGTGTACGGACCTCTGTAATACTGGGGACTACCCCACATCCTTCACAACATTTCATGCTTATGTACATACTATTATTCAGTGAACTTTCGAAGTTTGTGAGAGCAGTAATTACATCTGTCCCTATTTATCCACCCATCCTTTTAGGCTTTGTTCAGGTTTTGTTGCTGTAATAGGTTTCGAGGTGGTGTCGGTATGTGATTGAGTTGAATATATACTGTCGATAATTCAGTGGGGTGTAGGGTTACCACTTGTTCCTCTTTGCGAGGGGAGGTCCAACTTTGGACAGTTGTGTCCTGCGACGACACCTAAGACATGGCAAATGTCCTGTGATTTTAAGACAATAATATATTTCTTATTTTCTTTACTAGTTGCATGATACAGGTATTTTGTATCTGGTACACATAACTATTATTAGGGATAGCATAAGCTATTCAAATGCTATGGAATAAGCTTTTATCTTGGCATACATGTGTAATTCTGTCCTTTGCACTGGCCGGGGGTATGTTTTATCCTGCAAATTCTCACATTTCTACAAGGGATGTCCCACCTTGGCCATCTGAACAGGTGGCAACCCTAGTGGGGTGACCTGCATGGTGGACAGCTGTTCCATCCTGCGTAGTATGTTTTGCATGTCTGTGTAGAAACTGAACAGCACCGTGACTACACATATATGTTTTGTCCAGATGTGTACAGTAATGGACACCGTGGCATGTAAACAACTCTGAGGTTTCAACAGGTTACTTATCCAACGCGGGATGTACACACATTTTGCCGGAACATTAACGCGTGGGCATTTGGATTTACATACCTGTGATGGGATGTTTACAGATGTGGTATACATATTTGCAATCCTGACACTGCCTAGGATGATACTTCCTACTACATATGGGGAATACTCGCTATGTGTAGGTGTACGGATGCGCAAGGCTGATAGCTGGATTTGGTGGACATTTGGACATGGGTGCGGGTTATGTGCTATACAGGGGTTGTTGCGTATTTCATTTGCATGCATTGGTTCTGCTTTTGGATATCCCGGTTCTGCATATGGCATCCTATGTGTATGTGATGGTTACATTCCTGTTCATGTGTATAGCACATTTTAATATACATATGTCTGTGTGTTTGGTATACAATTTGGACTGTCAGGTTTCTTTACGGTTGTTATATAGACACAACTGCCCAGCTCTGTACTATCACTACCATTGTGGGACTGCTGGTGACCATGCCCATGGGGCTGGATGTGTGTATTGGCGGCGCGCTGACATGATGCACTTCACTTCCACTGGGTATAACTTCTGACAGTGCAGTACATTACGGACACACGATTTTAAATATCATTTGTTCCATGGATGGGAACTCATATTGTGTTGCATGCATTTCTGTTTGATTCTCCATTTTGTGTGGCCGGGAAATGTCTTGCATGCTTTGCATACGTTTCATTATCCACGGACACTGATAGGTGCGATTACTATTGCAGGCAGGCTATAATATTTAGCAGTTTAGGTTGCTCATCGCCAGCTGACATTGACACGCCTCCGGGCGCAGCTTAGTAATGCCCCATGCACTCGCGCACGTGTCCTATGCACGTGGATGTGGTAGCGGCGCACCTTCATTAATATGCATATGGCGCTACTACACCATTTATATGCCGCACGGTCAGCGCAGGCCTTACACCGGCCTTGTGCCGAGCTTCATGAATCCGGGGGATTGTGTTAACCATAAGGCATTAATGTTTTCATATCTAATTATAGTTCTTTTGAACACTGAGCTTAATGAAAGATTATTCATTGTATTTTTCCAAGCAATAGCAAAAGCTATGTTGTTCTAAAAAAACAAGCTGGTGAATCTGTCCATTACCTCTTATCCTTTGCTTGTATAACAGCCCTCTTGCAAGGGTGTAAAAGGCAAAACTTCAAAGATCAATACACGTTAGGTTCAAGCAAGGCACCCTTTATTACTTTCAGCAAGGAGACAAAGCATGTAGGTACAAGGTTTGTCTAACTTTCTGGTGGTCAGTATATTATTCTTATACAGTTCTCTTCATGTCACATAGAAAATGTTACTAATCGACTGCTGACGTAGTTGGACACAGCTTTCTGTATGTTACACAGAAAATGTTACCAGGCTTATAGGTTCATAGGTTCATACTAGGCTATCTGCCCTAGGGCATTTATAAGCCTAGCCAGAGTGTGTTTGGCTTTTGCCACCCATTTTAAATTAATTTTGCTATGCCCTTTTTCGAGGTTAGTATACTGTGCCTCTGTCTAACAGTGACACAGAAGTGATACCCGGGGTAAACCTATGATCTCCCATCCACTCTTCAAGATTCCTCTTGAAGAGTGTCAATGAGGGACTCTGCCTAACCTGGACTGGGATTTTATTCCAGAGTGAAGTGAGCCTTTGGGTTATGAATCTGTCCCTCCAGCATGTCCTATTTATTTCAGTGCTGAGGTTCAAGTCTCGAGCGTAGCTCGATGGGATTTGGATTTTCTGAGGTGCAGCATGTACATTAATTCCGGTTTGGACATGGCTTTATACGTCAGGCACAGATCGCCTCTGAGCAGGCGGTATGCCATTGAGTAGAGCTGGAGTTTCTTTAACCGGGCAGCATATGGCATCTGTTTGAGCCCTTTGATCCTCTTGGTGAGGTACTTTTGGGGTCTTTCCAGTTGCTGCAGGTGTCTGGTAAGGTACATCCCAAAAGGGGCATTGTACTCAATTATGGGCCTGATGAGGGATGAGTAAAGAGGCACGATGACCTCCCCTGATCTAGATGTGAATCCCTTCATAATTAGGTGAAGTTATTGCTGACATGGTCAGATTATTGCTGTCTTGCAAAAACATTTGAGAAAAACAACCTGACCTTGGGCTTATTTTAGCCCACCTTGTCTCTTTAATTCTTCCATTGTACAATTCTAATACATGCGATACATTTTGTCTAGATTCAAGGTACATTTCTAGCTTTGGTACAAGTAGTGCTGACTATAGTTTAAGCTTTCAAACATCTGTTGTTTTCTTTATCAAGACTTCTAGCAGCTGCACATTTTCTCATGGCATAAGCAGAAATAGAATGTCTCTTATTAAGTTTCCGGTAGCTGCACATATTTTTATTGATAAACAGAATAAAGTGTCTTTTATTAAGTTTCTAATAGCTGTGCAGATTCATACAGTATGAACAGAATAAATGTATTATCCCTTTTAAGCCTTTAATGTACTAAGCATTCACATTGCTATTATGCATTTTCCTAACATTCCCCCCTTTTAATGCTTTTATTCTACTTTCAAAACAAGCATAAACCATTTTTTTCTTCCCTTAACCTCTTCCTACTCAGGATTTGCAGTTAAGACAGTCATTTAGTTTAAACCCATGAAAGCATTTTCAATTTTTCAGTAACTCTTTGAGTTCGGCATCTTGGTATAAGGTTTCCGAAACTGAAATGTCTACAAAATTTTTGATTAGTCCTTTTATGCAGGGGATGCAGCAGCACCCACACACCATCAGTAGAGCTATCCCTACACAGATGGCAATCAGAATGTTCATCAGGATACTGCCCCACCCCCCAAACAATTTCTGGAAAAAGTCCGTCAATGGATTTGGTCCTGGTTTGGTCATGCCCGACACTTGCATTACCTCAAGATGGTTGTCTATCTTGTGTTCATTCAGGAATATACTAACAACACTCCTCCTGGATTAAAGTGCACATACCTCCTCTCGCCGCTAGGGTGAAGTCAAGAGCCATGCGATTTTGAAGTACCACTGTTCTCATGGCAGTCAGTTCATCGGTTACCAATTTTAGGGCAGAAAAGGTTGCATTACTCATTATTTCGAGAAGCTTAGATAATTTTCTCAGTTCCCAGATTGATTTTGTTGCTCCATATGCTGGTAATATGCCTGCCCACGATATGAAAGTATCACTCAGATCCATGTGTGATAGTCCTTTGTTATTTCCAGGGCCTAAATCATTATGATATTTCCAGGGTGCATTGATTTGTCCCACTGGATTGACAGGCTTCTTGATTTCTCAGACGTTCCGAATCTTCCCTTGAAGTAAAACTGTCGTGTGTCGTATGGCCGGAACCAGGTATCCCAAAAAGCAACTGCCGGACCAATTCTCGGGTAGCCATTTATATGCTTTTCTTCTGCATATAAAGTAACAATCTTCCACTTTAGTAGTAACTTTACTATACCCTTGCACTGCATGAAAAATTTTTCTGTTGATTATAGACAGTTGTTTGTAGAGATCAGCATTAAGTTTTACTTCTTCAATTGTCCTATGCATCAGTTTAACAAATGAATCATAGCTCGTGTTGCAATAGAATCTCATGTTATCGGATTTAGTGTAGCATCTATAGGGAACAGTTACATTGCAATAGCTCCAACCCACCTTGACTGTATCATTCTTATAAAAGCACACAGTTCCTTTCTGTCAAATAGACAAGTGCAATGCTACCTTATCTTTTGATGTGACATCTGATGTATCATGAATTAAGTTTTCCCAGGTCTTGTTAGCCCCTAGGGGAACTGCAGTTAACAGTAGCCCCCCATATGCTGTTGGTAAAGTTGTGCAAATCCAGCAAATGGAAACATTGAAGGTTTCAGCATACACATATTTAATTGCCTGGTAAGTATTAAAGTTCGGGTGCCACTCTGCATGCTTATTTAGTTCTACTAGCATGGCTGAGAAAAGAAATGGCCACAATAAAAAGATTATTGTCACCAGTACAGTCATCAGGATGGTCATGTAATATTTTTGTGGAAACAGTTGTTCTGCATTTCTGTTTTCTCCGGTTCTTCCAAGTAGGTGTATTTGGATCTTACTGGATTCCATCATCTTATTTTGGACACGTGATCTTACTCTCTGCCCTAATAGGACCTTCAGCACTGATGGTTTCTTCACTGGGTTTGAGACGGATCAGTCCCATTGATCTGACCCCCCTTTGTAGCCAGACTTTGTGCTTATGGTCCCGATGGAGAGGTAAGATCTTTGTCCAATTCAAAGTTCTTTACCAGCTTGCAGTGCGTCAGGTGTATCCACGAAGCTCGTTCTGCTATTTTGACTACAGTAGGTGTCGAAAGAAGCACCTGGTAGGGACCTTCTCACCTTGGTGATGCCCAGTTCTTTCGCTTCACGATTTTAATCCATACCCAGTCTCCTGGCGTCACTGCCACTTCCAATGTTTCGGTTTGTTTTTTATCTGAAACAGAATTTGACTACAACAGATGTTTAGAACTCAACAACTTTTTCATATATTCAGCTAGTGTAAAATCGGCTTCCTGGTCTGATGACATGAGAAGTTTCCACTGGGGTGTATAACAAGCTCTTCCAAACAGTTTTTCAAAATGAGTCAATCCTTTTGCTGTAGGGACAGTTCTCATGCTCATCAGTGCCAGGGGTAAACAGTACAACCAAGTTTTTCCTGTTTCAGCTATTAATTTTCTCAATTTGCTTTTTAATATACCATTATGCCTTTCAACCAGCCCTGCAGACTGTGGATGGTATGCACAATGATTTTTTAAAGAAATACCAAAATGCTTACTTAACTGCTGTATGGTTTGATTTACAAAATGGGTACCATTGTCACTGTAGATTCTTTCCAGAATGCCAAACCTAGAAATAATTTCCTTGACAAGTACTTTTGCCACTGTAGCTGCATCCAGATTTTTGGTTGGAAAGGCTTCCACCCACCTGGAAAACATATCTATAATGACAAGACAATACTTTTTATTGTCATATTTGTTCAATTCTATAAAATCCATACAGATAGTGTGAAACGGATATGGTAGTGTGGGGAAACTCCCTTGCTTGGGCTTTATCACCCCTGTGCATGATGTTTGTTACAAATCTGACACATCAAACAACATTTTTTAGAGTAGTTTGTAAATCCATATGTTGAGAACACTTGGTTCACCAGCTGTACCATCCCCCTTGTGGAGACATGGCATTGCCCATGGCTCAACAATGCTGCATAGTGAAACAAATTAGAGGGTAGTATCGGTTTTCCTTCTTTAGAGATGTACAGCCCTTTTTCGAGGATTGCTCCTTGTTTTATCCATCGCTGTTTCTCAGCTTGCGTAGTGAGTGTCTGCATTGTTTTTAACATGTCTAGATCTAAGGTTTCAGATAGTTGCAATTCCTTATTTAAAAGAAATACTTCTGTGGCCGCTTGTTTTGCAGCTGTATCAGCTCTCGCATTACCTTTTGAAATCCTATCCTGTTGCTTGGTGCGAGCTGTACATTTGCAAATGGCCACTTTCTGAGGTAACTGAATAGATTCTAAAAGATCTAAAATAAACTGTGCATGATTTATAGGTTTGCCAGTAGATGTTATCATTCCCCGGTTTTTTCACTGTTGTGCAAACACATGTACAGTGGAAAAAGCGTACTGGCTGTCAGTAAAAATGTTTACACATTTACTCTTTGCTAGGGTACATGCCCGTCTCAGGGCAATCAATTCTGCTGCCTGTGCAGATAAATAGTGTGGTAAAGATTTTGCTTCTACAATCTCAGTATCAGAGACTACTGCATATCCTACTAGGTTTTTTCCTGCAGGAACCCTTTTGCATGAGCCATCCACATAATATGTCACCTCGGCACTGTCCAAGGGGACGTCCGTGAGATCTTTTCTAGGTAGGGTCTTTTGCTCAATTACCTGCAGGCAGCGGTAGGGTGTGCCATCTGCAGGGGTTGGGAGCAGCATAGAAGGGTTCAAAGTTGTACATCATTCAATTGTCATATGAGGTTGGCTCAACAATATAGTCATGCAGGAAAGATGCCTAGCAGGGGAGAGATATGCTACTTTTTCTTGTAGTAAAATGATCACAACTGCATGGGGCACTCTCAAAGTGAGAGGGTGGAACAAGACTACTGAGGCTGAAGCCTGCACTGCCATTGCAGCTGCAACTACTGCTTGTACACAGTGGGGTAAGGATCATGCCACTGGCTCCAGTTGTGATGAATAGTAAGCGATAGGGCGTTGCTTATCCCCATGCTGTTGTGTTAATACTGATGTCATGTAACCTTGCTTGCAATCTACAGTCTGGAAAAAATGTTTATGATAGTTTGGCAATCCCAGAACTAGTGAAGACACTATTAACTGCTTTAGTTTACAAAAGGCAGACTCTGCCTCTGGTGTCCATTGTAACAAATCCTGCGATGCCATAGGCGTCTTATATATAAGGTCAGTTAAGGGTGCAGATTCCAAAGCATAGTTTGGAATCCAGCTTCGGCAAAAATTAGTTGTACCCAGAAAGGACATCATTTCCTTCTTGGTAGTGGGTTTTGGTGCTTGTAAAATTGCTACTTTTCTGTCCTCATCTAACGTTCTACCTTCCTTGGATATTACATATCCTAAGTATTTAACCTGTTTTTTTCCAGAGCTGCAGTTTGTCTTTGTTTTCCTTATATCCCTCAGCAGCTAAAAATCATAGAAGTGCTATGGTATCTTCCTTACAATCCAGCTGGGTGGGGGCCGCCAGCAGAATGTCATCAACATAAAGTAAAACCTGGCTACCACTTGGTGGGTTGAATCCCGCCAAGTTGCTTGCCATTTCTTGTGAGAATATCGTTGGACTTTCACAATATCCCTGTGGTAGGCGTGTATATGTATATCTTTTTCCCTGAAATGTAAATGCAAACCAATACTGGCTATCAGGGTGTATTGGTATTGAAAAGAATGCGTTGCTAATGTCTACCACAGAAAAATATTTTTGTTGAGGTTTTAAGTCATTCAACAGGGTGTGTGGATCTGGCACTATGGGTGCCCTTGGTATTACTGCATCATTTACAGCTTGAAAATCCTGGACCATACGCCATTCTCCATTGGCTTTTTTAACTGGAAATAAGGGTGTGTTACATGGTGAATCGGGAGATTCTATTAGTATCCCTCCTTTAAGTAAGGATGCTATAATAGGCTTTATCCCTGCATCTGCATCTTTTCTAAAGGGATACTGTCTTTTTTGTGGTCTGAATGCTGACTTTGGCATGATATTGACTGGCCCCACTGTACGAATGAGTCCTACATCTGATTTCCCTGTTGACCAGAGAGTCTCTGGTAAACGTTGCAAGGTGTTTTCTTCCTCCTTTAATAGGAGTATCCATCAGCTGTCTTTGCTAGATTGTAAGTGCACAGCTGGTTTGGTCTGAGTTATCCAATTCAATTTTTGCACTTGTATCCCCTGTCCTGACAGTTCTAGTTCTGTCTGTTTCTCCCATCTCGTGGCTTTTTCTCCTAGGTCTGCCCATTTTATATTTTTGTTTTTAGTTAAGCTAACATGTGGTAATCGATGAGATCTATAAAGTGCAAAAAACTCCTGGGGCAGTGAACAGCTGGCTACACTGTTCCCTTCTGTGTCCCAGTACAGGTTACGCAGCATCAGTCTATTTGTATGATTCTTAAATAATTCTTTCTCATATTCCTTATCAGGTCCTGGTGTGTTACAAAAATACAGGGTACAGTGCAACAGGTGTTGCTTGTCAATGTCAAGGGAGGGAAACTTACTGATGGCTATGCTCATTAGTTCCTTGGTCATGGTCCCTGGACCAATAGTAACCAAGTCCTGGCTATACTAGTAAAACATTTCACCCTCCGACTGCACCACAAAGGTATTATTTTGTCTCTGTGCTTCCATATCCTGCATGGTTGGGACTACTGCTATACCAAATATCTGCATGAGGTCTCTGCCCAAGAGATTTACTGGGCATTTTGCAGAAACTACAATTTTGCTTTTCTGTGTTAATCCTGAAACTGGATTAGTTATTGCAATGTTATGGGAGAGAGGCTGTCCATTAGCTGTTTTGACCAGTATATAATCAGGTGACTCTATGTTTTCTGGTAGTCTGGAGGGGTGTATCAGGGTCCGTGATGCCCCTGAATCACACAAAAATTTGACCTCCCTTCCTTCTACCAAGAGTGTGACTTCTGCTTTTGTGTCTGCTAAATAGAGTTCTAAGCTCAACAAAGCTAGGTCTAATATTTCATTTTCTTCATTGTCACAAACTTCCTGCACTTCCTCTACTCCCTCGTTCACATTCTCATTTGTCCTTTCTTTGCTAGCCCCTTCTAGTGATTCTTGACTATCATATACTCAGTCCTCATCCTCCTTGTCTTCCATTGTTGCCTTCTTATTTTTCCTGCAATCCCTTGCCAAATGTCCCTTTTTACCACATTTTAAACATTGTCCCCTTTTCTCACGCCCTTCAAAGTCCTCTGATCACTGATCAGACTGCTTGTTTCCCTGTGCGTTTTTCTTGCCCTTTTTCCCAGACTGCACTACATAAACTTCTGCTCCTTCTTCTGCAGAAAATACTTGAGCTTTCTTTTTCTTTTTGCTATTAAAATGCCTTTCGGCATGACTAGCATATTCAAGTAATGATTGTAACCTGCTGGTACGATGGTCTACCATGTGTTTTGTAATAAAACTGCTTATAGGTGCACTACTGCCTTTTAAAAATTCATTCTTTAACTGCTGTTCATATGGGGAATCTTGTGTTTGATCTTCAGGAACCTGCATTCCACAGTGGTTATTAAAACATTCTATCTGGCATAGTACCGGTCAATTGTTTCACCTTCTTGTTGGATGCATTGATTAATGCAAGTCCAGTCTGCCCTAGGTTTCCATTTTTCACAGATGCGGTCTGTAAGACCTTTTACTCTTGTGTCTAATTCTGCGCTGCTATGTGGGAGGGGTCTATGTGCAGCGTCACGAGGGTTCCAGTTGCCATAAATCATGTACCAATCTGGCCCTACAATTTGTCAAACTACTTTTTCTACTTCTTCTCCATTTAACTTATAACTTAACCTCATTCCTTGTAAGTCTTCTGAGAATATTCTAAAATTAATCTTCGGATGGGGAATTCCCTCAGTGGCTTTCCGGATATCTTCCGGAGTCCAAGGACTATATACTAAGATAGTTTGGTCCTGATTGTCCTGACCTGCCTGAGGATTAGGTACTTCTATAAGCAGGCATATTTCTTCTTCTTCTCCTATAGATCGTGAATTCTTAACTATTTGCCATAACTCAATATCTTCTTCTGAATTACTTGCCTTTGTTCGGGACCTGGTCCCGATGGGATCTCTGATTTCAGTTAGTTTTAGTTTTATAATATCTCTATCTTCAGTGACCACAGGATATAGTGGGGGTGGACTAACCTGTTCACTTGCTTCATATTCTGGTAAGGGAGGCGGAGGTGCTGATGCTTTTACTAAGTTATTATCCTCCTTATCTAAAAACATTGCTTTTGAATCTTTGTTCCTTTGGTCTCTACAGTTTACTTCCTCCAGCCACCTGTGTGCTTGAGGAATTCCTAACCGCCGTTGCTTTTTTACCTGACCCTTGGAATAATTTTTGAGTTGTTTGATAATTTTCATAAGCGAGGATTTTTCTAATTTTCCGTCAAATTCATATTTATTAACCCATTTTGAAAAATATCTAATATTATCGGCACGTTGCGACTGCATATATTTTGCATCTTCCGTTAAAGGCGGGTTCTGGGGTGTTTTTGTGCAATTATTACCCATTTTATTTTACCTTTGATTGTTACGTAACTTCTCTTAATTTTAACGTGTACTATGGATTTTGTTATAGTCTCTTCAGAATGACTGCCTACTTATTCTGTTTCTCCTGATCTATGACAAGACAGTACTCTTTTTTTATCCCTGACTGTAAGAAAAATACAATCTGATAAAAAACAATACACATCTAGTCCCTGATCTGAAACAGAAAACAGAAAAAAGTGGATTCACCTTACCTGAGCCCACGTGATTGATCACCAATTTGCGGAGACCCGTCATTCAGTCACAGATCGGAAAGTGGCTGGACTCTTTTGATGACAATTCAGTCGGAAGACTTTCCATACAAGAAGAACCAATTTGGTTCCTTCTCCGTATGGTTTCAGCCACCTGGCCTTCTGATCCGAGGTGAAAAGAGGGTTCCAGTCCGAAGGATCAATCTGTAAAAGGCAAAACTTCAAAGATCAATACACGTTAGGTTCAAGCAAGGCACCCTTTATTACTTGCAACAAGGAGACAAATCATGTAGGTACAAGGTTTGTCTAACTTTCTGGTGGTCATTATATTATTCTTATACAGATCTCTTCATGTCACATAGAAAATGTTACTAATCTACTGCTGACGTAGTTGGACACAGCTTTCTGTATGTTACACAGAAAATGTTACCAGGGTTATTGCTGACATGGTCAGATTATTGCTGTCTTGCAAAAACATTTGAGAAAAACAACCTGGCCTTGGGCTTATTTTAGCCCACCTTGTCTCTTCAATTCTTCCATTGTACAATTCTAATACATGCGATACATTTTGTCTAGATTCAAGGTACATTTCTAGTTTTGGTACAAGTAGTGCTGACTATAGTTTAAGCTTTCAAACATCTATTGTTTTCTTTATCAAGACTTGTAGCAGCTGCACATTTTCTCATGGCATAAGCAGAAATAGAATGCCTATTATTAAGTTTCTGGTAGCTGCACATATTTTCATTGCATAAGCAGAATAAATGC
>NC_056737.1:1795311796-1795337843 GCF_019279795.1 Protopterus annectens
TACAAATGTACTTAACTATCATATTTATGCAGGGATGACAGAATTGTCCACATGCTAACATTTCAGAACATTATTTCAGAGGACAGTGCAGGACAAGGGTCAGGACTTCCACTTGACCTTAATGAGATAAGTAATAAGTGATAAAGTATGACTTCATTTGTATGCCAGATTATGAATATATGCCATATTAATATCTCTGTTAATGACTTCACCAAGGCAAAGTCAATGGCACATCAAGGTGTCAGTTGAAACATTAAGTTGTTGTTGTTGTTGTGTCTTTCGGCTTTTCCCAGTTAGGGGTCGCCACAGCGTAACTCCGGTCTGCTAATGATTGGCAGATAGATTTTTACATGCCGAGTTGCCAGCCCTGACGTACAGCCTTCAACGAAGGTACGCCCATTCACGCATTTCTCCACACAGAAGACACTCTAGCTGAGAATCGAACTGGACAGTGTCTTATTGTGAGGCGACAACGCTACCGCAGCACCACCACCGCAGCGCAGTTGAAACATTAAGTAATACTGGAAAAATGATCAAATAGAACTGGTGACTGATGTTCATCACTTTATAGATAGCAATACACAAATTTATGAATATTTCTATATCTTATGTAAATATCCCAGTCAATGACTCCATTTTAACTTGTGAAACAGCATTTCACAGCACAGTCAAGTGCACCTGCTGACCCAAATATTGTGATCAGTAAGAAAGAAAGTATGATTTATTTTATGACAAGTTATGAATGTGTGCCATATTATCATTTCCATTAATGACTTGACCCAGATAAAATACATGGTACCAAAAGAAAAATAAACTGAGGTGCAAGCAAATGGTTCGACTAAATGATAAAAGTCAATGTAGGAACAGATATAGTAGAACCAAACTACAGCCAGTATCCAAAGAAAAAATTCTTTTAATGTTGAGCACTTTCTCGACTGGTTTTGCCGCTTCATCAGACAACACAGCATCACTTCACTTGGTATTTAAAAAACAGTCCAGCCAATAAAAACTCTTGTATAATTAACAAAACAATTGAGGTTTAAAAACACAGATACAAATTTTCATCTTACTAAATTCCTTGCCTGTAGAACAGACTTTATGAAAGCCTTATCACTGAACCCTTTCCCCATTGTAGCTCTCATCCTAATAATCCATTCCAATTTGGCTACTTCTGTCCTATTTGCAATGTTCCCCTCTTCTTTCATTATTTTTAACTGTTTCTATTACCATAAACCTAAATCTATGTGTAACATCATATTTAGCTACATGTTTAGCTAAAGCATTATTATTTGCCCCCTATGTATATTATATAAGTGTTCTCTCATCCGTTCCTTTAACCTACGGTTCATTTTCCCTATATAATATGAAGAGCATACTATACAATATGCCAAGCAGACCAGGTTACTTGTATTACAATCTGCAGACACTCCAAACTCTATTGTCTTGCATGTATCAGGGTGGACAAATCTACTACTACTACTGTCGATGTGTTGACAGTAGTTACAGTTAGAGCAATGAAAAGTACCTCTATTCCTACTGTGAAAATTATCTAGTGAATCTCTAGGGTGACATAATAGCCTTTTTAAAGATTTTTTGTTTTTATAAGTGAAAGTGGGGTTATCCCCCACAATCTGTCTGATTCTATTGTCTGATTCTGTCTTCAGAACATAATATTGACCAGTTTTTCCTATAAATCTCCTGCATAAGGTTCACATTGCTTGAGTAGGTAATGGGTATTCTTATTGATTTAGAGGTAACTTGTTCTTGGCTAAGTGGAACCATTTCCACTTGTTCTGAAAAATAGGGCTTTCCTATGGTCTCCCGAAGCCTTTGAATTATAGAGAGCCCATCATTCACTTCATCTTCCTTATAACCTCTATACAAAAATTTCTTCTTCAATCCTGCTAGCTCCCCATCCAGACAATCTACATTTGTAGTCAGTCTAGAGGTCCTCAATCCCTGCCCTTTTATAATGCTCTTAAATATGTGTCTTGGGTGCATGCTATGTCTATGAAGATAGCTATTTCTATAGCACCCTTTCCTGTATATCTGTGTGTTAAATTTGCCTCCCAAATCCTGGTTGATCCTCACATCCAGAAAGTCTATAGTATCATAGGCCTTATTCATAGTAAATTTCAAAAAGTTAGTGCAGTTATTAATACTATGAAAAAATTGTTGTATGGTTGTAAAGTCCCCCTCCCATAAAAGGAAGAGGTCATCTACAAAACTACGATAGAAAGCTATACTTCCTCGAGTTTCAAACCTTAATAAATGTTGCGTCTTCCATTGGGCCATGACAATGTTGGTGTAGCTATTGGCACATGAAGTGCCCATAGCTATGCCATCCAATTGTCTATATAGCACATGCTCAAATAAGAAAATATTATTCTCTAATCTAAGTTCCACAAGTGGAGATAATAGATCTGTAGACTTAGATTCCAACTATCCATCATTCCATAGGTATTGTCTAAACATGTCTACTCCTTGTTCATTAGGTATGACTGTAAATAAGGATTGGACATCCAGTGTCACTAACAAATATCTATCTCTACCTTCCCTATTATTCAAAAATTGTTATAGATCTCTCAAAAACTGTTGTGTGTCACAAAACACATGCTTGTTCCTACTTAACACCGATTTAAGATCTTTTTCCACAAATAATGAAACAGGTTCCGTGCACTATCCCTTTCCTGTGACTATAGGCCACATAGGTGGTAATGTGGGGTGCTTGTAAATTTTTGGGGTTCCCTGGAGAATGGGTGTTAGAGGTTCCTTTACTAAAAAATATTCAAACAGATCTTGTGGTATAATACTGCACTGTAAACAATCATACATGGTATCATTAACATTCATAATACATTTATCTAGTTGTTCTATATCTATTTATTCATAGACATTCACTTCATTCAACATAGCTTCCATTGTTTGTTTGTAATAACTTCTGTCCGTGAAAACTAACGAGTCTCCTTTATCAGCAGGCCTGATTATTACTTGCATATCATGCTGAAGATTTTTCAATGCTTCACTTTCTTCTTTATCCAAATTAACAAACCTTTTCCCACCACTCAATTATCATATAATTTATAAATTTCCCTTCTCACATATTCTCTCAAAAGTTTCTATTGTTGCACTATTTTTCGGTAAAAACAACTTTTTATTATAAAACATGGCATTGTCTTTCCTTTCATCCTGTTTAAACATAGACTTTAACATTATATTAAGTGTAAATGTCTTCAACTCAATTATATTCTCCAAACAAAAATCCACGAATACAGCAGCACGGCTTCAGCTAGATAAAACTTTAATATTGACAAAGAACACACAGAGAAAAAAACAAAGTAGGTTAGTAAGTGCTTTCACATGGATCCACCATGCTTCCTCAGACTGTCATAACATCACCCACATTGATCATCTATTTAAAGTAAAAGCCTTTTGCAGGTTCTATTAATTATTAAATCAGTTGTCATAGCAACGACTTCTATCATACTTAATGTCCACATCCTACACTTACAGCCTAAGTAAAAAGCTGAGTACTTAAAACTAAAATCATTTCAAATAGGTATGCAATCACACTATAAAGCACTTGTTATATGTATATAACTTACTTATACTATTTTAAATATGCAATCTATATAAAAAACTATGTAAACAAAATGGTCTACTTCATTTGAGCGAAAGACCATTTGACCTAAACCCATTTGATCGAAAGTTCATTTGAACGAAAACCAGTATTCAAGACAAATAACAAGGATTTGTCCCCCTCCCCAATGTCGTGCAACCCTGAAGTTGGTATATATAGTTAGGGGTTTAATTTATACATAATCAACAAATAATTAGTGTATTGGCTTCCTATCTTTAAGAAAAGGTTTCAAACTAATAGAATCATTTACCCCAAAACTTTTATCAACTTGTAGATGTATTATCCATTTTTGTTCAGCTTTTTCTGTAGTATTCCTAATGTCTCTCATCCTTATATCTGGAAGCATAGCTTGCATAACAATGAACTGAAACATGTGTTACTTTCCTGCCTGTATGGTGTGTTTGGCCAGTGTACTTCTTGTATCTTCTATTCATGTATAGCACAAGTGCTGTCTAATTCTGTCTTTTAACTGCCGATTAGTTTTCCCTATATAAAACTTCGGGCATTGTGTGCAACGGGCCAGAAAAACAACATTACTTGTCCTACAATTGGCAGAGCATGAGAACTTAAATTCTCTCAATGTCTCAGGATGAACAAAAACTTGGTTTACATGTATATAGCTGCAATAATTGCACCTACTGCAACTATATGTACCTGTTCTACTCTGCCTAACATTGTCCATTGCTGTTCCTGTTTTGTCACACGAAGTCTCTTATCTGATCGCATATTCTTATATGTAACTGTAGGTTTATCACCTACCACATCCTTCACCTTCTCATTGATAGTCAAAATATGCCAATTTCTATATAGAATATCCATAATTTCTTTATTATCTGAGGTGTAGGCAATACATACCCTGCATTTATTATGATCAAAATTTCTCTTATTTTTTTCTTTCTTTGTATGGATCCATGTGAAAAATATGGTTGTTCGATTCCCTGCCTTTGTTCTCTAACACTCTCAATGGTTTATTAACATAAACCTATACTATACCTTCTTTGTGTGAATAAAGCGTGTATCTGTTGTTCTTGTTTAGAATAGATGGTGTCATCATTAGTTAACCTGGATATCCATAAAGTTTGTCCTCTTAATATGTTTTTAAAAATATGTTTGGGTGCATACTGTTTTTTTCAAGTAAATTATTTTTCTTACACTTCTTCTTAAAGGGCATAATTAATAATCGCCTATCAACCAACATAAGTTTGACGTCTAAAAATCTATTTCAGTAGTTGATTTATATAAAGTAAATTTAAGGAAGGATGTAGTTCCCTGTAAATATTCTATCCCAATGTCAAATTTTGCTGGCAGATATTAATATATATCGTAAGATAACTACAATAGAAGTAAAAAATATCATACCTGCAGTATATAACAAACTTATGGATAGTTTGGCATGTAAATATATTAGAAAAGAACTGTATGAATATTTTCTCATTGAAATACCTGTCATTCCTATTTTTAAAGGATATCCTAAGGTACATAAATCAGTTGTTGATCCACCATATAGATCGATAGTATCGGGCAATGGTTGGTTGACTGAACCTATTTCCGTTTACTTGGAAAAAATATTACATCCCTTGTTACTTAATATACAGACTGTATTATCAGATACAGAGAATTTTTTGACATCATTGTCTAGAGATAGAGATGCAGCCACTTGAACAAACTGTGATTTTAGTTACCCTAGATAATTGCTCTCTATTCACTTGCATACCCAATGATGTTGGGATAGAATATATGAGAGAATTTCTGGGTCGACATAGTAGTTTCAGTAGGAATGATATCAATACACAATGTATGTTGATGGAGTTAGTTCTGTTAAATAATATCTTTATGCATGATGGAATTATCAACAAGCTGGGGTAGCTAGTGTACACCGTGTGCCAACACTTATGCCAACATAGTGATGGCACACTGGGAGGAAACCTTGGCACATACAAATGAACAGAATGCTAGATACATATTGACTTATTACCGTTTTGTGGATGATATTTTTTTCATATGGAGAGGTTTAGATTCCAACCTTATAGAGTATATAGAATATTTACAGGGAACTACATCCTTCCTAAAATTTACTTTACATAACTCAATTATTGAAATAGATTTTTTAGACGTCAAACTTATGTTGGTAGATAGGCAATTATTAATTATGCCCTTTAAGAAGTAGTGTAAGAAAAATAATTTACTTGAAAAAGGCAGTATGCACCCCCAACATATTTTTAAAAACATATTAAGAGGACAAACTTTACGAATATCCATGTTAACTAATGATGACACCATCTATTCTAAACAAGATAAAGAGAAACAGGCTTTATTCACACAAAGAAGGTATAGTATAGGTTTATGTCAAGAAACCATTGAGAGTGGTGAAAACAATTCCATCATGCATTACCATGGCGGCTGGTGTCAAAGCCATGGCCTGAAGCTCAATGCCAAAAAGTGTATTGTCATCCCCTTTGGTAAAAACTCTGTACCCATGAACTACCACATAGCTGGTAGTCTACTTAATGCCGAAAATGTGATAAGAGACCTTGGGACACAGGTGGACAGTAGTCTCTCCTTTGATAATCACATCACCACAGTGGTCAAGAAATCCTTCTACGTGGCTCATCTCATCACAAAAGGATTCTCATCCAGAAAAAAAGAGGTCATTGTTCCCCTCTACTCATCACTCATTAGACCCATTATAGAGTACAACACCCCTTTTGGTATGTACCTCACAAGACATCTACAACAACTGGAAAGACCACAGAAATACCTCACAAAGAGGATTACTGGCCTCTAACAGATGCCCTATGCAGACCGTCTCAAAAAACTAGCTTTACTCCATCGCATATCGCATACTCAGGGGCGATCTCTGCCTAACATACAAAGCTATGTCAAACCCAGAGCTGTTGGACATGCTCCACTTAAAGAAATCCCAATCCCTCCGAGCTACATGCTCTAGGGACCTTGTCACCACAATAAACAGAACATGCTGGAGGGATAGATTCCTGTCCCAGATACTTCCCATACTCTGGAACAGACTACCTATCTATGTCAAACAGAGCTCCTCATTAGCAGTCTTCAAGAAAAATCTTGATGATTGGATGGGAAATGGGAAATTCACCCCGGGGATCACTTCTATGGCTCTGCTCGACAGGGGCACAGGAAAATAATTTTTTTGGGTGGCGAAAGCCAGGGTACATTTTTTGGCTAGGCTTATATGGGCCCTAGGGCCAATAGCCTAGTACCTACCTAAACCTATGAACCTATGAGTGTTAGAGAACAAAGGCAGGGAATCGAACAACCATATTTTTCACATGGATCCATCCAAAGAAAGAAAAATAAGAGAAATTTTGATCATAATAAATGCAGGGTATGTATTGCCTACACCTCAGATAATAAAGAAATTATGGATATTCTATATAGAAATTGGCGTATTTTGACTATCAGTGAGAAGGTGAAGGATGTGGTAGGTGATAAACCTACAGTCACACATAAGAATATGCGATCAGATAAGAGACGTTTGTGTGAAAACATGAACACCAATGGAAAATGTTAGGCAGAGTAGAACAGGTACATATAGTTGCAGTAGGTGTAATTATTGCAGCTATATACATGTAATTCAAGTTTTTGTTCATCCTGAGACATTGAGAGAATTTAAATTCTCATGCTCTTCCAATTGTAGTACAAGTAATGTTGTTCATCTGGCCCGTTGCACACAATGCCCTTAGTTTTATGTAGGGAAAACTAATCGGCAGTTAAAAGACAGAATTAGAGAGCAATAAAAGATACAAGAAGTGCACTGGCCAAACACACCATACAGGCAGGATAAAAACATACATTTCAGTTCACTGTGGTGCAAGTTATACATCCAGATATAAGGATGAGAGACATTAAGAATACTACTGAAAAAGCTGAACAAAAATGGATAATATGGCTACAAGTCGATAAAAGTTTTGGGGTAAATGATTCTATTAGTCTGAAACATTTTCTTAAAGCTAGGAAGCTGATACACTAATTATTTGTTGATTATTTATATATTAAAAGGAAATATATATATATATTTATATATTTTTGTACAGTTTTAATATAGATTGCATATTTAAAATAGTATCTTCTTCTTCTTCTTTCGGCTTTTCCCGGTTAGGGGTCGCCACAGCGGATCACCTTGTCCGCACATTGAATGGCAGTGGAGTTTTACGGTGTCGAGTTGCCAGCCCGGCGCCCAACCTTCCACAGAAGGCACACTCACACGCACACCTAGGGCCAATTTAGAGTGTCCAATCCACCTGCAGCATGTCTTTGGGATGTGGGAGGAAACCGGAGCACCCGGAGGAAACCCACGTGACCACAGGGAGGACATGCAGACTCCGCACAGAAGGCACCCCAGCCGAGGATCGAACCAGAGAACCTCTTGCTGTGAGGTGGCAATGCTAACCACTGCACCACCGTGGCCACCCTATATTTAAAATAGTATAAGTAAGTTATATACATATAACAAGTGTTTTATAGAGTGATTGTATAACTATTTGAAATGCTTTTAGTTTGAAGTACTCAGCTTTTTACTTAGGCTGTAAGAAGAGGATGCGGACATTAATTGATAGAAGTTGTTGCTATGACAATTAATTTAATAATTACTAGAACCTGCAGAAAGCTTTTACTTTTAATAGATGATCAATGTGGGTGATATTATAGCAGTCTGAGGAAGCATGGTGGATCCATGTGAAAGCGCTTACTGACCAACTTTGTTTTTTTTTTTTTCTGTGTGATCTTTATCAATATTAAAGTTTTATCTAGCTGAAGCCGTGCTGCTGTATTCATGGATTTTTGTTTGGATATTTATGGACTGACATGAAGAGGCTTTATTCCTGACAGTGACATCTTTTTTTTTCAGTTATATTCTCAGTAACAGTCATTGTACTTGAAGGTATAAATGTCATACCTCTATTTAAAAGTCTCTCTTCAGCCACTGACAAAGTTTTAGTGGAAATATTCCATATTAATGGTTGCTGCTCTGCTGCCTCATTTTCTTTAAATTTAGCCCATTGTCGTTCTCCTGGGAGGGTTTCCTTTTTGTTTTCCCCCTGCTGTAAGTACGCTGCCAAAAAGATATATTATTAATAGGGTAGGGTAAACCCACTTATGAGTTAAGGATGTTAATTTCATTTGACACAGAGCTAACAGAAGATGGAGAAGAGCTGGAAGTTGTCGCTACAATGCCGTTCTTTCTGCATGCTCCCCCATTCACCTCAGTAGTCTGCGGTGCCTCCTTGTTCGCATTAGGAAAGCAGATGATGTTGCAAGAACTTCCTGATTAGATGCCATTTTTATGCTCGGTTGTTAAAGTGGCAACGCTATAATTTATTAAAATGCCAACATTATTCTTAATCAAATTGGCAGTCTCTTTAGGTATATTATTCTTCGACCAAGATAACACTCTACCTGAAGAAAAGTCCTGCATATCCCTATGGATCTTCTTCTTTTTAAGTGCCCATAATTGTTGTTCATATTGGGTAATCATTTCAATAATATAGTCTATCTTAGAGTCAATGATGGCAGCAGGAAAATGTTCATATAGCTCCATCTGCTTGTTGTTGATACTAGAAGCTAATATTTGTTCTTCTGGTAAAAAATGCACAATTAAAAGATGCATAAAATTTAATCTTATGTCCATATTAAGTTGTTGCCATTTGGTTAACAGATCCTTATATGTCTCCCCATATGTAGGCATTTTGAGGATGCGTAACCCACAGGGGAATATTTGGAGCTTTAAGCATGCCTCAAAGTGATACCTTTGTACCTGCAGTCTTTTCAGTTTACGCAAGTCATTTTCTAATTTAAACATTTCTCTCCTTAACAATGAGGCATCATATTGACTTATTTCCTCACCTGAGTGTTCTAGATTGATAATTTCTGTATCCAGTAAAGGGTTGACATTAGATTCTGTTAATGGCTGTAGTCTCCTAAACCATGCCCTCCGACTGCCATTTGGCTCTGGTATGTAGTCCAATTCAGGTACTTGCATAGTGCCTTATGCCATGTCCATACACCACAAACCAACCGCAATAATACCAAAAGAAAAACAGAGTGAGGTGCAAGCAAATGGTTCCACTGAATGATAAAAGCCAATGTAGTAAAAAACATAGTAGAACCGAACCACAGCCAGTATCCAAAGAAAAAATACTTTTAATGGTGAGCGTTTTCGCGACAGGTTTTGGCACTTCATCAGACAACACATCACTTGGTATTTAAAAAAACAGTCCAGGCAATAAAAACTCTTGTGCAATTAACAGTCAATTAAAACCATTAGCAAAACAATTGACATTTAAAAACACAGATACAAATTTTCATCTTACTAAATTCCTTGCCTGTAGAACAGGCTTTATGGAAGCCTTATCACTGAGCCCTTTCATCATTTAGCTCTCATCCTAATAATCCATTCCAATTCGGCTACTTCTGTCCTATTTGCAACATCCCCTCTTTTTTCATTATTTTTACCTGTTTCTATTACCATAAACCTAAATCTATGTGTAACATCATATTTAGCTACGTGTTTAGCTAAAGCATTATTATCTGTCCCCATGTATATCATATAAGTGTTCTCTCATCCGTTCCTTTAACCTATGGTTCATTTTCCCTATATAATATGAAGAGCATACTATACAATATGCCAGGTAGACCAGGTTACTTGTATTACAATCTGCAGACACTCTAAACTCTATTGTCTTGCCTGTATCAGGGTGGACAAATCTACTACTACTGTCAATGTTTTGACAGAAGTTACA
Organism: Protopterus annectens; assembly: GCF_019279795.1. NCBI lineage: Eukaryota > Metazoa > Chordata > Ceratodontiformes > Protopteridae > Protopterus > Protopterus annectens. The sequence continues at coordinate 1,795,322,207 of NC_056737.1, forward strand.
GTTAGAGCAAGGAAAAGTACCTCTATTCCTACTGTGAAAATTGATTTACTAGATATGTCCTGTTGAGCAGAGCCACAGGAAAATAACTTTCTAGGGTGGCATAAGCCAGGGAACCTTGTTGGCTAGGCTTACTTAGGCCCTTGGGCCTAGAACCTTCCTATGAACCTATAAATGAAGTAATTTCTATTATTCCACTTTTAGGATTGAGAACAGCAAATTTATATTCTGTGCATTATTATACATTATCTAAACATATTATTTAAACCTGGGTATCTGTTGGCTTGTAAAGTCATTGGCCAAAACAGCTCTCTATACTCCAAGATGTTCTCCCAGTTTCCTCCTCTTGGATTTTTTGAATTTGGTGTAAAACAAAAAACTTTAAAGGAACATTATCAAAACTTTTAGCATGCTTAGCCAAAGCATTAGTTTCTACATTATGTGTTATATCATAAACATGTTCATATATATGCTTTTTAGTGCCCTCTCAGTTTTTCCTATATAGAAGGCGCCACACCTACAAGTGCAAATTTACACTAAACCAACAGAGTTACAGTTGGAATATGACTGGGACCTCAACTCTTTACCACAGCTTTCCAAATAAATAAATTCAGCATTACTGAGATAAGTGCACTGTTTACAGCAGCCACATTTAAACGTACCAGTTTTATTTTGATTGCTCAGCAGAGAACTACATGCACTACATTCATTCATATCTTTTAAACAAACACCCTTCCTGTATATGAACTTAGGAATTTTTTAAAAAATATCTAAAGTCCCAGGTAGTTGGTGAAATAACTTCAATATTTTAAAATAGTATATTTAATAACATAAAATTCCTTATCATATTCCAAGCAGACAGCATTACAAAAACCTTTGTCATTAGACAGACCCTGACTTACTTCAATATATTGTGCTTCACCTAAGTCGCTGTTGAGTATGGGGGTATACCTGCTACCCCTTCCCAGAGTTACTTCCTTAATAATATCTATAAGAAATTTATCAGTGTAAACTCTCTGGATGAACATCATGCTTAAATGTTCATACTCATCCAAAAAAGCTGTCCTTAAAGAACACATATGGGCTGTTCTTGCCAACTGGCCCTTCACTATACATTTTTTCTGTATTAAAGGATGTTCACTACTAAAATGAAGGAAAGAATTACAATACGTCAGCTTTCAGTAAATTTTTGATACATATTTTTTTAATTCATCATTCTTATAAATATGTACATGTAAATAATTAAAATCGACTTCTGTAATGCAATAGGTGAATTTAAGAAATTCAGTTGTGGAAGAAAGGTAGTTAATAAATTCTATCAACAGCTCTTTAGTACTTAACCAAATGATACATAAATCATCCAGGAACCTAGTATATAAATTAGGGTCTATGTCAGTTCTTCGAACGCTTAAAATTTCGAACATTACACGGTCGAGACCAAACGTTTGAAATTTCAAGTGTTCAAATGGCACTGTACAGTGCAGATGGGGAAAATTTCCCTTTTCTGCACTGAAGTGCAGTCTTGGAGTTGGTATAGTTAAGCAGGGGGGGGGGTGCAGGGGGTCTTGCCCCCCCACTCACACCATTAAGGTGTGTTTTTCTTTTCTTTTTTTGTTTGATATTCAAACATCCAAATGTCGAACATTTGGTCTCAACCGTGTAACGTTCGACATTTTGGATGTTCGAATATTTAACATAGACCCTATAAATTACAGTGTCTGTAATACGAAGAATGAATAACATACCTTCTCTCCCATTCACAGAGTACAAAGACTGAAAAAAATATGCGCACACGATGCACCCATGGCTACACCTCCCTTTTGTTGAAATATCTCTACTTCAGAATACATTTCTTTATTTATTGATTTATTTAACATTTGTTTACTGGGAAAGTCCAACTGGGACATAGCATATTTTCAGTGGAGGCCTGGGGAGAAATGCTCTAGATACATGTTTTTTTAGTGTGGGAAGAAACCAGAGCACCTGGAGGAAACCCACACAAATGCAGGGAGGACATGCAGCCTCCGCACAGAAGGCACCCCAGCTGAGCATCAAACCAGAGAACCCCTTGCTGTGAGGTGACAGTGCTAACTACTGTCCAACTGCACCACCCATATTCATGTCAGAAACCTCCCTACCCTATACCACCACAAAAGCAGTGCACTAGCACTAAATTGATATATACTGAAGTACTACAAAATCTTACAAAAACCTCAAAAGCCTCCTTGACACCATAGAAATGCATTTGTACTTTACCAACATTCAGACACCCTTGTAATACAAAAACACTGATCAACTAGGTGACATGACCAAGCCTCTTAATTGACCAGATATTACTGCTCCATATAATAATAATGCTCTAGTCATATGTAATTCCACAGTGATCCCACCTATCATTCACCAGGATAGGGTGAAGGTTTTCTGTCTCTTGTGTGCAAAAAATGTTGATGTCACTAGAACATTCATGTCCTTTTGCCTTAAATATGCATACCAGGTGCTCAAGGAAAATAAAAAGAGGAACATGGTAGCTCTATGAGTATGTGTCTTACACTGACAGGCAACTAGCCATGAGCAGTATGTTACTATCAACATGAGTCATACTACAACACAAAGAGAAGATAATTGACTTCAGCAACTGGTTCAGTTACTAGTGTCATTCCAGGTGGATCCTATGTCTGCTGTCCTGGAGGAAGTGGTTGACAGCATTATCTGCTTAACTAAGAATGGTCTCCATCTTTCTTCACAGGGCTCCATATATTGGTCAAGACATTTTTGTCTCCATAGTACCGTTTTTAGACAAAGGTAGTCTCCTACATTTGCCAACCTAGTAAGTTCTACTCAGGTCTACATCAACATGGCACTGCTCAATGCTGGAAATCTAAACAAAAAAAAACTTGCCTGACAGGTTTTCCAAACTCCTGAAAACACTGATGAGTACATAGTCATGGAAGAATAGTTACAGCATAGTGGTAACACTCCTTCTGCATGTCATTTTACTGCCTCCTACTCTTTTAGATCCGTAAATGTACATGGCTTTCTAATTCATACCTACTCCACTCTGATAATGACCTAGAATTCATATACATCTTGGTAACTTCATGCATGTTCATCCTTTTTATCATGTCCAACTACAGAATCCCTATTATGATCCCAAAAACTTATGCAGACCATTTCAACAAACTATTAGCCATAACCATAGATCAGAGCACAGCTATCCTGGATGATTATAACTTGACTTTAATAAACTGGTTAACAAACTAAAAATAATAAATAGGCAATTTAAGCAAGTATTGGGGGGCTGTAGTTTTCCAAGTTTAAGGGTAGAGAATACCTTCCTTAAGGAAGAACAAAACATAAAAAGAAAAAAATAATTGTACAAGACTAATTAATCTTGATGTTGGCATACACATTATTAAAATAGACTGTTGTCAAAATGTTTTATGTATGATCTGTGCCATTGATCACTTTATATTCTTACTAAAAATAAGAAAACAGGATTCAGACTGGAACTGCTTGTTTAAACCATGGTTATTAAGTTAAAAAAGATGAGTACTGAAGCTCTTACAGATAATAGTTCCTCTCTACTGTGCCCTTAGTAGATTCACAATAGAATATAATGTTCTCTTTAAGATGCATCTATCCTAGCATATGCTTCAATTAAAAAAGGTGCTATATTTCCTTATAAAAAAATATCTCAAATAAATGCTCCCTTAGTTATGCTGAACATCTAAAAGCAATCTCTAGTTTGACTCTCTTTGAATTCTCCTTGGTAAATCTCTGTCTGGCATACAACGTGGTCAATCATTCTAAGCTGTATGACCTTCTATCTGTTTGTAACATTACAAACAGCACAGATACCAGATCTAGGTGCTTGTATCAAAACTGCAGTATAAACAGGAACTGCTGGAGAGAAACATATCTCTACCAAAAGATCTGCTACTTCTGAAATATGTTCCCACTCCATATCAAGCAAAGCAAGTACCTTGCTTTCTTTCAGTCTAGTTTACATGAATAGATGTGAAAGAGTAAATTCACCCCGTCAGCTCCCTCAGTCCTTTTGGACAGAGATAGTAAGGAAACTGCAGTGGCTAGACTCCAAATGATCTTTGACAGCGATTTACAGGTATAAACACTTGAACCTATGACTTTGGAACTATGAAACAGTGATAAGGCAGTCTTCAAGAGATTCTTCTTTGACAAACCGTAGAAAGGGGATATTAAGACAAGACATTGTTTCATTCTTTTTCTTTCTCAGCTGTACAGCAGGAGCATTTGAACTTTTATTTTTATATGGTCAAGAAATTTTCGCTAAATTCTTTGTACTGGGAATATTTTCTGATACCGAAAGGAAGATGTCTCCAGCTGGATGGGAATATTTTACTAAAGCTTCTTTCAACCAAAGCTAGGGTAAGGGTGGGGAACAGATTATGTTAAGGTCTCATCATCTTGGCTGGGCTGAGAGTATGGTGTTGTTTAATTTATAGTTTACTTCTGAATAAGGAGCAGAATTTTTCATGTAGAGTTTTGTAGATGAAGGTGGAAAACAGAACTGCAGACTGGGTAGTGACTGGTAACCAGTTTATCTTCTGTACAGTGGTTACAATAGTGCTCTAACTATGGTGAAAGGTTAAGGAATATATAGATTATTGTGATTTTAGATGGGGTGTTTATTATGGAAAAAAATGTGGGTTAATGATAGGGAAGGCATGTTCCATTATGTCTGAGTATATTCTTTGATATGGGTCTTCTGTCAGCTTGGGTAAGGTGTTAGAAATTGAGTAGGGGGATTTAAGCAGGGTATTATATTTTTTAACAACTATGTCAATACGCATACAGAATGAGAGAGTAAGGTCTAATATAAGGCCATTATAGCCATATTGAAGAACAATATTTAAGTCTAAATTTATTAAACTATTAATACAGAGAGGGACTAAAGACGAGAGCTAGTTTAGTGTTCAAATGCCATTACTGCAGTTCTGGAGGTGTGACTTTTTGCAGACATTTATGCAGCACTGAGAAGGAGGGCAGTGCTGTAAGTAGACAGAAGTATAGAATTATATCATTTACAAGCAATGATAAAATAATTGATCCCAGAAGACATCTATAAAGAACACTGTGGTACACTTGTCTTCTCTGTAACTGTGTTTCTAGTCTGGAATTTAAACATGCTATTTGCTAAGTAGTTTCTTAGCCAAAAAAACAGTATTGCACTAAAGTTATCTATCTGATTTGGCAAGGAGGATTTGATAATTAACTCTTGCAAAATCCTTACTTACCACAATAAATATTCTGCCCATAAGCAACCGTGTTCCACTGAATGAAAAAAAAACCATTCCCTCACTGAGTCTATAGCACTCATTGTGTTGTGATTACACTGGAACTCTTATCAGAAGACCATATTTATTGACATGCCCAAAAACTGGTTATGAAGAAGCTTTTAAATAATCATAGTTATTGGGCAGAGGAATGAAATTGGATAATTGCGGGGTATTTTGGGGAACAACTATTATTAGGAAATATATGAACTAAAGTGAGAGAGTTATTCCAGTGAATGAGACAGGTTAAGGATATGCACAAGATATATGGAGGGGTTTGTGCTCCAAGGTAAATGAAGGCATGGTGAGCATGCCTACGATTAGGATTTGTTTTGTAATCCAGTTTCTCAAGTCTTTTCTTTATTTTCTTTAATGTGATTTGTAAAAAGGGAGGGGTAGGTGGGTAGGTAGGTAGAGAGTGGAAAGGGAGGATTTGTCATTGGCTGAAGCAGGATTTGGGGGATTTTATGAAGAATGATTTGATGTGTAAAAGACAAGATGTGGAAAAATGGAGGTGGTGATAAACGTTTTTTAGTTCTTGAAGATCAGGTATGTTTATAGTCAGGACAGATATATTGATACTAGAGTTCTAAAAGTTTGTATTGTTTCTTATCACATTCTAGCATGTTTTGAGCTGTGAGGCCAATGGCAGTGAATTTAGGTTCATAGGTAGGTACTAGGCTATCTGCCCTAGGGCATTTATAAGCCTAGCCAGAATGTGTTGGCTTTCACCTCCCTTTTAGATTTGATTAGATTCCTGAGCCTCTGTCCAGCAGGGCCATAGAAGTGATCCCAGGAGTAAATTTATGATTTCCCATCCACTCATCAAGATTTCTCTTGAAGAGGGTCAGTGAGGGGCTCTGCCTAACATGGATTTGGATTTTATTCCAGAGCGAGGGAAGCCTCTGGGATAGAAATCTGTCCCTCCAGCTTGTCCTATTTATTGTTGTGCTGAGGTTTAAATCCCTGGAACGTGTAGCTCTAGGGGATTTGGTTTTCTTGAAGTGGAGCATGTCCATTAACTCCGGGTTAGACATAGCCTTGTACGTCAGGCAGAGATCACCTCTGAGTAGGCGGTAAGCAACTGAGTAGAGCTGGAGTTTCTTTAGTCGAGCTGCATAGGGCATCTGTTTGAGGCCTATGATCCTCTTGGTAAGGTACTTCTGGGGTCTTTCCAGCGGTTGCAGAAGTTGGGTAAGGTACATCCCAAATGGGGCATTGTAATCTATTATGGGCCTGATGAGGGATGAGTAGAGGGGCACAATGACCTCTCTTGATCTAGATGTGAACCCTTTCATGATTAGGTGGGCTATATAGAAGGTTTTTCTAACCACTTTGGCAATGTGATTATCAAAGGAGAGGTTGCTGTCTACTTGGATACCCAAATCCCTAATTACATCTTCTGTACTTAGTGGATTACCACCTATGTGGTAGTTTGTGGGCACTTTGTTTTTCCCAAAGGGGATGACTATGCACTTTTTGGCATTTAGCTTGAGGCCATGGTTCTGACATCAGGTATTTGTCTCCGTAAGACCCTTCTGGAAGATGTCTGTGTCAGCCGGAGAGTTGATTATGGCTTCCAGTTTGCAATCATCTGTGAACTTGGTCAGCCATAATCCTCCCGTGCTTGCCTGTACCTCAGAAAAGTATATAACAAACAAGATGGGTCCCAGGACTGAGCCCTGTGGGACGCCATTTGTAACCAGTATGGAGTCAGACATGGCACCCGCAACTCTGACCATGTGAGTTCTATCCATGAGCCAGTTTGCAACCCATCTCGTGACATAGGTTCATAGGTTCATAGGTTCATACTAGGCTATCTGCCCTGAGGAAATTATAAGCCTATACCAATTCTGTATGGCTTACGCCACCCCTTGATTTGAGTATACTGTGCCCTTTTTAAGGTTTAGTTTACTGTGCCTCTGTCTAATAGTGACACGGGAGTAATCCCTGGGACAAACCTACGATCCCCCATCCACCTATCAAGATTCTTCTTGAAGAGATTCAGTGAGGTGCTCTGCCTCACATGAACTGGAATTCTATTCCAGAGCGAAGGGAGCCTCTGGGTTATGAACCTGTCCCTCCAGCAAGTTCTATTTATTTCTGTGCTGAGGTTCAAGTCCCTCGAGCGTGTGGCTCTAAGGGATTTAGATTTACTGAGGTGGAGCATGTCCATTAATTCTGGATTTGACATAGCTTTGTATGTCAGGCATAGATCGCCTCGAAGTAGGCGGTATGCAACTGAGTAGAGCTGGAGTTTTTTAACCGAGCAGCATATGGCATCTGTTTGAGACCCTTGATCCTCTTGGTGAGATACTTTTGGGGTCTTTCTAATTGCTGCAGGTGTCGGGTAAGGTACATCCCAAAGGGGCATTGTATTCTATGATGGGCCTGATGAGGGATGAATAAAGGCACGATTACCTCTCTTGATCTAGATGTGAAACCCTTCGTGATGAGGTGGGCTATGTAGAAGGTCTTTCTAACCACTTTGGCAATGTGGTTTTCAAAGGAGAGATTGCTATCAACTTGGGTCCCCAGGTCCCTAATAACTTTCTCTGTACTTAATGGGTTTCTGCCTATGTGGTAATTTGTGGGCACATTGTTTTTGCCAAAGGGTATGACTATGCATTTTTTGGCATTTAGCTTTAAACCATGGTGCTGGCACCAGTTATCTGTCTCTGTGAGACCTTTTTGAAGGATGTTTGTGTCAGCTGGAGAGTTGATTATGGCACCCAGTTTGCAGTCGTCTGCGAACTTGGTGAGCCATAGTCCTCCCACGTTTGCCTGTACCTCGGAAAAGTATATACCGAACAAGAGTGGTCCCAGGACAGAACCCTGTGGGATGCTACTTGTGACCGGTTTCGAGTCTGACATGGCTCCAGCAACTCTCACTCTGTGGGTTCTGTCTTTGAGCCAGTTTGCGACCCATCTTGTGACATAGGGGTTTATATTTAAGCTGGATAGCTTATCTATGATGCCCGAGTGGGGTATTGTGTCAAATGCCTTTGCAAGGTCCAGATAGGCTGTGTGGACTACCTTCCCTTCATCTATGGCTTTGGTGACTGTTTCGAAGAAGTCAACTAGGTTCAAAAGGCAGGATCTGCCCTTGACAAAGCCGAACTGGGTAGGATCTAGTGTCTGTAGGTCCCCAATGTCTTTGTTTATGAGCTCCATGATGATCCTCTCCATAGCCTTGCAGACTAAGCTAGTCAGGGTTATGGGGCGATAGTTTCCAGGGTCCATAGAGGCTCCACCTTTGTGGATGAAATTAATAGGGGTTAATTTTCAAGCTGGTGAGCTTATCTATAATGCCAGAGTGGGGTATTGTGTCAAAGGCCTTTGCGAGGTCCAGTTAGGCTGTGTGGACTACCTTTCCCTCATCTATGGCCTTAGTAACTGTTTCAAAGAAGTCGACTAGGTTTAAGAGGCAAGATCTGCCTTTAACAAATTGGGTAGTGTCCAGTGTCTGGAGGTTCCCAATGTCTTTGTTTATGAGATCCTTGATGATGTGCTCCATAGCCTTGCAGACCAGGCTAGTCAGGCTTATAGGGTGATAGTTCCCGGGATCAGTTGTGGCGCCACCTTTGTGGAGCGGGATAACTGTTGCTGTACGCCATTCTTTGGGTACATATCCTGTAGTAAGGCTGAGTATGAACAGTGAATTTATGTGAGGGTTTAGTTCTTTTTGGAGCTCGTGTAAGACGCAGCCTGGAATACCATCCAGTCCCATTGATGCTGTTTTTGGCTTTGGAGAGGGCTGTTTTCACCTGTGTGTCTATGATGTCTGGGGGTCTACATTCTTCTGGGATGGGCACGGGCCCTTTTGGGTGTGGGGGGGTAAAATTTGCACTGAACCTGTCAGCCAGGATGTTTTCAATGTCAGTGGGTTCAGTGTATTTGCCATTTTGCACCAGCTCAAAGCAGATCTGAGAGTTGACACCTAGATTCTTGACATAGCTAAAGAAGGCTTTGTGATTATCTTTAGAGTCTTTGGCGATTTTTCTTTTGAAGCTGGCCTTGAATGATTTTATGAGGGATCATAATTTCTTGCTAATACTGATCAGGGATGCCTTCCCTTTTTGGGATTTTACTCTATCATGTAGTAGTTTCCTCCTTCTGTTGTATAGCTTGTTTATGGCCGGGGTCCACCACTCATCTCATAGGTAAATGGAGGTGCTTGTTTAAAGTATTTGTTTTTAGAGTATTAAACATAGTGACTCAGCAAGGTCAGATAGCTGGTATCTTAGTGACCAGTCTACTTTATATAGATCAGAAAGACTTAGGTCATTTTCAGATTCAAAGACACAGCTGGTATATATGTGTGTGTGTTGTAAAGAACATGACAGGTTTTGAAAGAGAATGTAAATCAAAGAGGGAGATGGTTACCAAGTCCTTTAGGTTGACATTTGATTTTTTTTACCTTCTGAGGGTTATTACTTATCAAGAAGTCTAAAATGAGTTCATGTCAAAGGAATGGTTAGGCCTAGTTGGAGAAGTAGCTAATTCAGAGAGTTTATAATGAGAGAGGCTTACTTTCTCAGAGAGCATGTCAGTGTTAAAGACATGGGGATATATATATTTTTTTGTTATTGTTGTTTACCAGTTTCATCATCTCTAATAGTGTTGCTTCAGATATTTTCTTATTGAAGAACAAGAGTGAATTTAAACTACTACAGTTAATGTTTTGATACAGCTGAAATCATGGAGATCAAAATTCATTTATGTTCATTCTCAGGTGAAACAGTGTTTTGATTAAAGTTGTTGCTAGTTTATCCCCGGGATTCATGAACCTTGCACCAGGCGCCAGCATAGCGTCGGCGTTATAACGCCAAATATGGCTGCTTAGCGATTCAGGTATGAATGAATTCCACGTGCACTACCGGCGTGCGCCGGACTGTCTCTGCCCCCGGCGTAGGTATGCAAAACACACTGTGTGCGGTATTGCACCATGCAAATGAGGGCAAATAGCGATCCACGAAGTGGCGCAGGCGTAGCATAAGGGCACGGCAATGTAAACCAAAAAAAACGGTTTACATTTACCCAAACATACCGGAGGAGTAACGGAAGGCTGTCAAAGTCAGGTATCATATAGGTGCAATATGCCAATGTGGAAAGGCACCGAGAATGTCCAAAGAAAATATGCACAAAATGTAAAAAATGACATAAATGGCACGTATGTAGAAAGAACAGCAGACCCCCGGGATATGTGCACAGAAGTTGCAAAGCAATGAAATAATATGACAATGTCCTAAAAGAGCAGTAGAACACAAATCAGCTGCACAGCCACCACACACCATAGTATGTATGTAAAGCTGCAACCCCAGCGCAATGGTTGTCAAGGAGTGGTGGCGGTGTCCGGTGCCGTAACCATGTATTAGTAGTCAATTCCATGCAAATGAGGCAGATAATAGTGAATCGCAAAAACGGCGGCGTAAGGATGGAGCAACGGCGTGGCGGTACTACACCGGAGTGGCCTACACGAGATACATGTCAACCACAGAGGGGTGTGCCACTGTAGGAGGAAGGATATTGGAGGTCAGCAAATCTGGGCTGTACAATGCACATCACAGCATCAGGACTGGCGTGTTAGGAAATAGATGCGCTGAGAGTACAGAATGCGTGTACAAATGCATGTGCACGAGGATGACTACGTTCCCTAAACCAGTCATGTGACGGCCTCACCGTCAACAACCACGGATATAGGAAGGTAATGCGGAGAATACGAGGAAATGCGGAAGCAGTGTAAATGGATCCGTAATGAGCAATTAACACCAATCAATGCAGGAAGGGCAAACGCCGGCAGCTGATAACTCTGCATGCAGACTCCTGCATAAGGGGAGGCATATGAGTGCAAAGATAGTAGGGGATGTAGTAGAAATGCAAAGAGCAAAGAACCGAAATAGCACAGCCAAGTACAGAGGTAGCATAACTGCGGCTGCAGATAAAATGCATCATATGCCATGTGCCTGCAGGATGCAGTAATGTAAGATGCCAGGCGAAGGCAATGCAGGCAACTGTAATGTAACACTACAGGCAGTACCGTTGCAGTTGCAAGCGTAAAACCACGGAAATAATCCGTGGATACGGCCGCACAGACACACCCAATGACATCACCGGGTATACAGCACAACAGTATTAAATGTGAATGCACACAACACACAGCGATTTCCCAAACGCCGCACGTAGGGTGTAAACAGACGGGGAACTTTAAATATGTATATGCTGGGTGGCGCCGAGGCCGTGATGCATAGGTATGTGGCAGAGACAGACGGAGTTGCGGAGGGTGGTGCCGACAACTACCGTAGGCCTCACAGGAGAAGGAGAGTGTTCAGACCAAGGGTGACCTACCAGGGGCTGCGAGACCTGGAGATAGTAGAGCGCTACAGGGTGGACAGGGACACGTTACAGCAAATAGTGGAGCTGTGCCGGCCGCGCCTGAGAACAAGAGACAACAGAGGGGAGTCCATCCCAGTGGACACAAAGGTATGTGTGAGCTTGCGAATACTGGCTACAGGTACCTTTCAAAGGCCCACCGGGGACATAATGGGCATCTCACAGGCATCAGCATCCAGGGTACTACCAATAAATGAAAAAGAAAAGTCCAACCAGTAAAATAAACACGTCCAGGGAGGCAAAGTGAAACCACTGTAAGAACAATACCACTGAAAACAAATAGCGTATACTGTTTTATTAGCCGCTTTCGTACAAAAACTTCATCAGAATAATCACAATAAAACAACTGACCTCTTAAATACCATATAATAATCATGTGACTGGTTCATCATTAAAGCAATTAACGTAATTCACTTTAAAAACTCCTAAACAATCATAACAATTAATTATAAAAAACTTAATAAAAATGAGAAAAAATAGAGTGTCCTGTTTTATTTACATTTAACCTACGCTGATTTAAAAAACATTTAATATTAATGGTCTCATTGAGTCCAGGGGGGGTGTCTGATTTTAATTTTATTTGCCAGTAAGTTTCTCTTTGTAAGAGGAAATTCTTAAAATCCCCTTCCCTCATGTCCTTCCGCCCCACTTCAAGTATGGAAAATAAAAATTTTTTAAAAAATAAACAATTCAATGAATGTTTAAATAAAGCATTCCTTTCATCCCTAGATTTAATACTATAAATATGCTCCCTTATACGAATTCTAAATTCCCTGGTGGTCATCCCGATGTAAAATGCGTCACAAGTGGAGCAAAGGGCGATGTAAACAACTCCCCTGGTTCCGCAATTCACAAAACCTGGGACCTCCAGGGTTCTATTAAGGGTGCTAACTGGAATATACGGTCCAGTGAAAATAAAACGACAAAAATTGCAATTATTACAGGGGTGCATTCCCCTTTTCTGGGTAGCTGGCTTAGGATCACTGTTTTGCTGATTCTCAAAGATTCTTTTTAAGTTTAAACCGCTCTTTTGAACAAAAACTGGCTTCTCACCCAAAACTTGAAAAATGTCCTTGTTACCTTTAATAATACCCCAATTTCTCCTTATAATATTTTGAATCTCCTTACGGTCAGAACTCATTTCCAATGAACAAATCAAATTAGCATCCAACTTATTTGCCGTCCCCTTACTACCTACAGTGTCCACCTCATTATTTGTAAGATTTAACAATGGAAAATATTTACTTTCCCTTTTGGACCAAATTTCCTTCTTAGTCCGGTCCAAAATAATTATTTCATAACCTCTATTAATAAATAAAGATGATATGAAGGCAAATTCAGCATCCAAGTCCGTATCTTTGGAAGTCATACGGCTCGCCCGTATGAATTGCCCCCTGGGAATATTGTTAGTAATAAATTTGGGGTGACCACTTTTGTAGTGTAAATAACCATTGTTGAAAGTGTTTTTACGAAAAATAGAACTATGCATTCGATTTTCTGTAAAATCCCATTTTAAGGTAACATCCAAAAAATTCACCATGGACCCCTGACATCCCAGGGTAAATTTTAAATAATCAGACAGGGTATTAATTTCCGTAAAAAATTGGTCAATGGTGGTACTATCCCCATCAATGATAAAAAACAAATCGTCCATAAAACGACAAAAAAAGCGGATGTTAAATTTGTCCGTCAAGGTGGGCAGAAATTGTTTTTCCCACCAGGCCATGACCAAATTAGCAAATGCTGGGGCTACTGAAGAACCCATAGCCACCCCTCTTTTCTGTTGGTAATACGTTTTTCCAAAAAGAAAAAAATTATTTTCTAAAGTGACCTCCAATAACCGGCACAAAAATGAAACTATGTCATTGCTAAAATTGGGGCAACTGGTGGATAAGAAACCCCGAATAGCTTCCACTCCCTCATAATGAGGGATACAGGTGAAGAGGGAAACTACATCCAGGGTAAACATAATCTGCTGTTGGGGATTAAACCCTTGCGTACAAATAAATTGATTTATACTCCTAAGGAAATGCCAGGAGTCCTGAATAAAAGAGGGTTGCCCTGAAACCACAGGTCCAAGAATGGCATCAAGGACCAAAGAAATGCCCTCAGTAGCTGAATGGGGGGCCGAAACTATTGGTCTGAAAGGTGGCTTAGTGGCTGACTTATGTACTTTGGGAATCCCAAAAAGTACCCCTATCCTGGGATGAACAATTTCACAAAATTCATATAATTCTAGAGAAATTTCCCCATTCATAAGGGCATCATACAAAAAAGTCTGAATAAAACGGTAACGTCGTTTAATTTCAAAAAGAGGAATAATTTCGTATTCGTCCTGGTTACCTAAAAGGTCCAACATACCTTTTTCATACATCTCTTTTTTCATAATGACTATATTGTTACCTTTGTCACTTTTCATGAAACGGAATTCACCAGTCATATGTTGTAAATTGTTCAAAGCCAACCGTTCTGCCCTTGACAAATTACCATTTAAATTAGAATAGTTACACAAAAGATTGTCTACATCCTGAATGCAGGTTTCTTCAAAAACCTTTAGGGTATGATGTAACTTTGGACAATAAAGAGAAGGTTTAACAAAAGTGCTTTGAGTTGAAGGAAGCTCATGTAATAAAAAATGCAAATTTAACTTCCTAGAATACTTTTTAATGTCCACAACAGTTCTCACATAGTTAGCCCTACTGTCTGGGATAAAATTTAAACCCAATTTTAACACTTCAAGTTCCTCTTTACAAAAAACATGTTCTGTTAAATTTATTATACTAAAATGTTCATTCGTGGCTACTATGTCTCGTCCCCTGAAGACTGGGAACTCAAAAAAGTTCTACTTCTAGTTGAAACAGTTTTAGTTACTGCTTGATTTTTCCGATTAGATGCTGTACCAGAAGTTAGCAAAGGAGCAGAATGTGCTGTTCCTGTTGCAGTAGTAGAAGTAGCAACATTATTCATATTAAGAATGTCTGTTGAGGGCAACGGTGGAAAATTCTCATTATCTGCAAACTGGATTTGTTCACCCTGACCATTGTCCAAGGGAATGCGGTTACTAAAAGGTATCTTAGGGGCCATCCGGTCGCTCGCATTAGTTTTAAAGCGATCGGAGGACTCAGTCCTCTTTGAGAAATTATTATTTGACCAGCGGTTACTACCTGTTTGACCCACACCATTGGAGTAAAGTCCGTTGTCAACTTTGTTATATCCTTGTCCTTTATTGTTAGCTGGTCTAGTTAATTTATTTGGAATGCCAAAATTAGTGTAGGCAGAGTTATTTTTGTACGACTCCACATCACGCAACAGTTTTAAATGCTTTCTGTTAGTGTTGTCAATTGAAAACTGTTCCGTTTCTTTGGAAACGGATTCAAAAAAATCACAAAACTTAGCGTTTCCTAGAGACTGTTTAAAATAAGTCTCAAGCTCCATAATTTCCTTCTTAAGTACTTCTTTTTTTGTCAGGTTATTGTCATAAAGTAACTTTAGGAACCGAAGTCCCGCTTCGTTAAAGAAACATACAAGAGCACCAAAGAATGCATCACCAGTCTGAACCCCATTGGGGCACTTAAAAAACCTTAACCCCTTTGGAACTATTTGAAGCTCCAAGCAACGGGCAAAGTAACAATTTTCAATATGAATAGCGTCGTACCTTTTAAGGAGTCTTAATAACTGCTCCCGTTTGGAATTAAAGTCCTTGTTGAAAAACACGCTTGGCGTCTCTTCCTTAGCGTTCTTACAGTGGTTTCACTTTGCCTCCCTGGACGTGTTTATTATCCAGGGTACTACACCAGTTCCTGGATGCCATGTTACCACATGCCCATGAGCACATACATTTCCCCACATCTCAGGAGGAGTTGGCTAGCAATATGTGCCGCTGCCACCGTGTGGCACAATACCCGGAGGTCCTGGGTGCGATAGATCCCCGA
>NC_056737.1:1795338343-1795405843 GCF_019279795.1 Protopterus annectens
TCTGTTTATGCACTTAAAGACAATATGCAAAGAATATGATATTTGGGAACTCCTGTCATCTGAACACATTAAGATGTTTGCATCTGGGGTTGCAAAGATAATTTCCCATGCAATTGGTTGCTCATTTGCTAAATCATGTGTCTGCGCAATTGTACATGAAATGACCAGACACCACCTAGGCAATGAAGAAGTGACACAGATAGAAGGAGGTACCTGAAAAATGCTAAAAATATTGTTATTAGCTTGCTGGATTTTAATTACTGACACTTCACTTCACAGTGAAATATATAGAAATTCCTGCTGCTCTCTGATGATGATGAGAATGAGTTAACTTTTATGCCAGTCAGTCAGTTAGATAGTCTCATTATAAAGTATTTAAAACTAGATGTTTTATGATCTTTTTAATGGGAACTCAATGTTATTTTTGCACACAGTTGGACATGCATAATCAAACTGGTTATCAATCATGTTTTTCATTACTACCTCAACCAAGGGAGTTACTGCCTTATTTTGCATAGAGTGCACATATGGACTGTAGACATGAAAAGAGAGTGTCGTTTGGCTGCAAACAGTGTAGATGTAAGTTGAACAAATAAATAATTGGTTTAAAAGAGTTAACTACAGACATTTTGTTGAGGATACAGTGATTTTAAGGTCTAAGGCACTGATACTTTTATCTTTATATGAGCCGATTAGGTCAGTGGCTAATAGCACAGTTTATTGCAGGGTAGTTGTAGGTGAGAGGAACTGTTTTACACACTTCTTAAGACAGAATGTAATTAGGCAACCACTGGTAGCTATATAGTAGGGATTATTACTCACACAATTGTAAACCTTCACAACGCTGTTGAAAATAAAGAAATGAAAAACCACCAGCAGAATTTATAGTGTTAGCTTGCTTTAGCTAGTACTTGACACTGCAGATTTGCCTCTCTCCCAAGTTCAGACTGGAGATATTATACATTTAGTACAATAAAATACAATTTAAATACCTTAGCATCAACACAATCTTAAATTATATTTAAGGTACTTAAAGTAAACGGTTGATCAATCACTTCAAAGGTGGCAGTGGGAAGAAAGGCATTCTCAGGCATACAGTATAGTGCATTTCTGCAGAAAATCACTAACAACAAATCTGAAATAAAAGTGTTAATAATCTTTAGCCAATACATGTTTAGCTATTGATTTGGTGAAGGCAGTTTTGGTGAATGCAAAAAAAAAACATTAATAAATAAATGCAGTTTGCTGAAAATGCCTTCAGTGAAAAATTAAAAAATGTTTTTGCAAGGTGCAAGTCCCCCTTCAATCCCCCATTTGAGGGGACCCCACCCCCATGAATTACATATACCAACTCTGAGGGCACACAACAGTGGACAAAAGGTAGTTTCCACTGTCAACAAAAGTGATTTTGGTGAATTGCTTTCATTTTGTTTGCGTTTACTGAAACTGTCTTTGACTAGATTACATTCTTCCAATACAAAATTAAATGTCTCAGTAGAAACACTGTCAACAATTAGCTATAATGACCTTAAAATGAAACATATAAATCATCTCTTCTCTGATATTAGCTCAGATGAGTAGCATAGCTCAGCTCCTCTCAGTCATGCAGAAGTATTGTTCATTCTTATCTCAAAGCTGCTTGCAAGTGTTGGAAAAACGATTATGGTTCTACATGTGTCATCACTTACTTACAGCTTGAAAATAGTCAGACCATTACCAGGACAATATTTTCACAATGCAGGATAGTTTATTGAAACCTAATTTATTGTAATCCAGATTACCAAGTCAATACGTGTGTGTGTGTGTGTGTGTGTGTGTGTGTGTGTGTGTGTGTGTGTGTGTGTGTGTGTGTGTGTGTGTGTGTGTGTGTATTATTCACAGGATTCACTATTTACTTGCTAAACTTGGATAGGAATGTCAAAGCCAGACAACTAAAGATGGTAAAAACCTAAATGTGACAGATTGCTATCAGACATGGTCATGTGGGTAGAAAAAAATGACCATGAGTTCCAAGCTACTAGGAAAAGGAATCATTGTACATCTGGAAGACTAGTCATATTTTTTCACCAAGCTTGTACAGCCCCTGAGTTGCAATATTTAAGCTGCACGGAAGTGGGGATGTAACCATCTAGTCCACCTCAATGGTGCAATGGAAGACATATATCCCTAGTTTTTTGGGGGTATCATTAACCTGTTGGCAAAGTTAATAAGATATAGACTTCTTTAAAAATTTGCAGTAATAATTTTCAATATATCATGGAACTGAATCTGGACATTGTTTCACTGTGGTGGTTTTGACAGTGAATTCTGAAGTTTTTGATTTTCAGATTCAACATTATATCCTACAGCTATACATGTACCTATATCTGTATCTATATCTATATCTTTGTCTATAAATGCATATGTAACTTTATCTACATCTATATTTATATCTATACCCCACATATGTATCTGTATCTAAATTTATATGTATAGCTGTATCGATGTCTATAAATGCATATGTAACTGTATCTATATCTATACCTGCATATGTATCTGTGGCTATATCTATGACTATATCTAGCCTTATATGACTAATAACTACACATCTGCATGCATGAATGATGGCATGTATAGGAACTGTACACCTCTACCTTACACTGCGTAGCATTATGCACACTAGTGATGTGAGATGTAACACCATATGAAAAAGTATGCCAAAATACTTTTGTTTGTTTTTGAAGTGAAAATGAAGCATATGAGAGATTAGAACATTTGGAATGCTACTGCAGAATTAGTTTGACATGCTGTCAACTTTGGCTGAATAAATATTTAGACCGCTAGCATTCTCTGAGACATCAGTCTCATAATGTTTGACTCCTTGCCCCTAAATAACAACTGTGCAGTTTATTATTTAAATGTCAACATTATACTGAAAATTTACTTACTTTGGCCAACCAGATAATCATGGTAATATGGAATGGAACCATCTAATGGTGCATCAAATCATACATATGTAACAATTAGGCCATTAATGTACTATGGAATTCATTCCAGACTTTGACCTGTGAGACTGCATGACTAATTCTCATTGCACTATGGGAAATAGAGTTGGTTGAAATTCCAACATCACTTTCATTTCAAAGAATAGTATGACTCCAGCAATTAATGCTGTGATGGAGCACATTCATGACCAGTACCAACCAACTATGTTCAGACAGATTCACAGAGGTCATCTAGAAAGAACTGGAGAGGCTCAATGGGAGCCAACTTGTCCTTCTGATGTCAATGTAGACACACATATGCAGCAGCATATAGGGTTACTTGGGGTAAGTGTAGGGAGAATAGTAATAACAAGGACATGACTTTCAACTTTCGCATTTTTTGCACACAGAATCATGCATATCTGAGTTGTGAGGACTCTGAGTGATAAGACTAGATATAAGCAAATAGATGAAAGAAGCATGCAGAACAGACCACCAGCAAAAATTCAAGTTTATTTAAGCACTTTTTGTCAAGTTTCAGACTTCATCAGAATAACGTCACATGATCATGACAAACATATATACAACACCACACATGACCGTTGGTCATTGTAATTACATCATTTCCTCTAAAACAAACATCATACAAATTTGATAAAAATTGTTAAATCTTGATGTCCTTGCAGAAAATAAAAATAAAAGTGCAACTAATAAACCTATAATAAATACATAGATTTTAATTTTAAAACAGAACTTAAGGAAATTCTGTCATTAAGACCTGGAACTTGGCAGGCATTGGTTTTAATCTGCCATGTCAGTTCCTTGAATTCTAGCCATTTGTCCATTGGTTCCCCCTCTTGCCTCAAGATCAATGTGGTCTATGGGCCCAAATCTAAAAGTATGTGTGGGGCACGCACAAATGTGCTTGTACAAAGCATTGTTTATGTTTTTGTTCCTGATGTCATATAGATGTTGGTACACCCTCTGCCTCAGTGCTCTTTTGGTCTTACCAATATAGAAACTGTCGCATAGATCACACACCGACATACACCACCCCCTTTGAGTAACAGGAGTATTTCTTCCTAGGTTTTACCATTCCATAACTATTGAGTTTGATGGCCTCACCTTGAAACATGGCTGGACACTGATTACCCCTCCCACATTTGTACTGGGTGCACTAGAGTACCTTTCTAATAGGCCCTATAAACAAACTTCCCTCTTGTACACTATAGTGGGCTTGTTTCCCACTACTGAATGCACTTCGTTGTTGATAGTGAACATATCCCATAATCTACATATAATATTCCTGATGTCATAAAAGTCAACACTAAAAGGAAGAATGAAAGCTCTTGAGAAGCATTCCTGTCTACCAGTCTGATTTACTCCAGTGGGGCCATTCTCATTAGACAATAAGCAAAAAAAAGGTGCCAATTTCCCTTTTTCTAATCACCTCATTGGCAATGCCCTGAACAAAATTGCCAGGGTAGCCCCTTCCAGTCAGCATGTTTTTTAACTTAGCTCATTCACTCAAAAAATCATCCAGTCCTGACACCATTCTAGCTAAACTAACATACTGGCCCTTAACTAGGGCTTTTTTTTGGTGCACCGGGTGCCAGCTGTCAAAATGCAACAATGAGTTTGAGTATGTTGGATTCCTATACAAATGAGAATTGAAAGCCTTGTTTACATAATCTTTTTTGACTGTTACAGCCAAAAAATTAAGTTGGTCATTGTCCCTGGCAATGGTGAATTTAAGGAAGGAGGCAGTTTGATTAATGTAAATGAAGAACCTGTCCAGTTCCTCTTCACTTCCCTTCCAGAAAATCACCAGGTCATCAAGGTACCACCCATTTAGTGCCCAAGAGTCTTTGTAAAGTTGAATTTAAAATAAACAAATCCTCCCAGTGTGCCAGCACAATGTTGGCAAAACCCGGGGCACAACAGTCGCCCATCGCCACTCCTTGCTTTTGTTTAAAAAGCTGGCCCTCGAAACAAATAAAATTGTTTTCAAGCACCAGCTCCATACATGTACATATGCTCAAGATGGTGTTGTGTGCTGGACTGGAGTTGAAACACAGATATTCATAAAACCACTCCTAACCCTCATGGTGTGGAATGACTGCGAATAAATCTTTAATGTCGATGGTCACCATTATGAGACCATCACCATACATCTCAGGTTTTATTTTGGTGAGAAAATTCCAGGAGTCCCTAATAATAATGCCTCTTCCATCAAGTACTCCTTTCACCTTGCAGTCAACAAATGTTGCTAGGGCAAATGTCTTGGAAGCCTTGTCATCTACTATTGGATGCAGGGGTGGGTTTCTGATTGACTTATGAATCAACGGGATCCCAAAAATAGTTGGGATCCTTGGTTCCTTGGTGTCTAAAAAGTCATGTTCACTTAGTTCCAACTGACCATTCAATAGTAATTCATACAGGGTGAGATCAATATTCCTGTAAGCAATGTTCATCTCATTGCATGAGACCAGTATAAGTGTCACTGAACAACAACTCAAACATTTTACTATTAAAATCTTAAACATACATCGCAACCAACCCACCACCCGTGTCCAGTTTCATGATATGGACATCCCTCTTACCCTGTATGTCACTGAGCAGTTTTTTTCTCCCTGTTGTCGAAATTAGAGGCTTCAGTAATACCTTTAAACCTCAGGTCCCTGATTTCTTTCTCAGAAAGCGTCTCAAATAAGTGGATCAGTGGATGTGAAGGGGGGTATGAAGGTACTAGGTCTAGTCAAACAAGAATTCGGTACTGCTAGGTTTTTGTTGTCTGAAAAATGAAGGGCCAAATTCAATTTCCTGGTAAAAAGTTTCAACTGTACAATAGTTTCAACCAGGTTGGCCCTTTTAGCTGGTACAAAATTCATACCTTTAGAAAAAAGTTCGGCCCTCTCCCAATCAATCACCAGGTGACTAAGATTGTAGATACTGAAATCACCTTGCACATTTTTAATAATTTTACAAGCATTAAAATCAAATTAATGACAAATCAAAACATCACTCATCTCCAGTGTTAGGTTTGAGCACACCCCTCCCCCTCCACTTTTGGCCCTGGAGCTGTCCTTGGCCATACCTCCAACTCATTTGAGTCCCATCCCTCTGGTACATCAATCTTTGCAATCTCCTCATGGGGGGGGGGGGGCTATAAAGGAGCTACAGACTCCATGTCATCACTGTCCAAGTCAACATTTACATCCTGTTGAGCATGCCCATTAAAGAAACTAGTTTGCTGACCTAATGGTGGTTCCGGGTAGGCCCTACCACCATCATAATCATGTTTGTCTCTGACTAGTTTCTTTTCTTTTCATGTTTTAATGTCACCAAGATCTTTATCTACCACAGTAAATACTTTATAAAAATCATGCTTTTTGTGCTCAAATAAAAGGTCATTTTTTATGCTAGTATCAAGTTTGTTAATTTCAGTCAATAAATGAGCCATTTTTCTATTGTTATCAACAGTGAGAAATTGCACCAACTCACAGCCTTGCCTGTTGAACAGTTTGATTAAATCATGATGTGATTGTGAGTCTTTAACCAGTCCAGTTGGATATCTCCACATACAGAGGCCCTTAGGGACCTGCTCATGTTTCAGAAATTCATTTAAATAACTATTTTCCAAATGTGTTTTTTTTGTATTTAAATAAAAGTTCTTTATAAGAATGAATTTGTTCATCTACAGTACCATTAGGGTGTTGCCCAAGTCCAGCATCATAGTTCCATTCTGTATCATGTCTAAGCCATTGTTCAACCGAAAAATCCAATGTTATATCAATCCCATTGCTTGGCAAGCTTCCCAAATGAACACTCACCTCACCATGAACCTCCTGTTTAAAAGCCTCTCCTCCTTGAACTCCATTGCCCTGACTGCCCACTCTCTGGGCTAGGGTGATGAATGACCTCTGCAAGGCCTGGGAAATAAACTCAGTAGCTCAGACTGTAAATCAGACTGGTAGAGAGGAATATTTCTCAAGAGCTTTCGTTCTTCCTTTTAGTGTTGACTTTTATGACACCGGGAACATTATATGTACATTATGGGATATGTTCACTATTGACAACGAAGTACATTCAGTAGTGAGAAACAAGCTCACTATAGTGTAGAAAAGGGAAGTTAGTTTAAAGGGCCTATTAGAAAGGGATTCTAGTGCACCCATACTGGGTGGCTGCTACAAATGCTAGAAATGTAATCAGTGTCCAGCCATGTTTCAAGGTGAGGCCATCAAAATTACTGGTTATGGAATGGTAAAACCTAGGAACAGATACTCCTGTTACTCAAAGGGGGTGGTGTATGTCGGTGTGTGATCTATGCGACAGTTTCTATATTGGCAAGACCAAACGAGCACTGAGGCAGTGAGTGTACCAACACCTATATGACATCAGGAACAAAAACATAAACAGTGATTTGTACAAGTACATTTGTGCGTGCCCCACACATACTTTAAGGTTTGGGGCCATAGACCACATTGATCTTGGGGAAAGAGGGGGAACCAACGGACAAATGGCTAGAATTCAAGGAATTGACATTGCAGATTAAAACCAATGCCTGCCAAGTTCCAGGTCTTAATGACAGAATTTCCTTGAGTTCTGTTTTAAAACTAAAATCTATGTATTTATTATAGGTTTATTAGTTGCATTTTTATTTTCTGCAAGAACATCAAGTTTTAACAATTTTTATCAAATTTGTATGATGTTTTTTTTAGAGGAAATGATGTAATTACATTGACCAATGGTCAGGTGTGGTGGTGTATATATGTTTGTCATGATCATGTGACTTTATTCTGATGAAGTCTGAAACCTGACGAAAAGCACTTAAATAAACTTGGATTTTTGCTGGTGGTCTGTTCTGCATGCTTTTTTCATCTGTTTGCTGCTTTTGAGTGCTTTTACTTTGTCTATAAGACTAGATTTAATATAGCTCTCTCTAGCTGTGGTACCTGTTTTTAACTGTCAGTTAGTATTAACAAATAAAGCATGCAGGACGCAAGCAGGTAAAGAGGGAGCCAACACCAAAAATGTTATTTAAAGCAGAGTGTTTTTTATCAGTGCTATTTCTTGCATCACTTTAAGGTAGTTAACTTGCAAGATTATATTCTTGCCTCTAAAGCTTACAATCTATATATATATATATATATATATATATATATATATATATATATATATATATATATATATCTATATATATATATATATATATATATATATATTTACACACACACACACATATTTTTTATATATATTTTTTTAACTCCACTTTCCTTAGTATTTTAAATTCATAGCCCCATGGCTGACCATAAACACACTTGCACTACTAAAAAAAAGACAGCATGGAAAATTTGGACTAAAACTAAACATCACCCAGACCTCCAGAAATATAAAGAACTTAGAAATCTTAGCAAAAGTCACAAAAATAAAGATAAGAAAATCTTCTATAATAGTCCATCTTCTACCTTTAAATCCAACTTTAAAACGTTCTGGCACTCTGTAAATCAAATACTACACCCAGGTGCACAAGCCTCCCCTAACCCTCATCCTGACAAATCACATGAGGAAACTGCCTCCATATTTAACAACTACTTTTTAGACTCAATATCCAAATTACTAAATCAAGACACAAACCATCCCACCAACAATAATAGACCTAATAGCTCAAACTCTTCCATCAGTAGTAACCCTACCACTACCTTCTCCCTCAAACCTTAACTATATTAAAACTCTACTATCTAAATTAAAACCTTGCTCCACATCCATAGACAGCATTCCCTCTGCATTCCTTCTGGCTGCTGCTGATGTTCTTGCTTTCCTAGTTTCTATTCTAATAAACCGCTCTATTACGGAATCCGCAGTCCCTCCCATCTGGAAGCAATTTACACCCTTCCAGTACACAAAGGAGGAAACTCCACAGATATAAGTAATTTTAGACCCATAGCCATACTCTCACCACTCTCTAAAATTCTGGAAAAATGTATACACAATCAAGTCTTGCACTACCTTCTGCAAGAAAATCTACTCACACCGACCCATCACGGCTTTCGTCCCATGCACAGCACTATAACAGCTCTCCTGTCTTTCCTAAACTCTGTATCACTAGCTAGAGACAGTAACAAACTTACGTCTTCTCTCTTCATTGACCTCTCTAAAGCCTTTGATACAGTCTCTCATACACTACTTCTCCTTAAACTAGCAAACTTGCACTTCTCTCCATCTACCATATCTTTGCTCAACAGCTATCGCTCTGATAGATTCTAATCAGTCAAATGGCTCTCAACTTTCTCCCCTCTACTTCTTCCTGTTAAAACAGGTGTTCCACAAGGCTCCATCCTTGGACCACTTCTTTTTAACATCTTTACCAACCTTCTCTACTCTTCCTGTCCTGGATCCTCACTGATACAATACGCAGATGATTCTACATTTATCACTATTGTTGAATCACCAACTCAACTAAAATCAGACACACAGTCCTCTTTTAACTCTGTTGAAAACTGACTATCTGAAAACCAACTTATCCTTAATCCAAAGAAAACCAAATTATTACTCTTTCTCCTTAAAAACCTTAAGCACATAAAGTCTTCCTTCTTCATACTGTCACAGAATAATACTCAAATACAGGTGGACACCAGTACAACACTCTTAGGTGTTACTATTGATGATAGACTAACCTTTGATTTACACATCAATAATTGTATCTGAAAAACAAATCTCAACCTAGGTCTCCTCTACAGAAACAAAAAATATCTTACCAAAACAACAAAACTAACCCTTTCAAATGCCTACCTCTTACCCACTTTACTTTATAGCTCCCAAATTCTCACCAGCCTGAACAATGAGCTACTAAACAAGTTAGAAACAACTTATAACATGATTGCCAGATTTGCTGCCCAAAATTCTTACAAGTCCCATCACTGTCTCTCACTAAAAGAACTAAATTGGCTAGAATTACCTAACCTGCTTCGGTATAATCAGTTTCAAATTATGCATTCCATTCTCTACAAACTCTCTTTCTGTCCAACTATATCATCTGTAATCTTTCATTACCTACCCACTAGATTACTCCGCAGTTCTGAACAAGGCCTTCTAAAAATCTACAAACCAAGGACCAAAATGGGTCACCTAGTCTATAGCTTTAACTCTTCCAAGGCCTGGAATAGCCTACCACTAGATATAAGATACCTTGAACATCCCAATCAATTCAAAACCACTACAAAAAATACCTTCATGAAAAATGGACTTGCCAATGTAATTATCCCCCATAAACACTCCCCTATAGCCTCCTACTTGTCTTCTCTCTTCCTTCCCTTCAATAAACAAACGTATTACTTTATCTTCTCCTCTTGGTACATCACTGTACAAATATAGCTAGTAAAATATTTCAGCTATGTAACTATTGCACTATTATGTATATAATATGTAATTATGAATGTATCCCTCTGATGTATTTCTATGTATTTCACTTGCCACAGTTTAATGTATGACACTGTAATGCAATAATGTGTGGTACTGATGAATGTAATGTGTGGCACTGTAATGCAGTAATATGTGGTACTGATGAATATATTTCTATATGCATTCAATATGTAAAATTTCTATTTTCTGTTGGAGCTTTTATCCTCGGGCCTCTGCTGAAAATGGGCATTTGTAGCCCAGTCGGACAAACCCGGTCAACAAATATAAAAAATATATATATATATATATATATATATATATATATATATATATATATATATATACATATCACACACCCAGAAGAGTCAACTTTTTAATTTACAGCTTACTATAATTTCACAGATTTCAGTAAATTAGGTTTGCTTCTTCTTCAAGAAAAACATTATTTAAAGTCATAGATTCATAGGTTGGTAGTAGACTATTGCCCCTTGGGCCTATACAAGTCTAGCCATAACAAATCCCTGGCTATTTCTTCCCACAATATTTATTTCCCTGAGTCTAGCAGGGCGACTGATGTGATCCCCGGGGTGAATTTCCTTTCTCCCATCCAGGTGTCAAGGTTCCTTTTAAAGAGGACCAAAGAGGAGCTCTGCTTGACATGTATGGGCAGTCTATTCCAGAGTCTGGGGAGTCTCTGGGTAAGGAACCTATCCCTCCAGCATGTTTTGTTCATTGTGAAGACAAGGTTTAGATCCCTGGAGCGTCTGGCTCTCAGGGATTGGGATTTCTTTGTGTAGCATGTCCAACAGCTCTGGGTTTGACATGGCCTTGTATGTTGCAGAGATCGCCACTGAGTAGATGACATGTGACAGAGTATAGCTGGAGTTTTTTTAGACGGTCAGCATAGGGCATCTGCCTTAGGCCTGTGATTCTTTTACTGAGGTATTTCTGCGGCCTTTCCAGTTGTTGCAGATGTCTTGAGAGGTACATACCAAACGGGACATTGCATTCTATAATAGGTCTAATGAAGGATGAGTACAGTGGGACAATGACCTCCTTTTTTCTGGATGAAAAGCCCTTAGTGATGAGGTGTGCCACACAGAAGGATTTCCTGACTGTTGTGGTGATATGGTTATTGAAGGAGAGATCACTATCCACCTGTGTCCCTAAGTCTCTTATCACACTTTCAGTGTGCAATATTTTCTCTTACATTTTGACGATCTTTCCTGTTACAGTGAATGGAATTTTCAAGAATATTGTGCTGTTCTTTTAAGAAACCTTCATATATTTTGCCACTTGTGTGAAACTAAAATGAATCATCCGTCTCTGTCTAACTAATGGTATAATATGGCAATAACCCACGCCTGGGTGTGGGTAATGCTGGATTTACCCACGGTTGGTGTGGTTTGGTCATGAGGGTGATGCCCGAGTGGCCAAACAAAGCCAACCGTGGGTAAATCCAGCATTACCCACCCCCAGAAGTGGGTTATTGCTATTATACAATGACATTATTTAAGAAAAAAAGTAATTACTTTTCTTAAATAAAGGCATTGTATAATGCCTCCTTGCTGCCCAAACGCAGCTGTCTGGTATTCTGCTGCAGTTCTGATGTACTGCGCATGCGTATGCCTACGCAGTACATCAGAGCTGTGGGCAAAAGCAAAGGAGAAAGCAAGATCTCCATTGCTTTTTACAAACTGTTTTTCTATGTTAAATGGGCTTAACATAGCGAGACAGCTTTAAAAAAAGCAACTGTTGCTTTTTTTAAAGCTGTCTCGCTATGTTAAACCCATTTAACATCATGAGACAGTTTTGAAAAAAGCAACGGAGAAAGCAAGATCTCCGTTGCTTTTTACAAACTGTCTCGCTATGTTAAAGGAGTTTAACATAGTGAGACAGCTTTAAAAAAAGCAACGGAGAATCTCTGTTGCTTTTTTTAAAGCTGTCTCACTATGTTAAACTCTTTTAACATAGCGGGACAGTGTGAAACAATGGAGATTTTGCGTTCTCCATTGCTGTAAAAAAAGAGTTATAGTAATGGAAAAAGTCCGGACGACTAGACCTTTTTCCATTCCTATAAGTCTGATTTACAACGTGCACGTTGACCAATCAGCCTGCACGTTTTTGAATATTAATGGGCGGTCATTGTATAATTTAGATGTTTTGTGTGAAATACTTTAAATTTCAGGGACCATCTTCACACAACAGATGAGCAACACTGAAGTAAACAGACAAAGGCAATATTTAGCAATGTTAGAACATAAGCACTGAAAAACATGTTAAATTAATAGCATCCAACTATATTAAGTTAGCCTTTGAGATACTGTTAAAAGTCAGTTAGTTTGAAATGGAAAGTCTACAGATTTGAACTGATCATGATTTTCCCCACTAAAAGAGTTTTTATGTATTAAAATTGCTACAATTTCTAAGTGACACAATCTGTTTGAGAGAATTAAAAAAAAAACTCCCTTGCACCTTAAAACATAAAAAATTGCACTATTATTTAGAGTATGAGTAATGGCTGCACAGAAATTCACATTCCGGTCAATGGTGAGTTTATGTTTGAGTGATTATTTCTTTGACCAAACTTTGCCATTGTCACAGCAGTTAGACTATTATTATTATTATTATTATTATTATTATTATTATTATTATTATTATTGTTGTTGTTATTGTTATTATTGTGAAGATGAACAGGAGTTTTAAGTTAAAAGATATAATTTATGAGAAATGTGTCTAAGGCATTAATAGATTTAATATTGTTTGTATTAACAAACCTTTTCCTAGGCAATACACAACAAACTACCAAACTACATAGACACCCACACAGACACACACAGGCATAAAGACAAGTTCCTAGACACAAACATAAACACGTATATGTACACAAACACACATTCACGTACATGTGAATGTCCATGTAAAAAGCATGGGAATTAAAACAATTACTTGTGTGTATGAGATATTTTCTAACAACTGCAGCTTAGCCATTTAAGAAATCAATAGAGCAAGTTTTGTTGCATGTAATATACTTCAGAGTGGTGTAGAAGATTGCATTTAGATATAGTGCTAACTCCCTCGCAAGATAATTTAGAAACTCTAATGTGAATTAGACAAACTTTTGTATCATTTATCACCTTCTAATGTGTGGATAGCTGCAACAATATTTTACATTTTATAATAATTCTTAGAGAAATCTGTGTGAGAATGTAAGAATATGTTGCATTATTTTTTCAGGTGGAAATGATCCAAAGACTTTATTATTCAAAACAAAAATCTGCAAATTGCCTGCAAAATTCCCCTTTCACATATTCTTAATAAAACATTTGAAACATAAATGGGCATTGCAAACCTGCATTACTTCCAAATATACTCCAGGATAATTCTTTTGGCAAGCCTGCTGGACTGCTTGATTTCTAAGTGTTTCATCATGGATGACAGCTAAATTATCAAGCCATTGTTCAAGTTCTGTTCTTGTACTTACATGTGTAATTTCTTCACAGTATGTGCTTAGAAAATGGAGCACTGTTGCCCTCTTCTGATTTCTTGAAGGCATTCACTGTGGAATGGTTCTGCTGATAATTAGGTTTTGACAGCATTTATCAGGATTATGGATGGTAGGAAAATGATTTGTATGGATGCTTGGGAAAGAAATATAGGTGGTTATCTGAAAAAAATGCTTCAGTTAGACACCTGAGAATTTTATCTAAAAAGACCTTTTTCAGAACATGAATCACAACAGACAAACCAGATAGATTCACACACACTGAGACTCGTATATACCAGGCTGTTTGTATAGCGTATTCAGTCTCTGCATTTGTTTGGTGTAACAACTTTTAAGTTAATGCTTATCTTCAACTGAAAATCTCAAAGGACAGACCATGCTCTTTTATGTCAGAACAGTTATAAAGGTAAAACAACAACTTGCTAAGTTTTATCTTTAATTTCAGTATCAAATCATTCAAGGAATAAGCTTTGTAGGGGATAAAAGGAATATGTCTATTACATATAACCAGAATATTCAAAATTATTATTGACTATAATCAGATTTATAATAATAGCAAAATTGCTTCTATATATTTCATAATACATTTGTTTCAGAAATCAGTAAATAATTCTGTTCAAGAAAAAGTTACATTCTATGTCAATACTCAGAATAAGATATAATCATTTGACAGAAGAAGTTCTTGGACCTTGTGTGGTAGGGGGCTCAGAAAAATAATTACATGTTATGCCATGTATATTATGATTCAGAAAAATCTCTGATGTCACCTTAAATACTGACAATATTCATTATCAATTATTGCAGTTTATATGCAAGTATTACTGACAACACCGAGGATAAATGTGTTTTAAGAAAAAAGTTTACAACTCAAACACTCGTAGGATACATAATTCAAATAGCTGAAAACAAATAACAGCCCAACCCATGTGTCCATGTCTTTGTCTGCTGTATGACTCTAGTTTCCACTTTTTTAATACTGACTGTTCACAAAAGGATATTGTTGCTCTCATCTGATTAGTGTTAATGATATGTAACTAGTATGATCAATGAAATAATTGCATATTGAAACCACATCCACCAAAGTACAGAATGCACTAGCTATTTTATTGCCTATCACCATGCTCACTTTTCCTGTCTGAAACTATCCTTTTGTATGAGATTTCATTTAATCAGTAAACCAGTCCTGCAGGGTAAGAACAGGTTTCCTTTTTACAATTACATGACTCTACACAAAATGCCACGTCAATTAATTTGCATAAACTCATGCAAATGCACTGTATTTGAAATGCTGCTTTTATTAATGTCTGCAGTCTGACTAAACTGAGTTCTCAAGGACAGTATCGCAAATCTGTTAAGGTGACATTTTCTTAATCTCTATGGCTGATTTGCTAAATATCCTGTCTCTAAAGAGCTTTCCTCAAAAGGTTGTTTTCACGAACGTCTTCTGCTTGACTAGAAAAGAGCTCTCAAGGACATATGCCTAGATCTTCAAGCAATTACCCGATGCATTATCTGCGCATCTGTGCATGTTGTTTGGTTAAATCTGTTGATGATTATTTAGTTATTACTTTATTTATTAAGCAATACATCCTTTTATAATCCAGTTATCTGCTTATGCAGTTTCTTCATTTTTCTGCCTTCTAGAAGGGTTATACTCATCATTCATTTACTCTTACTGCATCTGGTCTTAGTCTGCCTACACACAGCATGATTTACTTGTGTGTATGCTGAAAATGAACAAGTGTGATATCTTCCCTGAGCTAGCACTTCTCAGTTTAGCTAATCCTCCTGCACCCACACCCCCTGTCTTCCCTGCATATTTTTGCTAGTCTGCTCTCTTAGTTCTTTCTTTTTAAAACAAGGATAGCAAAGTATCTGAACTTACTAAAATACTAAATCTATTCCATTTCTAATAGCCCTAACTTTAGAAATATTTTCCTTACTTATTAGTTTTCCCCTTGACTGGGTAAGTGATTAAGTCTAAACCCAGTAAAGATGTATGTCAAACTTTACAATAATGATCAAGGGCTCTTTGTTTTGGTATGAACTTTTTAGTTTGCCTCCCCATACTCCACCACCGATGTCCACCCACTCTCCTTAAGACAATTTCTTCCTTCCTCAATGCCATCATCATATGCATGTAAGAATTCTTATGGACTCTGCAGCAGACCCTCACCCTCTAGGAGAAAGTGACCATGAGGTATATGTCCTCTAAGGTTGCCATGTTCCTCCTCCTGTATGGTCTAACATTGGTCTAACATTGCTATATACTCAAGTGTGCTAGCTTGCACTGCATTTCAGTTCAGATACTTTGCTATCCTTGTTTTTACTGCTGTTTTAGCTACTTTTCTGTATATATATATATATATATATATATATATATATATATATATGTGTATATATATATATATATATATATATATATATATATATATATGTATATATATATATATATATATATATATATATATATATATATGTATATATATATATATATATATATATATATATATATATATATATATATATGTATATATATATATATATATATATATATATATGTGTATATATATATATATATATATATATATATATATATATATATGTATATATATATATATATATATATATGTGTGTGTGTGTATATATGTATATATATATATATATATATATATATATATATATATATATATGTATATATGTATATATATATATATATATATATATATATGTATATATGTATGTATATATATATATATATATATATATATATGTATATATGTATGTATATATATATATATATATATATATATATATATATATATATATATATATATATATATATATACATATATGTATATATATATATATATATATATATATATATATATATATATATATATATATATATATATATATATATATATATATATATATATATATAGATATATACCTTTCCTGTAACTAGTGTAGTCCAGATTCAGATTTGCTGTATCCAGGACTGTATGTAAGCTTCTGAGGCCCCCCCCCCCCAACAAGCTTTCTGTGTTGGAGGGAAGACTTCTAGCTTATCAGTGGGAGTGGTAAGCACTACGTAACCTATCTACCACATAAGGAGTGGTTTTGGCCCAGAAACTGTAGTTACTGGCCGTTTGGGCAGTTTTTCCATCTCTCTCAACTTTCTGATTTAAAAGCCACATTTGCACTTGTTTCCCCACTTTCCTGTAACTAGTTTAGTCCAGATACAGATTCTTAGTTTTAGCACTTGAATTTACTTATTCATGATCAGCACTTGTTCAGAACTTGTAAGCACTAAATAACCTACTAATTACTACAGCACTCAACCTCCCTCATTACCTAGAGGAAAACAGTTTTAGTACTTACTTTCCTCACTTGCTTAGAGAAAAACAGCTCTTGTACTCACTTTCATTACTTACCTAGAGGAAAATGATTTTTTATTCAGGCATGTCCAAGGGTCAGCTCCCAGTGTTCTCTCCTGTCTATCTGATGAATCTGAGCATCTTGGGGCAATGTAGAAATTGCCTCATGTACACAGACAACCCTCTCCTCCTACCACCCAACACTACAACCTGTGAGAGATGCATTTATCTAGCCGAACTGGAGGTAAAGCTCTCTCCAATCAAGACTGAACTTGACAGTCAAGAGGAGAAGGTAAACACTTACACCACACCACACTCATCACATAGTCTCACTAAATCTACACCACTAAAATCCACACATAGTAACACAAAAACATTTGCAGAGGCTCTCAACAATAATCTGTCTAAGCAACAGAGACCTCCAAAGCAGAAACGCAAGCAACCTCCATCCCCCAACATAACCCAAATGACACATAGCCCACAAACTCAGTGTGCCACTCAACCACAGCCAATAAGGCAAAACAACGTACCCAACACAGTAGTCATAGGTGACTCTATAGTCAGGCACACTGATGTCCCACTCACCAGGCTAAACAAGGAGAAGGTTACTGTCAGCTGCCTGTCAGGTTCCAGGATCTGCCACATAACCCACGCTCTCAGGTCACTCCACAACAAGTACAAATATGACTCTGTCATTGTCCATGTTGGTGTGAATTACCTGAGACGTACCTCCCTGGACTACATGAAAAGAGACATGGAAGAGCTCTCCGATCTTGTAGCCCTAGCAGGTATGACCCTAGCCCTGAGTAGCATTCTGCCATCACCCAGAATGATGCTGCAGTACAAGGCAAAATTATTGACTTCAACAATTGGCTAAGCTTCTGGTGCCATTCTAAAGGGATCCAGTATCTGTCTGCCTGGGATGACATGGTCGACAGACCATGATGCTTTGCCAGAGATGGCCTGCACTTGTCACCCCTGGGATTCTGGATACTGGCTAAGGTTTTTGCCACCCCTATAGTGCCTTTTTTAGGCAAGGTTCAAATCACAAATTCACCACCATAACAGGAACAGACAAGCAAAAACTGAGGGTGATGCTACTCAATGCTAGAAGTCTAAATCTCAAAATGCACTCACTCGAGGCACTCCTTAAAATGGAGTACATTGATATCTGTGCAGTGACTGAGACCTGGTTCAAGGCTCCAGAAAGCACCCCTGCACTACCAGGCTATAACTCATACCACACTTTTCAGCCATTTAACCTGGACCGGAACACCAAAGGCGGAGGTGTGTCTATATTCATTAAGGATATCCACACCTCCAGGCAAGTTGCTCAGCATAATGCAGCCGAGGTTATCCAAGTGCAACTAACTCTGGGCAAAACTGCAATCCAAATTGTAGCTTGCTACAGATCACCTACCATGCCCCAGGATTCCCACTCCTCTTTTCTTGATGTACTGGAAAATACTAGGGTTCAACCAAACACCCTAATAATGGGCGATTTCAACTACCCCACCATTAACTGGGAAAACTACTCATGTACCAACTCCTTTGATCAATGCTTTCTGGAATTCATAAATTCCAGTGCCCTGGATCAACTTATCCACACCCCCACCAGAGGCAACAATATCCTAGATCTAGTCATTACCAACATGAGTGACTGGTGTTCCACACCTGAAGTCAATGCCTCATTGGTCCGATCCGACCATAAGCTAATTACCCTAGATATCCACATCCTGCCCCCACCCCCCATTAAGGAAACCATGGTAAAAAATTTCTCCAAAGCCAACTTCATGCTTCTTAAGACAGAAGTGGTGAACTTCATGACACCAGTGCAGATGGAAAATACAGTTACGACTACTGAATCCTATACAATTGCACTTTATAAGCACTTACATGAGTGCATGGATCGTGCTATCCCAAACAGATCCAATACGCTATCCTCCAAAAAAAGGAAGCCAATCTGGTGGTCCTCTGCCATAAACAAACTGTACAACAGAAGGAAGAAACTGTTGCAAAAAAGAGTAAAATCCCATGAGTGGAGGAGCTCCATGGTCAGCCTCATTAAGAAGCTGCTATCCCTGATAAAATCCTCCAAAGCTAGTTACGAAAACAAAATCACCACTGATTCTAAAGACAACAACAAAGCATTCTATAGCTATGTCAAGAATCTTAATGGCAACACTCAGATCTGCTCTGAGTTACAGCACAATGGCACTAAATATACAGACCCAACTGATAATGCCAACATCCTGGCAGATAGGTTCAGTGCTAACTTTATCCCCCTCTCACCCTCTAAAGAGCCCATCTCTATACTGGAAGAATGCAAAGTTCCTGTAATCACAGCTGCACAGGTAAAAACTACACTCTCCAAAGCCAAGAAGACA
The DNA here is from genome assembly GCF_019279795.1 of Protopterus annectens. NCBI lineage: Eukaryota > Metazoa > Chordata > Ceratodontiformes > Protopteridae > Protopterus > Protopterus annectens. The sequence continues at coordinate 1,795,357,980 of NC_056737.1, forward strand.
GCATCCTTGGGACCAGACAAAATCCCAGGCTGCATTCTACATGAACTACAGAACAAACTGGCACCCCACCTAAGTACCTTGTTCAGTCATAGTCTCACCTCAGGCTTTGTGCCTGCTGAATGATGAACAGTGACTGTTATCCCACTCCACAAGGGGGAGCCACCACGGACCCCGGGAACTACCGCCCCATTAGCCTGATGAGCCTGGTCTGCAAGGCCATGGAACATATTATCATGGAACTTATAAACAAAGACATTGGTAATCTCCAAACTCTGGACCCCACCCAGTTCGGGTTTGTAAAAGGCAGATCATGTCTCCTAAACCTGATAGACTTCTTTGAAGCAGTCACCAAAGCCGTTGACAAGGGTAAGGTGGTTCACACAGCCTATCTAGATCTTACCAAGGCATTCAACACCATACTTCACTCTGGAATTATAGATAAACTCACTAAACTAAGTATAAATCCCTATGTCACAAGATGGATTGCCAACTGGCTCACGGACAGAACCCACACTGTGAAAGTAGCAGACTCGAAATCCAACTTCAGACCAGTGACAAGTGGAGTACCACAGGGTTCAGTCCTGGGGCCTCTCCTCTTTGGTATCTACTTCTCTGAAGAACAGGCTAACACAGAAGGTCTTTGGCTAATGAAGTTCACAGATGACTGCAAACTAGGAGCCATAATCGAAACTCCTAATGATGTGGACAACCTACAAAAGGGCCTCACTGAGACAGATGCCTGGTGTCAAAGCCATGGCCTCAAGCTCAATGCCAAAAAGTGCATTGTCATCCCCTTTGGTAAAAACTCTGTACCCATGAACTACAACATAAGCGGTAGTATACTTAACACTGAAAGTGTGATAAGAGACCTTGGGACACAGGTGGACAGTAGTCTCTCCTTTGATAATCACATCGCCACAGTAGTCAGGAAATCCTTCTAAGTGGCACATCTCATCACAAAAGGTTTCCCATCCAGAAAAAAGAGATCATTGTTCCCCTCTACTCATCACTCATTAGACCCATTATAGAGTACAACGCCCCTTTTGGTATGTACCTCACAAGACATCTACAACAACTAGAAAGGCCACAGAAATACCTCACAAAGAGGATTACCGGCCTCAAACAGATGTCCTACGCAGACTGTCTCAAAAAACTCCAGCTTTACTTCGTCGCATATCGCCTACTCAGAGGTGATCTCTGCCTAACATACAAAGCTATGTCAAACCCAGAGCTGTTAGACATGCTCCACTTAAAGAAATCCCAATCCCTCCAAGCTACACACTCTAGGGACCTAAACCTTGTCACCACAATAAACAGACAATGCCGGAGGGATATATTCCTGTCCCAGAGACTTCCCATACTCTGGAATAAACTACCTATCTATATCAAACAAAGCTCCTCATTAGCACTCTTCAAGAAAAATCTTGATGATTGGATGGGAAATAGGAAATTCAGCCCGGGGATCACCTCTGTGGCTCTGCTTGACAGTGGCACAGGAAAATAATTTTCTTGGGTGACAAAAGCCAGGGTACCTTTTTGGCTGGGCTTGTATAGGCCCCAGGGCTGATAGCCTAGTACATACCTATGAACCTATGAAAGTGGGTGAATCCTGCTATAAGCTCAATGGTGTACCTTTCCCCTCCAGGGAGAAAAAAGATTCACATCTCTGAGGTGTTGCTGTAAGAAGTAATCCTTCACTGACAGAGCTAAGATGATGCAATTATCACTGCCTTCACTGTCCTGCTCATGTATCATCCCTGTTTCCCTCAACAGGTGGCCTCCCAGGCAATAATGAAGACACACCCCTGTGGCCTCCAACATGGAGAAATCCTGGCAGCAGTCACAGACAACACCCACTTCTCAGTATAAGTAGGCCCATCCTCCTCTGCTACACCATCATAGGACCAAGACGCTAGGTAAGCCCAGGTCTCCCAGACCCATAGCCGACCTTAGGTATAGGCCAACTAGGCAGCTGCCTCGGGTGCCAGTCTAGCAGGGAAGCTTTTCCAGTATTTATTTGGTGTAGATAGACCAGGATGGTGGCACTGGGTAGTGTGGTGAGGGGCGCCATCAATCCCTTTTGCCTAGGGTGCCAGTTGACCTAAACCCACTCCTGGGCCAGACCATAGTCAGGCAAGATGTCTTGAACATATATTTTGCTGAATTACTAGTATATAGACATTTTTTAACAACATGGTTCATCTTGTAATTAGCAGATATGCAAGTTTCAAAGAACTATTGCACACACATACTGACAAGGGTAATTGTACTATAGCAGCTTTCGAAAATAGGTTTCATATGCAGCACTAAACAGTTCTGTGTTTACAGTATTTGCAGTTGTTTGAATGTCAAATACAAAAATGGTGAGGTATGATGACAGGGCAGTGTTACATATTAAAAAAACAGTAGTAATTTTTTGGGAGTAATAGGTAAAAGGTACATAATTGAAGAATTAAATGACAGATAGTACTACATTAAACACAAATAAAAAAGCATATTAAAGGTATGAAATGTTTCTATTATCCTTTCTTTGATTACATTTGTAGGATGGTAATGACTGCATCTAGAGCCATTTGCAGAAGAATTATCATTTAGTCATTACGATTACATTTGAGCTGTAGTAGGGAAAGCAATTATGGTTATGTTCTAGTCAATGTTTGTCTAATAGATTAGTGTTGTAATATCTATTTACTTCTTTTATATGGAATACAGTTCAGCAGCATCCATCAGGATTTATGGCTTGAGAAAGGAATTTATACTAATGTTTCATTTGCATGTGGCATTATAAACGGTATTACAAGAAAATTTACAAGTACAGTTGTAGCTGGTGGGTGCTGCCTACGTTTACATTTGGATCTTTGTTTTGAGATGCTGGGTTATGTATACTTTGAAGTGTTGGAAAGTTTCACATTATCTGTCATGAACTGATAACAGAGTCCAGGCTTTATGTGTTATGATGCATACGATCTAGTTTTCATTGAGGAGTTTGGTTGTGAGTATTATATAGATTGTTTACTTTGCTTGCTAATGATTGATTGTGTTATACATACTTGCAATTGTTTGTTAAAAAGCAGACCACTTGTCAATGCTCTTCTATGGTTAAGTATTTTGTTTTTTCAACTGTGACACTCAGGCATTGCCTTTTAATGGTAAGTACTATAAAAAAGCATCTATTAGCCAGTTTTTATAATGATGACAGATTTTCTGTTGAGGTTTACGTAAATATTGTGATTCCATTCTGTAGTTGTTGAAGTAGTGCTCTCTTTTTGCCGCACACTCATGTGTTTCTGGGCAAATAAATCTACAGATACTTCAATCCATGTTTAAATGCTTATTAATTTTTATTTTAAAATTGCATGCATTATTTTTTATTGCTACAGTTGAAAAATTCTGCTATTCCTGTACATCCAAAGCTGAATACCTTCTCTGTTTATGTGTAATCTATCTATTCAAGGTCTATGATACCCACTGAGGATGATATCAAGTTTTTTATGGATTCCATGTTTGATTCTTTGCTGAGAAAATGATCATTTCTCTATCTTGCTGTCATGTAGTAATTCATAAGAGATATTTTTATAGAACTGTTTTGATAGCTGTTATCACAATGTGCAACTCTAGTCACCCAATAATGATAAACAGTAGTTGCAGTAATATAAGGATAAATAAGGTTTGGTAACAAACCAATTTGTCCAGGGACATCTTCAGGTAGGATTTTGAAATAATAATGGGTTTTAGGATGGTAAGGGAAGGGAAGAAGCTAGTTGGGGGGAGGGAAGAAAGTGTTTAATTAGAAAGTATGATGACTGGGAGGAAGTGAGGTAAGATAGGGCCTTAATATGTTTTGTGAGAGTGTAGCTAGGTAAGGAATCACATTTTGGTGTGAACTTGCTATAGTGCAGGATTATGCCCAAGACATGACCTGTAAGAACTGTGGTGGTCAGGTAGGCCTTGGTTTAATGGTGGTATGACTGAAGGGGTGAGTATTTCTTTTTTTTTTTTTTTTTAACTATATTTGTCCTAAAGGATCTTAGGATGGTGAGGTTCTTAGTCACTATAGTTATTTGCCAGGGGGTAGTAATGAAGAGTATATATTACATAAACTGGGGACTACATTTAATTTGAAAGTTAGTAAGTTGTTTTTGGCAGGTTAAACAATGAGGTGAATGAGTCCATTGCATTGGATTAAATGAGATGAATTCTTAGCATTTAATATATTTTCATTTGCATTTTTGCTTTATTTTTCCTTGTTCAGTCATGTTAGCTAATGTGGTTATTATTGGGGGTGAATATGAAGTAACAGCGATGGTGCAGCAGGTTTTGCAGTTGACACAGAGGTTTACAGCTGTGAGCTGTAGCTTCAGTGATACAAGATTTAGGTAATTATTGCATTGTATTACTAATTTCCTCTTGTGAAGCTTTTGAGGAGGCTTCAGATCATGTTGTAATGAAGGGAATTGGAGGTGGTTCCTCATTGCTGGGGGTATTTTAGTTAGTCCTGGTGGTCCTGTGGTTTTGTTGATTCTTAGCTGAGCAGTACATCTTTGTTTAAGGAGTTTTCACAGGACAGGAGGCTCTCCACTCAGATGCAGTATGGCCTTGACTGTTAGGGGGAGGGGGAGTGAAATGAATAATGGGTACTTGATGTGCATCGTTACTTTTAAATTCACAGAAAGAGCTAATGTGAGGCTTAATTTGTCAGCTCACTTCATACATCTTTACGGTTGCTGAGAGTGAGTTAATATATAATATAAAAAAGAAAAACAAAAAACAAAAATAAAAACATTGACCATCGTCCAATGATGTCAACTGGTTTTCCGCTATCCAGGAATAATGACTATTTTCTCATGAACAGTGAGGCTGTAATGGTCATGGAGGGATTGAGACACTTTGAAAGGGACTAATTGGATCGCCTCCCCCCTTTCACATGTGAATGCTAGGTAAGTATGCCTCTCAACTGTCTAGGTTTTCTTGGAATGTCCAGATTGTGCCTCAGAGTTTTTGGTTGGTTCCTCATAGAATTTGTTGTTTTCTGGTGGATCTCTGGGATGATGTGAAGAGTGAAGTCACTAAGTGTTGACCTTATATCCTTTAGAAGTAATTTAAAGCGGACCTTGTTGAGTAGTGTATATGGGGGCGGGGGCTGGCAGATGGTGCAGAGAATTAAGGCTCTAAGCCTTTAATAAGTTGCTTGTTGTAGGCAAAGGTTCAAAGTTTCATTTTTTTCCCCATCATCCTTGAGGTTTTCTGTCACGGATTTGAGTGTCCAATTTCAGATCCTTCAGAAAATGCACGTTAATGCGAAGCTGGTAATTCTGGCCACTTACTAAGTTTATAAGAGCAATATTTAAAATGTTTACAGACTTTTTGGGTCCTTGCATGTTTCTCAGTTGTACAAGTTTTTGCAAAATGTCCAAATATTTTACTAATATTTTGGTGTGTGCCTCATTACTGTGCTGTAGTTAATCTCATGTCCATGTATTGGGGATGCACTGTCTTTCACAGGTGATTGGATTGTGAGGTTGATATAAGGGTTTAGGTGTTTCCCTCACATATACAAGGTGCAGGGTTTAATTCTCACAAAAGGTTAATGGCTAGTATTAAAATAGCTCAGAAGGGTAGCTAGACTAGTATTTACCAATGAATTAGCATATTTATCACAATCTTGCTTCATAAATTGTGTTTTTTGTTTCTCTGCAGCTGTGTCCAGATTTAAGAGGTTGGAAGGTATGCTTGTAATGGTCCGACTTTTGCTGAATAGCTAACTGTTGGGCTTCATAGCTTTTGGGCTGCAGTGGTTTGTAACAGCCTCTTTGTGGGCTTTTTGGTGATCATGACTGCTGGGATTTAGCTGTGCATGCTCATAGCATGAGTCGTGGTTAAAGGGAATGGGGCAGGGAGATTACAGAGGGAACGTAGTCCTCCCTGTCCAGCAGCTACTTTATGATGGTTACTATTACAAGCTCATAGGATGGTTAAAATGTGATAATACTTTCTAAGTTGGTAAGTGCAATATTTATAACCTCCAACAACAGGGGTAGCCACAGTTATTACCCCTCCACCAGTATCTACACAGTGTTATTGTGAGGGCAAATGGGGTGGGGGATTAATTTAGTAACTGTAACACTGCAGGGCACTGCTTAATTCAAATGTTGCAGATTTTCACAGAAGGTGCAGGTTGGTTCATAGTTTGGTCCGTTTCTCTTAGAATGGGAGTTTTTGGCAAACACTAGCAAATTGCTGAGAACTGAAGTTGGGAAATGATGGCAGATAGGTTCTTAGATATAAAATACACAGGTCATGGGTGCTTCACATTTATGCTAAAACAAGACCAATTAGTCTACCAGCTTTTGAGGTTGGCAACTTTCTGAGTTTGTAAGAGTAATATTTAATAAGTGTCTCTATTTAGCCTTTGTTCACCATTATTTGTGGACTTGTCCAACTTGTTCTAAGAGATCGGTAAAATTTAAACAGTTGAAGTATGATGGGGCTGGTTAGGGATGTATAAAATAAATGATTACATAACTTTTGAAATGCTAATGGCATTGTTGCTTCACTTGTGGTGAGGCAAGGGGGCTTGTCATCGGTCACAAGTCCAACTTTCAGGCTAAAGTTTGGCCAGAGAGTGAGACAACTAGAAATCTCTGATAACAGTAGCCACAGTTATGGGTAATAGCCTTCCACCATGTCATCAACAAGGTTGACTTTAAATTCAAAATGGTAGCTAGTAATTATAGAATTTGTCTATGCATTACGGAATTAGTGGTGGAACCTTTTAAAGAAGGTATTTATTAAATTGATAGTGGGCATGCCCTGGGGATCAGTGTGTGTGTGCTTTGGGCTAGAGATTAGAGAGGGAACAAAACTGGTGTAGTGTCATCACTATAGTGAGTTGTCCAGGACTTCCTTACTTCTATTAGAGAAGGAATTCATTCAAAGTTACAGTTGTCTTTTATTTTGCAGATGGCAGAACTGCAGAGTTTCAGCAGTTAGTGGCGCGAGAGAAGTGGACTTGAAAGGTGAGGATGAGGCCACGTTAGAGGTGCTGGCTGTTGGAGCAGTACGCAATGAGGTCAGTTTTTTTCAGCAGTGGGCCCAGTGAGAGCAGAAGAGGAAGAGAAGGTCGACAGAGCAGAACATCTGAATATGGAGTGGTTTTTTGCTTGAATAGAAGCTGCAGGAAGGAGTCCAACAGATGCAAGGTAATGTTTTTAATTTTATGCATGGAGCAGCAGGAGTGAATTGAAGGCTACATTACCGCTAGCTGGGGTTTTCATACAAATGGGTCAGGTTGTAGGAGTATTATCATTGGAGCACACCACATAGCATAGGAGATGGGTGTATCTATTATACCAAGTAACTGCTTAGCACTGAAGGAAGATAGAAGGTGGGAGATTTGGGTAGAGATTTGTGTTCATACAGATAATGCTGGTAACTGGCTTGGCCTTTATTTGGAAGCTGTAGATGGGAGGGTTTGCATGATGGCCTTGTACATCATGTCACCAAGTTTAGGTTAGCTCAGCATTGGCTTTGGCAGAATGTGGGTTTGCTAGTCAGGTAGTGCGACTTTGTGCATGATCGTTAACTACATGGAGAGGACCATAACAAAATTAGTAATAGAGCCAAGTGTTTGCTCTCTGTGGGGAGTTGAGGACATGGTATGGATCAGGGGTAGGGTTGGGGCTGGTAATGGCAGGGCAGGTGGGGAACATGGATTGGTGCAGTAATCATGAGTAATGGCAGCTAGGTAAGTTTTAGTGCATTGGTAGGGGGATGTGTTTGAAAATTAGTTTTTCATTTCCTAGGTCAAGGATTATGACTGCAGTGCGGATTACTATGCTTGGGAAAGGAGATGATGCAGTTGGCAAGGGTACTAACTTGGACTGTCACTAGGAAGTAGCAAGTTTGGGGGGGGGGGCTAAATTTAGCTCTGAGTCCTGTGGCTAGGGTACTAGCCAGGATTGTCATTAGGAAGTAGTGAATTTTGGGGTGCTTAAGGTTATGCAGGTGTTTAGGGGTTTCAAAGCAGTCAGCACCTTAATCAGAAGCACAGTATTGTGGCAGTGTTACCTTCAGGTATGATACGTTGCTGGAGCACTTCATTGTTGAGCATCATAGGTGAGTTTTCAAGAACTAGTTCATGGAGGAATCAGGTAAAGGATATATATTTTGGGTCATTTTTTCATAAAATTCTGTTTTTTTGGCAATTAATGTCAAGTCATTAAAGTTAGAAAATTCCCTTCAGAAAATTCAAGCTACTACAAACCTGTTCTATCTTTCTAAGTTTCCGACAGCAGTATTTAAAACTGTCCCTATTTGGGCTTTCTCCTACTTTGTTTATATCTTTCTCCAGATTTCTTGATCTAAGAAGCTGAGAGGTATGCAAGGGAGTTGTATATTTTTGGAAAGTTAATCTTGGCAGAGCGGGGTTACAGGACGAACAGCACTAAGACATGCATAGTGAGGGGGAGGCAGTATAAGACTGATTGGCAGTCAAGTTATGGCCATGGTGAGATAGGTCATGATTGAGTTGTTTCAGGAGAATTGCATTGGTAGACTACAGGGGCATACATGGGAGCTAGAGAGCATGTGGCTTGGGGCATAGATGCAGGTGATACACCTGATTTGCTGGTGTAATATTTTGGGGGCATGATTAGGTGCATTACTGGCCGAGCTACCAAGGACCAGGCTGAAATGTCAGTTTGGGGGTAATGTTAGGTTGGCCAGGACTTTACACTTCCAGTTAATTAATTTAATCAGTTTGTATATTTGATGTGTTGAGCTTTTGGTGTGTTGGTTTTCTAGGAGAGAGATTTTCCACTCATTTTGGGTGCATTGGTGGGTCATTTGGATGTAGTGAGGGAAGAGAATGCATTTAATTAAAACAAAAGCTCTTTTGGTCATTCTTATATCCATTGGGGAGGTTAAGGGGGCTGCAGTTAGGTTGGGCAGCACACACTTGGATTTGCATTGTTTCAGGTGGCATTGTGGCCCATTACAGTCTTTGTGGTACATTTGCTAGGTTATGAAGTGGTAATAATTATGGAGTAACAGCTGGAAGGATAAGGGAAGATTGGTGATTTAAAGGGGTTATATCAAGATATGGGTATTGTGAAGTCAGGGCTAGTACCATGGCTGTTTTGGCTTCGGAGGAGTGCTCATTAGTTTAAGTCAACTATTTAGATTACTGGTTGCTTTGGCAATTTGTATGTTAGGGCACTAGGAGGTTGATGACAGGGATCCATTTTGGTTCAGAGGGTATGGCATACACTAAATGACTTTGTTTGACCTTTATTTATGGTTATGTTTGTTTTGGAGGGTTTGTTGGAAGTTTTGGAATGAAGGAGGGTGAACAGCCTGGTCAGGCTGTTTGGCAGAGAAGAGGGCCAGGCTTGTCCCTCTTCTGTTCACCCTCTTGTGTTGAAGGTTCATTTCAATAAGTTGGGAAATGTAAGTGAGCAGCTGGATGCTGCTTGACAAGTATAAGTAAGCAAGCGGAGGTGAGGACACTGCTAATTTTGGTTGCAAATGCAGGTCATTGCAATGAGTTGGGGAAAGTCAAGTGAGCAGTTGGACACTGCTTGATAAGTAAAGTAAGTGAGTGGAGGTAAGGTTGCTGCTTACTTGGTCAGAGTGAGCAGGGTCATGCTGCCCTAAGTTAACTGTTTTATGGATGTTTATGATGTGATTAATAAATGAAAATATTAGTTGGTCAATGAAGTTATGTTTATGGAATTTTAATAATGGTCATCAAATGTTATTTGGTGTGATGTGTGTTTATTGAAGGGGACCAGGACAAATCAGCAATTTAGTCAATCACATAACTTTTATTCTGTACAAAATGGGACTTCTTTAAAAATAATGTTAGTACTTCAGTCATCAGTAACACACTGGCAGTAGTCTCAAGCTCAAGCACCTTATGGAATACATACCTATTAAAATGACAGTGCTGGAGAATAAATTTGAAGTGGTAATGGCAATATCTCTTACTTACAATACTTAGTACTTCAGTCATCAGTAACACACTGGCAGTAGTCTCAAGCTCAAGCACCTTATGGAATACATACCTATTAAAATGACAGTGCTGGAGAATAAATTTGAAGTGGTAATGGCAATATCTCTTACTTACAATATGTCCATACTCTAGTAATTTTACTTTTCTTATTATCATGGATGTGATGATTCCATTTTGTACCACAAAACATGCTTCCAGTCTATAGTAATATGCTATGTTTTACATGAAATGTAGGCATTGTTTAAATAAAACCTAAAAGGAATAGGTACTCAGGGGATGACCTTTGTGTTTCATGTGGAGAAATGGTTTCCTTTACCTCATTGAATAAAAACATGACAAACCATTGCAGAAGATCAACAGCCTTGCTGAGAGAGACCAAAAACCTTACCAAGGTATGCATTTAGGTATTAATTGTCATCTATATCAGTGGCACTTGTCATATGCAGAAAAACACAGCCTATAAGGAAATCCTCCCTATATTGAGTATATAAGAAATGTCACTGCTCCACCTGTACTTATATCATTGTGGAGTCCATGCAGTGTTTTGTCAAGGATGGCACTTCCACATGGGTACTTAGGCATTTATTGCACAATCATTTTCGTAATACTTTTGCTATTGTGGGTAGGGTGTGTGTGTGTGTGTGTGTGTGTGTGTGTGTGTGTGTGTGTGTGTGTGTGTGTGTATATATATATATATATATATATATATATATATATATATATATATATATGTTTTTTTTTTTTTTTCTTTTTGTAGAAACATGGCATTCAATTCCTTTCATCACGTGGAAAAGACCCCAGACAATATAAAAAAAAAATCATGTCTAATGTGTTGGCTTTTTTAAAGAGGTCTGCTGCCTGCAATTTAAAAGTATACACGATTGAATATATCTTAGTGATATTTCTGTGGCGTAGCTTAATTATTTAAGAAATAGAACTAGTTTAATTTTGTTAGGGAAAATGTAGTGCACAAGTAATATTACAGAGCAGGAATTTATTGCCTAAGTCACTGTCTTTACAATGTCATCTTGATATAGGGAGCATTGCAGAGAATTATTATGGCACATCTGCAGGGATGAAGCTCATTTTGTTCTTTTGGTGCAGGTACACCTGTGATGTATATTGTATGTCTGTATACCTGACAGTATGATTCTTTCTTGATGGGTAGTGTTGAGATGTGTTCTTCTTTCATGCTTTTGATGAAACATGCTTTGTGATACTTCACAGATTTTTCACATAGGCCTCTTAATTGTTTAAAGTGTTTTTTTTTTCCATTATTTTTCTTCCTTCTATTTATTCCAGGAAACACTGTCATGCTTCATTTATTCCAACTCTCAGTCCAATGGAATAGATATGGAGAAGTGTCTAATTTTAATGTAGTGCACGGAACATGCTTATTACATTCTGATGTTGTGTCTTTCGGCTTTTCCCGGTTAGGGGTCGCCACAGCGGAACTCCGGTCCGCTAATGATTGGCAGTAGATTTTTATGTGCCGAGTTGCCAGCTCTGACGCACAACCTTCAACGAAGGTACGCCCATTCACGCATGTCTCCACACAAAAGACGCTCTAGCTGAGAATCGAACAGGACAGCGTCTTACTGTGTAGCAGCAATGCTACCGCAGCACTATTCGAAAAAAAAAAACAAGTTAACTGAGTCAAGCCTCTAATGTCTTTTTGTATATTTGAAGTTCACACACATAGCTTCTTATGGTGTTTAGATCCTTTTTGGGTCCAGCTTCTTAAGTTATTTACCAGTTAATAATAGGCAATATTAGAAAGTACAATGATTTAGCAAAACAACACTAAGATTGTTAATTTAAGATGCCCTGCAGTAGAGAAATTGATCACTGTTTTTCACTTATTGCGCATATTTTCATATTTAATTCATATTTTCAAACTGAGAGCCCTACATGTTATTGAGGGGTGTGGTGTAATATGATCTGGTGGGAGACAAGAAACTGCATTGCCAATGTACATTTACATCTACCTGAGATATCTCTAGGTGTTTGCTAGTAATTATGAAAATAAACAATATTTTCATATGTACTTAATACTTCAATAAACAACTGACTTGCAAACTGTGGCATGATATCAGGTGAAACCTTAGATGATGTTGAAGAAAAATGTCTTTAATATTTGCACTGTAACTTGTATATCTCAGGAGAAATTCATTGTTACTTATATTGCTATTTATACAATTAAACACAGCATCTCAATAAACATGCACTCCTAGAGAAATGTATTGTTGCCATGTGAAATATTATGTCTGGTAAACGAAAATGTTCTAACAATATATGCCTAGGTTGTACAGTTTCTGAGATAGGATAATTTGTTTGTGAAACATTAGCAAATAATATAATTTAGGGTTTATGTGGATTATAATATAAAACAGAATTTATGGAACAACCATGAATGTGCTATCTATTATAAGTGTAAAGAATACTTCGTACTGATTACATTGCTATTAGTACAGTTTTAATATCTTATATTGTTCACAGAATATTTACGTTTGTTTATTGTATGCTTTTTAAGTTGATTTTTCAGAAAATCCTCTGGAATGCTTGATGTGTTTAGGCTGCCAAAGGTGTGGCATTCAACCACTCATAGTTATTAATGAGTTAAGTGACAGAGTGGTGTATGACCCAACCTTAACAAATGTTAAGCAGCACCTGCAAAGAGTTGTCATGGTTGGGTCTAGTGCTCCACAGTAAAATCTGCTTGTACTCACCAGCAAATGTTTCTCTGTACTGATACCATGTCCCTAATTTCCTCAAATGAACTTAGAAAGTTGCTAGAATAACAGGATTTGTGTTTGCATGTATTATCTGAAGTGTACAAACTCTGAAACTCCAATGCATGTCATTATTTAGTGACTTAATCCTCAGTAGTTTGTCTGGAAACTACAGATTTTATCAGGAACAAACCAAAAACATGAAACAACAGTCTGGACTTTCTGTGAAAATATGGACAATTGAGAGTTATGAGATATGATTGACTGCATTATACTTCCTTTCTGTCAGCATCCGCTAAGTGTTTTCTGGGTTTGAAAACCAGCAAATCACCTCAAGATTTTTTCCCACATAATTAATTTATTTTATTTTTATTTATTTTATCATTTGTTGATTGGGAAAGTCCGACTAGGTTCCACAGAGCCTGTTTTCAGTGGAGGCCCAGGGAGAAATGCTCCAGATGCATGTCTTTGGAATGTGGGAGGAAACCAGAGTACCTGGAGGAAACCCATGTGAACACAGGGAGAACATGCAAACTCCACACAGAAGGCACCCCAGCCGAGAATCGAACCGGAGAACCTCTTGCTGTGAGGTGACAATATTAACCACTGCACCACTCTGCCGCGCTATGCAGATAAAGCTCCATGCACTACAAGGAATTATGATCTTCTCACTGATCATAACCCTGCATTTGCTCTCAAGGTGAATTTCTTGACATCCGTATCTCGAACACATAATAAGTGGGTTATAATCAGCGATCCAATCACAAACTTCTATGTTATGCAGTAAAACAATAGAAAAGCTTTTTTCTGAATGTTTATAAATAAGTACTCAGTGTAGACAGCTGTGGCAAGGTAAAATAATAACTGGGTATTTGGAGGATATATGTGACCATACTTTGAGGTAGCTCTCCATACCTGTTGGTTTGTGGGAACAGCATAGTGGTGAACAGAATACATCATGTTGTTTTTATGGCCCTGTTAAGTAATGGTAATTCAAGAAATGTGCTTGGTTACAACTATGTTATTTGGTCCAGTTCATGCATTTAACATTTGTATCGGGTCAGGGTATTAATCACTAGTATGGCTTTCTTTTATGCAATTCCGGTAAACTATGTTTTTTCTTACTATTGTCTCATTTGTCTGCAAGTTTAAGAGTGATATATCTAGTAATCATTACAGGTGGACTGGGAGGGTGAAAGTAGTATTAAGCCGAATGCAGTTTTAGAGATATATTTATAATCATGATTGACAGTATTCAGTCTGACGTATACTCTGTAATTCTGCTGACCCTTGCTGAGGTTTAAAGATGTACATATATTCTGCGAGAATATGAAGTTCTCCACTTCAATTCTTTTGCGATGTCTCCTGCTATAACATGATTATATCTTTTTCTGAGATGAATGAAAATTGAGTGTTTTTTTTTTTATCAAGACTGAGTTATGCAGTGTTCATAGGTATGTGGTTCTCTAGAAATGAAAGACGTTATCTTATTTATTGTACTTCACTACAGACCAGTATAAATAATTTCTATAAGAAAAAATAGAAACAACAAAAAAAACTTCTAAAATTCTGAAAAAATCTACACATGCCCATAATAAAGCCTTTGTCAAAAGGATCAGCAAATAGCTAACACAAAACCAGAATTAACATCTGAAGCTGATGACAATTGCAAACTCTCCTTTAGTTGCACCACGAAATTAAGAAACTACACTCAGCAACATTCTGAGCTAATCTAAAATGGCATCACTTGCTCAGACCCCAAGGAAATAGCAATGGGCCAGATTCAGGAAGGCTTACACGGAGTTCAAGAGTAGTGTAAGCCTCCGTGTAAGCCTCCTGATTCAGGAACAGCCCAAATCTCCGTGTAAGAGACAGCTAACACATCTCTTACACGGACTGGCGGAAATGCTCAATACCTCATTTGCAGCTCCAAGATATGCAAATGAGGTATTTGAGCGATCCACGGTTAAAACCAGTCCGTAACGGACGTGTTGCAGAAATGTACTCAGCTGACAACTGAGTACATTTCTGCAAAATTAAAAACGGAGCTATGTCAGCTCCAAATAAAGGGTGCATATGTTTCATTAAGCATTCCAATGGCCAAATATGTGGCCATTGGCATGAAAAAGTGTTGCAAAAATAAGTTATATAACTTTTTTTTTTCACGGGATTTCTGGGTTTAACTGCAGTGCACACCCGCTCAAACGGGGTGCGCTACCTAAAACTAAAAACCGAAGCTTATAAGCCCACAATTGTGGGATTTATGTAGTACATTGAATGTCAATGGAGGGACTTGCAGACCAAAAACAATATGGCCTCCGTGTAGTGGTTGTCAAGGGGGGGAAGCTCCGTGTAAGACATGTAACTAGTCATTACTAGGCAATCCTATGTAAATGAGGGTTACAATACTGAATCACACTGCCACATAGGTAATGAGCACTTTCTGAGTAGTGTAAGACTTAGAGAAGGGGGAGGAACAGAGTAAGAGGTAGGTGACATCACAGGGGGGAGGATAGAAAGAAATGTACCAGATTGGAGGGCAATGTAAGGTAACAGATGACAGACAGACATCAGGGAAGGAGGTGTGTCTCAACAGAACACTAGGAAAGTCAAGAAATTGAGGGTATACGCTATCCCTACACTCAAACTTTCTTGATATACGTGCATGCGCGCGTGTGCGTGCGTGTAAGGCAGGTTCAACATGTGGGAGCGTGTTGCAAACTGTTTACAATGGTTTGCGCGTGCGTGCACGTGTGTAAGGCAGTGTGCACGCGTTTTAGCATGAATCAGCCTAGCTAACACTGTGTAAGGATGTGTGCGCATGTTTAAGTGACTGTGACCGTGTTTAAGCTGGTGTGCACATTGCTCCCCCTCAGGAAACAGAGAGGAAACAGGAAACAACTAAAATACATGGAAACTGACAGAAGCTACTACTAGAGTTAATTGGTGGAAACAATTAGAAGCAGGCAATTACACAGGCAGACTAGAAGCCCAACCCAGCACTTAAAACACAACAAAGAGCAGTGCAGGCTGTTTCTCACAAGAGATACTGCCAGAAACTAAGCTATCAGAATTGAAAACTGAAAAAAGCTGAACTCAGAGCAGAAATGCTAGGGGCTGCCATGGCTATTATAATCAGGCATAGGCGAATTGCTGAGGGTGGTGACAATGCAGACGCTGACAGACAACCCAGAGTGAGAAGAAGGAGAAGAGTATACAGGCCCAGGGTTACCTACCATGGGTTACATGAGCTGGAGATAGTAGAGCGCTACAGAGTGGACAGAGACCTTCTGCAGCAGATTGTTGAGCTGTGCAGGCCACATCTCACACACAGAACCAACAGAGGGGAACCCATCCCAGTAGAAACCAAGGTATGTGTTGGCCTAAGAATACTAGCAACAGGTACCTTCCAGAGACCAACTGGTGATATGATGGGGATATCACAGGCATCAGCCTCCAGAGTACTGCACCAGTTCCTGGATGCCATGTCACCACATGTCAGTGATCATATATATGTCCCTAATGACCGTGAGGTTGTGGCCAGCAATATGCGTCTCTTCCAGCAAATAGTGGGATACCCTGAGGTGCTGGGTGCAATAGACTGCACGCACATATGCATCAAAGCACCAGCCGGTGAGCGGGGTAGAGCCTACATTAACCACAAGGGATACCCCTCCATCAACTGCCAGGTCATGTGTGATGCCCAGGGCATTATAATGAATGTGTGTGCTGGCTGCCCTGGGAGCTACCACGATTCCCACATCTGGCATCTGACGCAGCTGTACCAATCATTTGCCAATGGGGACTTCCCACATGGACACCTAGTGGGGGATGCAGGTTATGCACTTGAGCCGTGGCTGATGACACCCATCAGAAATGCACACACACCTGAACAGGAACGCCATAATGAGGCACACGCACAAACACGTAATATCATAGAGCATGTGTTTGGGCTGCTCAAGTCACGGTTCCGTGTCTGGACACGTCTGGTGGAGCTTTGCAGTACACACCAACTACATGTACCCAAATGATCATGATATGTGCTATGCTACATAATATGATCCTGCGGAAACCGCTGCAGCAGGACCAGCACAGGGCTGGGCCAAACATCCCCCGACCATTGCCAAGGCCACCACAGGCAGGGGTGACTCGGAGGAGGAACAACCTGACCTAGTCCCAGTAGGCAGAAGGAGGCGTGCCCAGTATGCCCTGGCCTTGGCAAAGAGGCAACGATAGCACATACGCTTGGTCAGTAGGAACACTGGGACTGATACCCGCTCTGACTCACTCATACAGTAACAGGGATGCCTAACATGACACAACCTGCTTCCAAACGTACAGGGAGTGTAGTATGTGTATCCGACAGAGGTGGCCCTGCAGCACCACCTGAGGCATGAATGCCATGTGTTAAGTAATGTAATATCATGTACAATATGCACACCTGAGGACCCCAACTAACATCCATATCCACGCATATGACCCTCATGGAAACAGCTGCACGTCATACAGTGATGTACATGTGCAAAAACATGGAACAAGATACAAAATGAGGGTGACTAGCAATAAATAGCATGGATAACCACACACCCATGTTTGTACCACAACAAGAAGCAACATGGAATAGCCATGGTCAAAAACCAATGGCTAAAACCGACTACTACTATATAGCTTGCTGCAGACCAGTGTCCTAATAGCAGGAACTGCCCCAGGCCTATGTCCATAGGTTCATAGGTTCATACTAGGCTATCTGCCCTAGGGCATTAATAAGCCTAACCCAGAGTTTTGTGGCTTCTGCCACCCCTGCAAGTTGATGGATAATATGCCCATTATTTTGCTGTGCCTCTGTCAAGCAGTGATACTGAGGTTATCCCTGGGGTATACCTGCAATCTCCCATCCATTGGTCAAGATCTCACTTGGACAAAGCCAGTGAGGTGCTCAGCCTCACATGTACCAGGATGTTGTTCCACAGCATATGGACTCTCTGGGTGATGAATCTGTCCCTCCAGCACATCCTAGTAATATCTGTGTTGAGGTTTAGGTCTCCTGCCCTTGTAGTTCTGATGGATGTAGAGGTCTTGAGGTGAAGCATGTTCATTAATTCTGGGTTGGACATAGCCTTGTATGTCAGGCACAGGTCACCTCTGAGCAGACGGTGGCGACTGAATACAGCTGGAATTCCTTCAGTCGGGCAGCATAAGAAATATGTTTGAGACCCTTTCACCTCCTGTCGAGGAATTTGTGGGCCCATCCAATCTGAATGGGGCATTGTATGCAATCATTGGTCTGATGAGTGATGAGTACAGGGGAACAATGACCTCCCTTGATCTAGATGTGAATCACTGCATGATGAGGTGGCCAATGTAGAAGGCCTTCCAAACTACCCTGGCAATGTGAGTGTCAAACAAAAGGTCGCTGTCAACCTGGGTGCCCAGGTCCCTGATAACCTCCGTTGTGCTTAGAGGATTGCCACCTAGATGGGAAGTAGTGGTAACCTTGTTCTTCCTGAAGGGTATGGCTATGCATTGTTTAGTGTTTAATGTAAGGCCATGGCTGTGGCACCAGTTATCCGTGTCTATGAGACCCTTCTGAAGGATGTCTGTGTCAGATGGGTTTCCAACTATGCTTCCCAGTTTGCAGTCATCTTCAAACTTTGTCAGCCATAATCCTCCTGTGTTTGCTTGTACTTCTGAAAAGTAGATACTGAACAAATGTGGGCCCAGGACTGAGCCCTGTGGGACACCACTTGTGACAGCTCTGGAGTGTGAACTGGTACCAGCAACTTTGACCCTGTGTGTTCCGTCACTTAGCCAGTTTGCAACCCATGCTGTGATGTATGGGTTCACAATTAAGCTGGTGATGTTTTCAATGATACCTGAGTGAGATATTGTGTCGAAAGCCTTGCCAGGTCAAGGTAGGCTGTGTGGACTGCCTTGCCCACGTCAATGGCCTGGGTGACTGTTTTGAAAAAGTCAACCAAGTTTAAAAGGCATGATCTGCCCTTGACAAAGCCAAACTGGATTGGATCCAATGCCTGCAAGTCCCCTATGTCTTCATTTAGAATTCCCATTATGATCCTCTCCATAGCTTAGCAGAACAGGCTTGTCAAGCTGATGGGATGGTAGTTTCCGGGGTTGGTGGAGGCACCTCCTTTGTGAAGTGGGTCCACCATTGCTGTATGCCACTCCTTGGGAACATATCCTGAGATGAGGCTAAGATTAAACAGCTGCCCTAACTGTGGGTGTAATTACTCATTGAGTTCATGGAGCACACAACTGGGCACACCATCTGGTCCCATGGATAAAGTGTTTTCTGCCTTGGATTGAGCAGTTCCCACCCCAGCAGTGGAGATGTTTGGGGGGCTACAATCCCCTGGTGTACATACCCCCCAGTTGGGGGGGGGGGGAGAAATCTGCACTGAACCTGTCAGCCAGTATGTTGCCAATATCTGTAGGTGCAGTGATATCAACATCATTCCGAACTAAGTCTGAGCATATCTGGGAGTTCCCTCCCAGGTTTCAAACATAGGTAAAAAAGGCCTCATGATTGTCCCTGGAGTCCTGAGTGGGTTTACTCTCAAAACATGCCTCGGATGATTGTATGGGGAACCCAGTGTTTTACTCACAATGAGCAGGGTGTCTTCCCTCCCACGGATTACGGTCTATCTCGTAGTAGCTCCTTCCTTGTGTTGTACAGCTTGTTTATGGCTAGGGTCCACCAGACTGGATGCTTGCCTGTGGTAAAAAGAGTCTTTTTATTTGGGATTGCCTGATCCATGCAGTCCTGGAGGTGCTGGTAGAAGGCATTTCTAAGTGATACAGTGGCTTGGGTAATGGTGTCCGCTGGCCTGGGGGCCTTGAAAGAGACCACACCAGTCCTCAGAAATGTGAAGTCGGCATTTGAGAAGGTCTTCACTGTTTCTTTTCCCATCTGGGGTGTGGGTGGGATGTGGACTCCCACTGAGAGTAGTCCATGATCTGATCTCACCAATGATGGGTATACGTCTGGTGTTGAACAGTGTGACCCCATGTTCGTGATGATGTGTTCTAGTATGTTGCCTCCACTTGAGGGGATTGGGACCAGTTGTCCCATGGCATTTCAGTGTATGAACTCTTGGAACCTTTGTGTTAGAGTGTTGTGGCATGATTAGTGATCCCAGTCTATATGTGGATAGTTGGAATCACCCAGTAGGATGGTGTTTGGAGATACATTTATCCCCTTCAGTGTTTGCAGGATAGCTGTGTGAGGTACCTGAGTTTGAGCGGGTGGCATGTAACATGCTACAAACTGCAGAGCAGTCTTGCCTACGGTCACTGGCACCTGGATGGTCTCCGATGCATCGTGTGTTGCCACCAACCATGAGGTGAGGGTGTCCTTGATGAATATGGACACCCACCATCCTTCTTGGTGTTATCGGGATGCTGGTGCCGGAATGCATGATATGAGGTAACACCCGATAGTGCCGGGTGCTGTCAGAAGCTGTGAACCAGGTTTCAGGCACAGCACAGACATCAATGTGCTACATACTGAGAAGGGCATAGAGTGTGTGCAGCTTGAGGTTGAGACCTTGGGCATTGAGCAGCATTACCCTTAGTGTCTTTCCTTTACTGTGTTCTAGGGTGGTAGGTGTAGAATCTGAATCTTGCATAAAAAGGCACAATGGGGTGGCAAGAGCATCATCTGAAATCCGGAAGCCCAGGGTGACAGGTGCAAGCCGTCCCTTGCAAATCACTGTGGCCTGTCCAGCATGTCATCCCAGGCAGACAGACATTGGACCCCTTAGAATGACACCATAGTCTAAGCAAAATATTACAGCTGATCATCTTGTCTCTGTTTATGTGGCATCATACTTGGTGAAGGTAGGATACTGCCAAGGTCAGGGTCATACCTGCCTGGCCTACATAATCAGAGGGATCCTCTATGTCTCTTTCCATGTAGTCCAGGGAGGTACATCTCAGGTCGTTCACACCAGCATGGATTATGACTGGGTCAGACCTGTACTTGCAGTTTAGTGACCTGAGTGCTTGCATTATGTGGTGGATTCCAGTGCCCGATAGGCAGCTTACTGTGACCTCCTCTGTACCTGATCTGGTGAGTGGGACATCAGTGTGTCTGACTATGGAGTCACCTATGACAAGTGTGTCTGGCATTGTGTTTGGCCTTAAGGGCTGTGACTGTTTGGCACACCGACTCTGTGGTCAATGTGTTGCATGTGCTGTGCCCTGTGGAGGCAGTTGTGTGAGTGCCTGCTGTGGTGGCCACTGCCATTCTGGTAGACTTCTGATCAGAGCCTCCGAGAGTGTCTCTGTGTGTCTATGTGTATGATCTTAAGTTGTGACAGTGCCATGTGAGACTGGATTTGTGATGTGTGTGTGGTTAGCTTCACCTTCTCTCTGGTCTTGCTAGTCCTATGTTGAGAGAGCTCAGCCTCCACTTTGGCTATATAGTTGCATCTCTCACATGTATGTGTGTTTTATGGCAGAAGGAGAGGGTTGTCAGTGTACATGAGGCAAGTGTAACAGTGCCTCAATATTCCCAGGTTCACCAGCCGAGCAGGAGAGGACACTAGCAACTGATCCCTAGACATGCTAGAAGGAATAGACAAAACAATGTTGGAATACAGGGAGATATCAAGCCCCCCAAGCCACATCATACTGTTTGATTGACAATAGCTACACATACACCGGTGTTTCATAGTGTCATAGTCTACTACTAGGCTATCTGCCCTAGTGCATGTATAAGCCTAGCCATAGTGATGTGGCTATTGCCACCCCTTATAGTGGTAATAAGTGTACAGAATAGATTCTGAATATTGTGCCTCTGACTTAGTAGTGACACATTATGACCCCCTTACGTAATTGAATAACATGACTGTGTCTCTGTCTAGTCTGTGCCTCCGTCTCATATGCAGTTGTCCAGATGTCTCCTGAAGAGAGTCAGTGAGGGACTCTGTCAAACATGAACTGGGATACTCTGCTAGAGTGTGAGATGCCTCTGAGTTATGACTCTGTCCCTCCAGCATGTCCTATACATGTATGTGCTGAGGTTCAAATACTCAGCTCTCATGGCTGTGGTGGATTTGGATTGCTTGCAGTGGAGCATGTCCACCAAATCTGATTGGACATGGTCTTGTATGTCAGGCATAGGTCACCTGTAAGTATGCGGTATGACACTGAACAAAGCTGGACTTCCTCTATTCTGGAAGCATATGACATGTGTTGAAGAACCCTGATCTTCATGGTAGGTACTTTTCGGGTGCAAAGGTGCAAAAGGCAGGATCTGCCCTGTACAAAGCTGAACTAGGTGGGAACAAGGGTCCGTAGGTCAGTAATGTGTCTGTGTAAGAGCTCCATGACTCCTCCCATATCTTTGCAGACAAGGCTGGTTAAGCTTGTGTGGTGGTAGTTGCCATGGTCTGTGGAGGCATCTCCTTTGTGGAGTGGGATCACTGTTGCCGTATGCCAGTGTTCAGGTACATATCCTGTAGCAAGACTAAGGTTAAATAGCAGTTGTATATATGGGTCCAGCCCCTTCTGGAGTTCACATAGCATGCAACTGGAGATACCAGCAGGTCCCATGGATGCTGTGTACTTGTCTTTGCTGAGTGTGGCTCTCACAGGGACATCCAAGATGACAGTGAGATTACATACAGCAGTGATAACTATCTTGTTTTGGGGGTGAGGGAGGGGATAAATCGCACTGAAGCTGTCCGCCGGAATGTTGCCAATATCTGTCAGGTCACTGGAATATATGTTGTTGTGTACCAACTCTGAGCATATCCGAGGGTTCACAACCAGGTGTCTGACATAACTGAAGAAAGCAGTGTGGTTACCTTCATTGTCTTTGGTGATTTATGTCCCCAAGTTGACCTTGCATGTCTTTATGAGATAATGTAGCTTTCTACTAGTGCTGATCACAGCTGTCTTCCCTTTTGGAGATGTAGCTCTGTCTTGCATTAGTAACCCTCATCTGTCATACAGTTTGTTTATGGCTGGGGTCCACCAGACAGGACACTTTCCCTTTGTGGAGAGGGTCCTGTTTTCAGTTGTGATTGTATGGTCCATGCTGTCTGACATCTAGCTAAGTGGAGGTCATTCTGGTTCTGCAGTTATCTTTCATCAGCATTAGAAATGACCACAACAGCCCCTGTGGGTGTACCTCATGCACACACATCCAGCACCTGTAAAGTCCACAACAGTACCTCACCAGGAGTATGACAGAGCTGGAACACATGTAATGTGTAGTCTGATTAAACAGAGTGCAGCTCCACACACTGCCATGCTGTCCACCCAGATGCAAGCTGTGCCTGATGTCGAAAGCCATGTCCAAGCTGGAATCAATGCACATGCTGCACCTTGTACAATCTGAATGGCAGGGAGCTATGCACATGAGGGACCTGAACCCCAGCACTGACATATATAGGACAGGCTGTACTGCATTATCCAAAACACAGAAGCCACCCCACACATGAGTAAACTACCAGTACAGGTTGTCCATAGAGACACTGGTTGAGTCCCCTCAACAGGAATCCTAATGAGTGGATGGGAGATGGGAGGTTTACCCTGGGTATCAATGTTATGTCACAGGTAGACAGAGGCACAGTATACTAAACAAGACATATGACATGGCAAACTACGCTTACAATGTGTTGATGGACAAACACACTCTCCGACTAACATTAGGTCACGATACCTCTTGAACACAGCCAGCAAGGTGCTCTGCCTCAAATGGACCAGGATTGTATTCCACAGCATAGGGAGTCTCCGAGTGATAACTCCATCCCTCCAACATGTCCAACATACATCCCTGCTAAGGTGTAAGTCACCTGCACTAGTGGTTCAGGTAGATCTTCTGAGTCTGAGGTGGAGCATGTCCATTAATCTCTGTTTTGACATGGCCTCGCATGTCAGGCACATGTCACCTCTAAGCAGACGGTATGTGAGTGAATAGAGTGTGAGTGTCTTCAATCTGGCAGCATATGACAGCTGTTGGGGTTCCTTGATCCTTTAGGTGGGGGACAGTCAGGGTGTCTCCAATTGCTGCAGATGTTGGGTGAGATACAGCCAGAATAGGGCATTTGACTCGATCACCGGTCTGATAAGTGAAGAGTACAGCGGAACAATGACCCACTAGATCTGGATGTGAATCCCATCCTGATCAGGTGGGCAATGTAGAAGGTCTTTCTAGCCACTTTAGCAATGTGAGTCTCAGAAGAACGGCGACTGTCAACCTGGGTCCCCAGGTCCATGATAACCTCCTCTGTGCTTAGAGGATTGCCACCTATATGGTAGCTTGGGGTCACCTTGCTTTTCCTGAAGGGTATGTCTACACATGTTGTGCACTTTGACTTCAAGCCATGGCCCTGGCACCAGCTATCAGTTACTGTGAGTCCCTTCTGAAGGATATCTGTGTGTGATGCACTGTCCACTATGGTGCCCAGTGTGCAGTCATCTGCTAACATTGTCATCCAAAGTCCTCCCATGTTGGCCTGTACTTCTGGGAAGTACATGACAAACAATGGGGCCAAGGACTGAGCCCTGTGTGACACCACCTGTGACCAGCCTGGAGTCTAACATAGTGCCAGCAACTCTAACCCTGTGGGTCCCGTCCTTAAGCCAGTTTGCAACCCATCTTGTGACATATGGGTTTACATTTCAGTTGTTAGGGTTTTCCACAATACCTGAGTGGGGTATTGTGTTGAAAGTGTTTGCAAGGCCAAGGTAGGCTGTATGGACTGCCTTTCCCCAACAATGGCCTAAGTGACCAATTTGAAGATGTCAACCCAGTACAAAAGGCATGATCTGCCCCTGACCAAGCCAAAATGGGATGGGTACAATGTCTGCATGTCCCCTATATCTTTGTTTATGAGCTCAATTATGATCCTCTCCATAGATTTGCAGACTACACTTGTTAAGCTTATGGGGCAGCAATTACCAGGGTCTGTAGAGGCACTGCTTTGTGCAGATGTGCACAACTGGACCCTAACCAGGCTGTTGTGCACACTATGGAAATGTAAAGCAGTGATAGGACTAAAGCCCAGGATACTGACCACCACAGTGAAAGTACTGAAACACTACACTAGACAGTGCTACAGTGTTAGGTCAGTATGAACGGATGTTGACAATTGTGTGCAAAGTATCCCATGCAAAACCTGCAGGCACAGTATACTCCCTGTTTTGTTCACACAAAAAGCATTTGGACAGTAACTACACAACATGGCACAGAACACACAACCATAAACTGGAGGTATTTGTTGAAGGTCACACTCATCCACAAATGTGATGGGCTGCAGAGTTCAACATATGTAAAGCCCACACTGGGCATGCTCACACACTTAGATAAATGAGACATCTTTCACACAACATGCCATGGGAAGGCTGAACTGGGCATGCTCACACACTTGGTCCAAATTTTACTCCTAGCAAATGTGAAAACACACCAGAGGATGCTCATCCCCCTTTCTAGACACTGATCATGTAAGCACCCTATAAGTTTATTGGAGAAAAGGATTCTGTCACTAATCCGAATAGCTACTGCTAATGCGTCCGTCTGTAGTGTCATAACATAGTTAGGTAGGGGTTTGAATCCAGCAGGTGGCAAGTGTGTGTGAAGGGGGTAAGTGTGTATGAAAGAAACATCCCTTTTGGCAACTGGGAAAACACACCACAGGATGATCATTCCACTTTCTAAACTCTGATGATGTCAGCACCCTATAAGTAAATCAGGGGAAAGGAAATCCCCCAGTAATGCGAATAGCGCGCTGTGCTAATGCGTCCGTCTCTAGTGTCATAACATAGTTAGGTAGGGTTTGAATGCAGCAGATGACAAGTGTGTGTGAAGGGGGGTAAGTGTGTGTGTAAGTGTGTATGACAGAAACATCCCTTTTGGCAACTGGGAAAACACACCACAGGATGATCATTCCACTTTCTAAACTCTGATGATGTCAGCACCCTATAAGTATATCAGGGGAAAGAAAATCCCCCAGTAATGCGAATAGCGCGCTGTGCTAATGCGTCCGTCTCTAGTGTCATAACATAGCTAGGTAGGGGTTTGAATCCAGCAGGTGGCAAGTGTGTGTGAAGGGGGTAAGTGTGTATGAAAGAAACATCCCTTTTGGCAACTGGGAAAACACACCACAGGATGATCATTCCACTTTCTAAACTCTGATGATGTCAGCACCCTATAAGTATATCAGGGGAAAGGAAATCCCCCAGTAATGCGAATAGCGCGCTGCGCTAATGCGTCCGTCTCTGGTGTCATAACATAGCTAGGTAGGGGTTTGAATCCAACAGGTGGCAAGTGTGTGTGAAAGGGGTAAGTGTGTGTGTAAGTGTGTATGAAAGAAACATCCCTTTTGGCAACTGGGAAAACACACCACAGGATGATCATTCCACTTTCTAAACTCTGATGATGTCAGCACCCTATAAGTATATCAGGGGAAAAGAAATCCCCCAGTAATGCGAATAGCGTGCTGCGCTAATGCGTTCGTCTCTAGTGTCATAACATAGCTTGGTAGGGGGTTGAATCCAGCAGGTGGCAAGTGTGTGTGTGTAAGTGTGTATGAAAAAAACATCCCATTTGGCAACTGGGAAAACACACTACAGGATGCACATACCCCTTTCTAAACGATATCACAATTATGTATGGCTTTTGATTACAGACATGCCACGTGTGTTGTGCACACACAGAATGCCCATGTGTGTGGGTTGTCCCTCACAATAATGCATGACATTGATTACACCGGTTATGGCAATGCACACATGATGTATGTGTGTGCCAAATACACATGTGTACCTGTGACTTTCAATAGTTACCATGTGTGATGCCTGCCACATGTGAATACATGGTATTTGCACAGGGTAACATTATGACCGTGGTCTTCTGTGCAGGTGCTGCATGTGGGATGTGTATATACAGTGTGAGATGTAGATGCTATCAGCCTAGTAGTGAGGGATGCACACCTGGTCTGGGGCATAAAGTCTACATGTTGTTGATGTACAGGAGCTGCATGTTTTCACCTGTTGTGGGAGTGGTAAGACAGTATTCCATAGCAATGCAGTGACTGCATGCTAAGAACCATTCAGCTAGGGTGTTGTAGCTACACTTATTCATTAGCATTCAGTAATTTGTCGGAATCCCTGGTGAGGGTCTGATGCCAACCAAGGTCAGGGTCTACCAGCCTGTGTCACTTGCTCAGTGATCCCTTCCATGTTCCCTATCATGTATCCCAGTGAGCGACATCCCACATCAGCTGTGGTGGCATGGACAATGACTGAGTCATATGTGTCCATGCATCTGACTGACTTGTATGTTGTTGTTACAGTTTGGCCATGTGTTTCCATCTCATACATGTGATGTACATTAATGGGTAGGGGATAGGGTTGACTGTGTACATGTGGCAGCTGTGACATTACTACATGACACACATATTCCACAACTGTACCATAGAGGTGGCTGACAACTGACCTTTGCACATGCTACCGGAGTATTGAGATTACATTGGTGATTGACAGCACATAGGGCCAATGGTGAAAAAGAGACATAGGTCCATAGGTTCGTACAGGGATATCTGCCCAGGGCATGTATCCACCTAGCCAGAATGTGTGTGCCTTTCAACATGCATTTTGAATCTGTCTTGCTATGCCCTTTTCCAAGGTTAGTATACTGTGCCTCTTTCTCACAGTGATACATAAGTGATACCCAGGGTAACCCTACAATGTGACATCCAGTCATTAATATCACTCTTGAAGATAGTCACTGAGTCAGTCTGCCTAACCTCTATTGGGATAATAATCAGGAATGAAGGGAGCCTGTGAGTTGTGAATGTGCCCCTCCAGCATGTCCTATGTATATCACTCCTGAGGTGCAAGTATTTCCAGCGTGTATCCTGGTGGGATCTGGATATTCTGAGATGCAGCATGGCCATTAAGTGAGGGTATGACTTGGCCTTCTATGTCAGGCACAGATAGCCTATGAAGAGGCAGTATGTCACTGAGTAGAGCTGCTGCTACTTTAACCAGTCAGTATGTGGCATCTGTTTGAGCACTTTGATCCCCTTGTCGAGGTACATATGTGGTAGCTCCAGTTGCTGCAGGTGTCTGGTAAGGTGCATGCCGACAGGTTCATCATAGTCAATTATGGGCATGATGAGGGATGAGTAAAGGGGCACAATGTCCTCCCCTGGCCTACATGTGGATCCCATGATGATGTGGCCCATATAACATGCTTACCTAACCACTTTGTCCATGTTGTTGTCAAATGGTAGAATGCTATCAACCTGCACCCCAAGGTCCATAATTCCTTGGTCTGCACTTACTGGATTAACACATATGTGGTAATTGTGGTCACTTAGTGTTTGACAAAGGGGATGACTATACTCTTTCTGTCATTCACGTTGAGGCCATGGCTGTGGCACAAGTCGTGTGTTTGCAAGAGTCCCTTTTGGAGGATGCGTGTGTTAGCTGGTGAGTTGATTATGGTGTTCGGTCTGCAGTCACCTGCGACTTGCTGAGCCACAGTACTTCCATGTTGGCCTGTACCTATGACAAATATATAATGAACATGACAGCTCCTAGGGCTGTGCCTTGTGGGATGCCACTTGTACCAGGTTGGAGGCTGACATGGCTCCAGCAATTCTACCATGTGTGTTCTGCCCTTGAGCCACTGTGCAATACCCATAGTGACATAGGGGTTAATATGTACACTGGTGAGCTTCCCTAGAATGCACAAGTGGGGTATTGTATCCAAGGCTTATGCAAGGTCCAGGTAGGCTGTGTGGACCTCCTACCCCTTGACAGTGGCCTTGGTGACTGTTTCAAAGAAATCAAACAGGTTTGATAGGCAGGATTTGCCATTGACAAAGCCAAACTGTGTATGGTGACATGTCTGTAGGTCCACAATATCTAGATATGTGAGGTTCATGATGATCCTTGCCATAGCTTTGCAGACAAAGCTAGTCAGACATATGGGGCAAGTAGTGTCCAGGATCCGTGACGGCACCACCTGAATGTTGAGGGACCACTGTTGCTGTATGCCACTCTCTGGCCACATATCGTATTAAGGCTGGGATTGAACAGTGGTGTTATGTCTGGGTGTAGCTCTTCTTGTGGTTCATGTAGGACACAGCCTGGGACACTGTCTGGTTCCATTGATGCAGTGTTTATTGCTTTGGGAAGGGCATCTCTTACCTGAGCATCTGTGATGTCAGGGGGGGAAGCACTGTGCTGCGAGACATATTTGCCTTTTGGTGTGGTGGGGAGAGAAGGCAGCATTGAACCTGTCCACTAGGATGATGGCAATGTCTGTGTGTTTTATATTTTGTGTGACATTTTGGATTACCTCTGAGCATATCTGGGTAGTACCACCCAGGTTACTAACATAACTACAGGCAGCCTTGTGATTATCCTCAGTGGCTTGTGGAATCCTCTCTCAAAGATGGCCTTAGACAATCATATGGGTGCCTGTAGTTGTCTTCCAATACTCATCAGTGGTGCCTTCACATTTTGGGAGGTTGTTGTATCATGTAGTGGCGTCATCCTTCTATTGTATAGTGTGTTTATGGCTGGTGTCCGGCGCCCAGGACATCTGCCTTTGGAGAATTGGGTCATGCTTTCATATGTGGCTTCATGATCCATGCATTCCTGAATGTGTCCACAGAATGCCTCTATACAGTCCGGTCCATATTTTCAACAGGCCTTGGGCCTTTGAAGGTTTCCACATCATTTATGAGGGGTGTGCACTTGCTTGACATGAGCTGTTGACAGACGTGCCGCCCTCCAGACAGAGCAAGGAGAGGGTCACAGTCAGCTACCTGTTGGGTGATAGAATGTGCCACATAACACAGGCACACAGGTCACTCCACAGCAAGTACAGCTATGAGGCAGACATTGTCCATGCTGGTGCAAACAACCTGAGACGTACCTCCCTGGACCACATGGAAAGAGACACAGAGGAGCTCTTACAGCACCCTCTCAAACTCAGGACTCCCACACAGCCTTCATGCTGACACAGGAGAGTTTAGATTACTCTGCAAACACCATCATACTGGGTGATGCCAGCTACCCAAACATAGACTGTGAACATTACACAAGCCACAATACCCAAGCTCTAAGGTTCCCATTGATCAGACATTCTTTGGCTATGGAACAGGTAACCAACCTTCCCACAAGAGGGGCAGATATACTAGAGCTGATCTTTACAAACATGAGTACAAACTGCTCACCACTGGGAGTATATCCCTCATTGTTGCAATCACACCATATACTAATCACACTGGAGTTCTGGATCCCCCACATATGCAAACCTCCAACACATCGATGTGTGTGTGTGGGAAATGTCCCTATTAGCAACTGTGACAGTATCATACAGGATGCAGATCCCCCTTTTGAAACACTGATGATGTCAGGACTGTATAACTATATCACCTGTAGTAAAGTCCTACAGTAATTTGCATAGCGCTCTGCTAATGCGTCTTTCTTCAGTGTCATAACGTAGTTAGGTAGGGGTTTGAATCCTGCAAAGGGAATGTATGTGTGTTAGTATGAGTGTGGTTTATGTGTGTGCACTATGCTGGGAGGGTTAACTGCCTTTGCCAACTGGGAGAACACACTACAGGGTGCACATCCCTCCTCCTACACACAGATGATGTCAGCACCCTCTAAGTACAGCATTAGTAAAGATTTCTCCAACTACTGCAAATAGCACACTCTGCTAATGTGTCTGTTTCTACTGTCATTGCACAGTTAGGTAGTGGTTTGAATCTTGCAAATGGAAAGTATGTGTTTTACTGTTGGTGGGGTTAGTGTGTGTGCACAATGATGGGGTGGGATGTGGCTTTTGCCACATGGGGATATGCACTGCAGGGTGGTCATTACCCTTAACAAGCAGTGATGTTGATAGCACCCTATACAAACAAAACTACAAAACAGAAGGTGGTGGTACTGATAACACATGTAAGGTAACACTTCTTCAAGTAATGTCCACAAAACGGAGTAGGATAATCAAACAATTCTTTTATTCTATACAGACAACATGACAACAGACAACTAACTGCCAGTACTCAGTATAGTGTTACATGCTACTGTAACATGCACATTTACCCGAATATACCTAGATAGTGTTCTGAAGCCTGAATGTGGCAAGTGTGTGGATGTGGGATGTGTCTGTGTGTGCATTTCCATATGGGAAACATGTTTGATGTGGCAATCAGGGTACTACAGTACCTGATGCACATTACATCTTTCAACTGATGAGGTTGCCTGCACCCTGTGAGAACAGGTAGAGAAGGGGATGCCAGTAGTAAGCAACATAGTGCACTTCTGAAATGTGTACCTGTCATGTATCAACAGCTACTCATGTAGGGTGATAAATAATGGGAATGGCAGGTGAGCGTGTGCATGTGTGTGGGTAGCAGGGTGTGTATAAATGCATGTGTGACAGAACAGATACATGTAGCTGAATCTACATAACAGCACAAGATGCGCATTGCCATAGTCAATGTTAGCATGTGATGGTGTGCAGCTGGTACACTTTGTTAAGTAGTATGGGTGCAGATAATTGAGGACATTCATACAGTTACTGCAGCAGGACTGCTGGGATATACACACAATTATACTGCAACAGTCAACAGTTACCAACATGTTACTACTTATACACATCTATGTAGTCACCCTGTGCATCAGCAACATGTTTACCTTTACCTACACCGATGTTGTAGTATGCAGGAGGTGACACAGTGTCATCATATGCACAGGGTGTGGGTTAGGTATGCCCAAGCCGGCCACTGGTAACACCAATTGACATGTATGTGTATGTGTGTTTGTGAGGGGCAGCAGTACAGGGTGGACCGTTGTTGGTGCAGTGTGTGTGTGTATGTGTTTGCCCTAGGTGTTAGGTTTCTGCATGTGTGTAAGCACGCACACAGTCCCACATAATGGCTGCCATGTACAGGGTTTTGTGGACAGCCACAGACTGCACCTGTCAGGTCATCCAGATCAGTGTCTGTGGGCACGGACACGGTACCTGTGCCTGGCAGCGGTGCTACGGCGTATCCGTACTAACCCAGACTGGGTACTGTCATCGGAAGCAGGGGTGTGTTGACTGGACACAGTTCCCTGTTGGGACTGTCCAGAGCCACGTGCACGTGGTCTCCTGGGGCGTCTGGATGACAGCACAGACCCAGCATTGCTGGGGCTGGTGCTGGCACTTGAGGCACGCGAGTGGGCCTGTTGTCGTCCGCGGCCACTGCCAGCTGGTGCTCTTGCTGGCATACGGCCATGTCGACGTCGCAAACGCACACCATCGCCCTGGCTCATGGACATCTGGTTGTGGAGCAGCTGTTCTATGCCCCCACAACGTCTGTCAACGACATCTGTGAAGTTACGGATAGCATTCGCAACATCACGCAGGCTAACGTCCCTCTCCCTACCCTCTCTTCACCTTTAACCCCTCATTGTGCATAGAAACTAGCTTCTACCCTGTTTCTTTCACCTTGATGTCCTTCTATGCTCTGACCTACTTCTCCCATCCCTCCCACCTCCTCTTGACTGTCTTCCTTCTTTTGCTCACTTCCCTTCTTGACTCCTGCCTCTTCCATATCATTGTATCTGTCATACTCCTTCTACTTCTCTACCCTTCTGAGCCCTAACTATTATGTATATGGCTTTTGCCTTATTGCATAACCATTATGCTTTAGGTAGGATTGCTTTGAAACCAACGGTACATTGTGTATGACTCTAAACTGTTTGACTTCCTTACATGTATGTTGATTTAATTAACAGGCTGGTGTACAATTCTATTATGTTGGCTGTCTGTATTAACAACTTGTCTGTCTGCCTTTATTACGTTATGTGTGGAGCTTTTCTCCACAGGCCTCTACTGAAAATGGACTTATATCCAGCTAGACTATCTGGGTCAACAAATGTAAAAGTAATAACAATAAATGAATATGGCATCTTACCTGCACGCTCGTCTTGCTGCTGTGTGGATCCAACCTCCATCAGGATGCATGATTGTTGCTGTTGTTCTGGGGCTGGATCCACAACACTTAGCAGTAGCCCCTCCTGTCTGGTGAGGGGGGGATGTGTGGCCACTCCCCACCTGTGGCAACCTGTTGCCTGCGGATATCTGCAGCACGCTGGCGGACATTTCTTATCAAATCACTGCAGTGATGTCTCACCTGCTCATATGTCCTAGCATGCATGCCAACATCATTTATCCGGCTAACGAGGTTTTGCCACAGTGCAGACATCTCCTGCTGATTCTGGGTGGTGTGTGAGAACAGGATGGCATAGTCACGCACCAGGCTCTGGTGAATCACGTCATCCTCTGCAGCAGAGTAGGCAGGGTTCCTTTTTGGTGCCATGTCTATCTGGAAAGGTACACAAACAGGTTATCAGCATAGTATCTCAACAATACATGGTACACATTCTATACAGGGAGTGTTAACTTCTACTTATTACTGCTTGGTTAAAATGTGATTACAGTGTAGCTATCATTCTATGTCATTTGTACTAAGTACTTGGCCTTCAGACCGGTTGTTTTACATTAGGGAGGTTGGTGGCAAGCACTGTGGTGGCAGGACACATATCTTTCATCCATTGAAGTTGGGAACTGCTGATTGTGGGCCCAGTGTACAAGTGTATTACTTCTGGTATGGGCAGTTGGCCTTCTGGCCAGTTATTTAACATTAACGAGGTTTGTGGTCTGCACTTGTGTGTGACAATAGGCTGTACTCTGCCATTCATAGCTGGGGACATCTGGTTTCAGGTTTATAGTGCCTGCATATCTGAGCTGTATCTTACTGACATTGCTACACCTTGTTTGTTGTAGCGAACACTACATCCAGGCCTCCTGGATCTACCTTTGTTTATATGCTTGTTATCTGTTAGCTTGTTATTTCACTGGTATGCTACTTCCACATAGTACACATCTTCTCAACACATCTGTGACTCACTACTGATATCTGCATTGCTTACTGTACGTACTTCCATGTTACACATGACAGCAAGTGACTGCTTGTCATTGTTGCATTTACTTAATTGTGACACATTGCACTTAGGTTACCTGGCACTTGCTCACTGACACTTTTATATCAGTCAGCAGTTGTAGGTAATGTCAGTACACCCTCACTCCCCACTTGACCTTGTTTTCAATCATTAATGATTACAGAATTCACAATAGTATTCTAGCATGTCCAGAGGTCAGTTGTCAGTTCCCTCCCAGTCCAGCTGGTGAGTGTGGTACTCCAGAGACAATGTTAGAACAGATGCATGTACACAGACAACCCCTCCTCCTAACAACAAATTCAAACTCATGTGAGTGATGCAACCATATACCAGACTGGAGGCTAGGCTCTGTCTACTCAATACCGCCATAACCAGTCAGGTGGCAAAGGGATCACTCACTACACTTCCAGTCTCACGTAGACCTACCACAACAGCGGACCTAACACATGATCACACATGATCATACTTGTAGGCTCAGACCACAGCTCTGCCTATGCAGCAGAGACCTCCTAAGCAGACATCCAGGCAACCACTACCACATAAACGAACATGTGCAACACATATCACACAAAGCCAATGTGCTGAACACTCACAGCCATTAACAGTTAACAACACACCTCATACACCTGTACTAGGTGCCTCTATCATCAGGCACACTCACATCATGTTCACCAGGCTTAACGAGGTGAGGGTCACGGTGTGCAGCCTGTCAGGCACTATGACCTGCCACATAACACAAACACTCAGGTAACCCCAAGGCAGGTACAGGTATGACTCAGTCAATGTCCATGCTGCTGTGAATGGCCTGACACATTCCTCCCTGGACTACATGACATGAGACATTACAGAGCTCTCTGAGCACGTAGCCCGAGACAGTTTGACCCTGACCTTGAGTAGCATCCTACCCTCACTTAGAACGATGCCACAATATCAAGGCACGATGATCCCTTCCAACAATTGACTGACATACTGGTGTCATTCACAGGTGTGCCAATGCCTGCCATCTTGGGGTGGTATGCTTTGCTAGGGACAGCTTGCACCTGTCACCACAGTCCTATTGACATTTGGTGGAGCCTCCTGCTACACCCATAGTGCCTGTATTAGGCAAGGCTCATAAGGCAAACCCACATCCATTTGTATCACAAAGGATGAGGAAGTAAGAGTGATGCTACTCAACACTGGACGTCTAGACCCAAGGATGCACGCAGTCAAAACCCTACCTAGCATTCTGGACATCGATATCTGTGCAGTAACATGAACCTGTTTCAGGTTTCACAGGAGCACACCAGTACTACCACGTTATAGCTGTTACCATTCTTGTCGGCCCCAACACTTGAACAAGGGAGGGGAGTATCAGTATTCAATGCAGAGCCCCACGCCTCCACATTGGTGGCACAGTACAACATAGGTGTTAGGCCATTGAGTACAGAAGACGTGGTTGGGGACCTGGGAAGAAACATGGTAGCGGTCTGTCATTTGTCTACCACATGGCCAACGTGGATTGACAGACATGTTATATAGCCCAGCTAATCATGAGGGATTCACATGTATGGCAGGGGAGGTCATTGTGCCTCTTTACTCATCCATCATCAGGCCTATAATTGAGTACAATGCACCTTTTGGGATGTACCTAACCAGACACCTACAGCAACTGGTACAGGACAACAGTACATCATCAAGGGGATGCAATGGCTCACACAGATGTCATATGCTGCCCAGGTAAAGTGAATCCAGCTGGACTCAGTGGCATACTGCCTGTTCAGAGGCAATCTGTGCGTGCCATATACAGCCATGTCCTACCTAGCAGTAATGAATGTGCTGCACCTCAGGCAATCAGAGTCCCATACAGCCACATGCTCAGGAGAGCTGGACCTCAGTACTGACATACATGGACATGCTGGAGGGGCATATTCCTAACCGAGAGGCTCCCTTCACTCTGTAATGAGCTCACACTACTGGTTAGGCAGAGTCCCTCATTGACTCTCTTCCATAGGAATCTGGATGAGTGGATGGGGATCATAGTTGTACCCCAGGTATCACTTCTATGTCACTGTTAGAGGCACAGTATACTAACGTCGGACAAGGGCATAGCAGCATAACTTGTAATTGGGTGGCAAAAGACAAACACATTCTACTAGGCTTACCAATGCCCTAGGGCAAATAGCCTAGTATGAACCTATGAACTGTTCATTCTCAACTGTTCGAGCTCATTACAGAGTGAAGGGAGCCTCTCGGTTAGGAATATGCCCCTCCAGCATGTCCATGTATGTTCTATTCAGTCTCTTACCACTTGCTCAGAGGTGACCTTTGCCTAACATACAAGGCCATGTCAAACCCAGATTTGATGAATATGCTTCACCTCAAAAAATCTAGATCCATCAGAGCCACAAGGGCTGGAGACTTAAACCTCGACACGGCTATTAATAGGACGTGCTGGAGGGATAGATTCATCACCCAAAGACTCCCTATGCTGTGGAACAAAATCCAGGTATATGTGAGGCAGAGCACCTTGCTGGCCTTGTTCAAGAGAAATCTTGACCAATGGATGGGAGATCGCAGATATACCCCAGGGATTACCTCAGTGTCACTGCTCGACAGAGGCACAGCAAAATAATGGGTATAGTTCACCATACTAAAGGGGTGGCGTAAGCCACAAAACGATGGGCTAAGCTTGTAAATGCCCTCGGGCAGATAGCCTAGTATGAACCAATGAACCTATGAACCTATGAACATGTGTGTACTGCTATAGTACTTCTGCCATATGTTGCATGTGTGTGTGTTGTGGGGGATGCACAGGTAATGGCCAGATACTTCTGCACAGGTGACACATCTGACACATTCTGGGTGTTCATCCATACATACTGGATGTGTGCTGCCATCCAACCCTGTGATGTGGACACACATTACTCAGCCTGGATATACATATCCGAACAACACCACAAGCACAGTACACTACCTTGCTATGTATGCATGTAATTACACAGTTATTCAGTAGTTATGACAGTGATGCTATCCATGCAGCCCACTGGGCCAGTGGAAGCCACAACACACACCGCCAGCACCTTTGCATATGCTTACCACAGACATCCCACATACTGCATGTACTGTGCACACAGATATCTAACCCAGAACAACTGCACACCACTTATTAATCCTGTCCAGTGGACTACAGATACAGGCATATTGTATAACAATAGTAGGAGGCTACTGCAGCACAGGGCAGATTCACATGACGGGAAGGCATCTGTTGTCTGCAGTGTTAAGATGCTTCACATTCACCAAATGCACAGATATTGGCAACATTGTTGCAGACAGTTTAGGTGCAGGTACCCCCCCCATTGTCCTACACATGTGTTATTAGTTATCCCAGATGACTGTAACCTCCCTATCCTCTCACATGTCCAGGTGAGAGCCACCCTCATCATTGCAGAACACATATCATCACTGTTATGAAATGGTATCCCTGGATGTGTGCTACATTCACCCCTGGAGGACATAGCACCACATGACAGACTGATATTAATCCCTGGCCATACTACAGGATATGTACCTGAACAGTACCATACATACACAGTGGTCCCACACCAATGAGGAGGAACCTCTACTGACCCTGGGAACTACTGCATCATATGCACAACTGGCATTGTGTTCTAAGCTATGGAAGTGTTAGTTATGGCCCACATGTACAACAATATTACATATGTTTATATTTCATGACTATGTACACATAACCTATCTCATGGACATACCTATAGATAGTGAACTATGATACATTTGGAGGTGTCACAGTATACACAGGATTAACCTGCTACTTTGCATTACCTGTGTTTGTGGCAGCTGTTGCTGTGCCAGTGGTGCTGCTTGCTGCTTGCTCCTTGCTGCTTGCTGCTTGCTGCTGCTTTTGCTGCTGGCAGTCCTAATATTTGTTTGGTTGTTTTCTCTGTCTCTCTCTCTTTCTCCGTAGTGTTTGTGCAATGAATGTATTGCGTGAGTGTAGTGTGGGTACTCAATGCTTTTGTAGGTATCTGCATAGGTCCATGTGATGGCCTCTGCACCAATTGTAAGGCAGCATTTGCTAATTGCATGCAGCTGGGTGTGTACTGATTGCATGTCTCACTGTGATTTCAGGACACTGCTATAAAAGGGTATGTGAGATAGGCGTTGCCCTTTCAGATTGTAGGGCGTGGACCATGCTGGTATGCTGTTGACAGTGTTTTGTGAGTGTGAAGGTTAGTACATCTCCCATGCTTCATGCTGTGTTGTAGATTCAGGTTGCTGCATTTATCTTGCCTGTTCCCTGTAGTGAGTGTGTATGCATACTGACACCTACAACTATATGTCATATATATTGCTATATAAATATATATATATATCTGTGTACATATACATACTTTCATATATGTACATTAGCTGACATTATTGGGTACAAGCTAACAATTAGCAGGGCTGTTTCTGTTAACACTACACTAGTATGGGAATCCAGTAATTGGGACTATAAAAGTCTGCATGACATGCTTTGGGTAGTAGACATACTATATTGCCTTTATCTTCAGTCCTACTATTACATGTTCCACTTATTTAGCACTATATTCCTGTATGAGAGTCATGGCTTAGTGGTAGGTCATACAGACTAGTGTTACAATGGTCTTGTGGTAGGGCCTACTAGTATGCTCATATTCTGCTTTTGAGTTGAGTATAGGGCCTATCAATCAAAGTGCTGGAGGCACCTTTAAGCAGTTAAAGGGTTAGTAGGTCTCACAGGAGCCAGGCTGTGTTGCAGATTCTGGTTGCTGCATATATCTTCACTGTTTCCTGTAGTGAGTGTGTATGGCTACTGAGACCTACAACTATATTTCATATGTATTAATATATATTTATATATATGTATGTGTAGATATACATACCTTCACATATGTACATTACCTTACGTTACTATGTACAAGCTAACAGGTAGCAGGGCTGTTTCTGTTAACACTGAACTAGTATGGGAATCCAGTAATTTGGCCATTAAAACTCTACCTGACATGCTTTGGATAGTACATCTCCTATATTGCCTTTATACTGATTCCTACTATTACATGTTATATTTATTTTAGCACTGTGTTCTTGTAAAGCAGGCATGGCTTAGTGGTAGGTCATGCAGACTAATGTTACCAAGGTCCTGGGTTCGGGACTGACAGTGGGAATTTATTTTTCTTTGCAAACTTTCAAACTGAGTACAGGACCTGTCAATCAAAGTGCCATAAAGGCACTTTTAAGCACTTTAAACCAGGTCTGCGCTGTTGCTGGAGCTCACGATGCAAGACTGGCGGTGAGCTCCGCTAACACAAGCATACCCGCTAATTTCTTTGAAAGAAAAGAAAAGGGGTGACAGGAAAGTGGTGAAAAAGGGGTCACAAAGAGGGTAAGACAGTAGGGAAACAAGCGTGGGATTTGCAGGAGGGATGTAGGTAAGGCCCATAGATGCCCATGTCTTTGGCAGCAACAGCTGTGCATTTCCATGTATTTTGGTGAGACATTGGAAACCTTTCACCCCTGAGAGAGGTGTCAGGACAACATTAATATTTGTTGTAGAGCCAATTGTAATTAACTGTTTCAATGTCAAGCAGACATGTGTGCGACATGGACAGCTATGTATGGGCGTAATTTTTTGTGGGTACAGAGTGCCCTTTTTTTTTTTTCAGGTGAGAGTGGTATGTCAGGTGAAGGAAGTCGGTATAGCTGGGGAGGTAGGTTGGGTAGGTTAACAGACAAGACAGACAAGACGATACAGGGGCAGTGTATGACACGCGTGGGGGTTACACAATTGACGGGACGGAGGTTGGGATTTCCAAGATGCATGAGCCCACAGATGGCAACAGTGGAACTGATATCCCCACCCATAGGCAGTTGCCACTGTTCCTTCACAGCCCAGGACGGGACTGTGCTGGGGGCTGTGTAGGCGGGGCAACGGCCGGGGCCGTTAGCTGTGCCACACGAGCCTCAAGCTGGTGTAGGGGCCCAAGAACAGTGTCTTGGATCTCCCTTCGCACCACAGACCGGACACCGCGGAGGGTGAGTGGACGAACCCCTCCGGCCACACTTGCAGAGGGGGGACCGGCCCCATCCCCTGCAGCGCTTCCACCCGAAGGTGGCACAGGGCCACCGGAGGGGGGTCCGGCCTGGGCACTAGTGCCAGGTGCAGGCGCCAGCTGAGGTGGGAGAGGTGGGTCCGCTGGGACCTGCCTTCCCAAGCGTTCTAGGTTTGTGAGTTGTTATGTTAGTTTGGGTTAGTGGCATTTTATTCCATTCAGATTAGTTGTAACAGCATGCATTGGTATTCCCATCAAACAAACACCCAGATATTAACACCATTGAACAAGGGGCATATCAATATCACATGCATTATTTGAACAGAAATACACAGTCAAACAACATGCAGGGTTGATTAATGGCAACAGGCCATCAAATTTGCAGGTATGAACAGGGCACATGCACGAACAGACATGCATATATTTTTGGAACGGACAAATGTCCATGATTAATGAAATGTTCACATACCATTATTTAGTGGGTATTGTTATATGGAATTATAGGGTTGGGTGGAGATAGAAAGTGATGACACATTCATATGTTACACATTGATTTACATTTGTAATAGGTACACAATTGAGTTGAAGCTGATGTTTCAAAATAATTTTTATTTGACTATCATGCTAGACCTGTTACAAATACATCACTATCCTACTTATTTTGAATTTGATCAGATACATCATCCTGCTACACTTTGATGACAGGACAGGGGACAACTATGGCTGTTTAGTCTGTCAAATAATCATTCATTCTATCTGCAAATTGTTTACTGTGATCACCATATACAGAATTTGGCCTAGACATTCCAGATTCTGACACACTCAAATCAGTTTTGGATATTAAGTTGTACTTCCCACATGCATTTAGTTCTGTAGAAACACACTGGGGCTAATATATTCAGGGGTTATTACTACTTTATTTATTCATACATGACCCTTTCTGTCACTCTCGCACATCCTGCAACTTCACAGTTCAGGTTGCTACTTCTAGGCTTTGTTCACATGTTAGACTGGTGGTGATTCAAACACTTTCCAACAGCCTCACTTCTGTCATGATTCAGCATTTCAACAGTGGATATATCTCACATGTGACTACCTCAGATTCTGAAGCTGTACTCTTGAGACTACTGCAGGTTACACTATTTTAATTAATGGTGGGACATCTGTATTACAGCACTGTTTAATTCTATCAATTATATTTCCAGTTACACTTGCATACTGATGAACTTGTTGCAGCCATACCTGCAGACTTTCAAATCTTGCTTGCACATTATATTACTTTTAATCAATACACTGCAGTGTTCTGATACATGCTACAGTATAATATTTATTTACAAGTACTGGGTGGGGTTACTAACCTGCATGGTGGCGCAGCCGCACCAGCCTATGGCCATGCATCTCGCGGTTCATAGAGCGGACACCTGCAGCTGTAATACGAAAGAAGTAATATTGGACTACACATCTCCATAGTATCAGCCAGTTGAAATCCTTACATACATAAGTAAAATGTAACTTACTCAGTAGTGGGGCGTTGGGCATATTCCGGGCCTCCGGGATCCATTCGGTCAACTGGTCTTGCTTGCGTCGCTTCAGGTCCGCATGGTGGTGACGGACCTGCTCACCAGTGCGTGGAATGCCAGTAGCACTGGTCAGATCACGAGCCAACTGGTCCCATGCCTCTGCCCTGTACGCTCCCCATGAGACCTGGCCCTGCATGAGTTGGGCCTCGTGATGATGGACAAGGAGCCAGACCATGTATCTGGACTCCTCAATGCCCCAACGCTGTGCTCGAAAGCAACGTCCCTCACCTACTCCACTCATTCTGACTGCAGGTCTGTTCTACAATCGTTTCTGCTGTGTATTCCTGCCTATGGGGCTTATATATGCCTCTTTTCCCGCACATTTCTCTGATTGGCCATTTTGGAATTGTATCTACTTCACTGAAACTGCTTTATCATGCTCCATTCTGGATTTTATCACATATATATGCTATTTCTGCATTTCTAGGTACTGCTGTCATGGCTTAGTGGTTTAGTACCTTGACTCTAGTGCATGGTATCCTGGGTTCAAATCTGGCAACTGATTTTTGATTTTCCTTACAGAACTGAGTTGAGGACCTGTCAATCAAACATGCCAAAAGCACTTTTAAGCACTTAAAACCAGGTCTGCGCTCGTTTGCGCGGAGCTAACGCATGCGCACTGGCAGTTAGCTTGTGGGAGCGGCGCGCAAACGGTGTGCGCTGGGATAAATCTTAATTGGCTAGTGACACACATGTTCAGCTAAGCACAGCTAGTTGCAAACAGTTTCAGCCTATTAAACCGGTGCTTAGCAACGGGCATGCAGTTTGCAGCTTGTTAAACAGTACTCGGCTACGGGCAGTCTGTCTCATAGCAGCTTAGCTATCAGTACATTTCTGACTATTTTTATTATTTTGTTACTTCAAAATATATGCTCCATTTCATTCCATTTTACAAAAGGGAATACTTTTACATTTGTACAATACTGTCAGGGGGCGTTTTAGTGCTTATTTACAAAAAAAAATAAAAGGTTGTTGTGGGGGCTCGAACCCTGCCTGCCTACTCTTAAGCCAGCAACTCTACCGCTAAGCTATTACTTCTTGGCTTACTTTGCATATTTAGTTCTTATATCCTTTTCCACTGACTGCTAACTGCAATTGCGCTAGTAGCACACCCGCGCACACGAGCGCACACAGTAGCAAACATTTACGGGGTTTTAAAAAAAAAAAAAAGGTTTTAATTTAATTTTATAACATCTCTTCACTTTATACACTGATGGTCAGTCGGGGCATGTGTTGTGTAGTGTGTTTATTCACATTTCCATGGCCTCTCTCGTGGCTG
Organism: Protopterus annectens; assembly: GCF_019279795.1. Classification (NCBI taxonomy): domain Eukaryota; kingdom Metazoa; phylum Chordata; order Ceratodontiformes; family Protopteridae; genus Protopterus; species Protopterus annectens. The sequence continues at coordinate 1,795,400,657 of NC_056737.1, forward strand.
TTTACTTTCGGCCATTATAGTCTTCCGGGGGCGTGTCCGCTTGCAGGGCTTAGCCTACAGACACGCCCCCTACTCTCTTACACGGACCGTGTAAGAGTTACTGGTGTGATTCAGCATGCCTCATGCACCTCATGCATATGCATGACATGCTGACATCACACCGTTTAACTGCAGCCTCCGTGTAAGAGTTATAACTCTTACACGGAGGCTTCGTAAATCTGGCCCAATATTTCTTAACAGATAAATTTAGTGCAACATTTACTAATGGAAACTCTTTCGGCTTTTCCCGGTTAGGGTTTTCCACAGCAGAACTCCGGTCTGCTAATGATTGGCAGTGGATTTTTATGGTGCCGAGTTGGCAGCCCGATTCCCAACCTTCAAAGAAGACACACCCATTCACGCACACACTTACCTGCATGTCTTTAAATGTCACTCGACTGTGGGGAGGACATGCAGACACCACACAGAAGGTGCTCCAGCTGACAATCGAATGGGAAAATTGCTGTGAGGCGACAATGCTAACCACTGCACCACTGACATTTACCAAAGGAAACAGTCATCAGAATTTCACAAATGCCTGAATCCATGATAACATCCAATATCTGAAATTAACATGTCCAAGGTGTGCTCTCAAAGGATAAAAACATTCTATCAAAGGGAACAAACATCATACCTAGATGATTACTAAATAGTGTCATAAATGCCACTGTGGAACCCCTTCTAAAAATGTTTAGCTTAAGATTAGCTGCAGGATCTGTCTCTGAAGTAAGGAGGACTGCTATTGTGATACTCCTTCATACAATAAGCCCCACTATGCACCCAGGAAACTACAGACCATTCAGTCTTGCTAGCTTAATCCGCAAAGCCATGGAGAACATCATATCTGATGTCATAAATTCAATATCAAAAATATCATACACCTAGGCCCTCCACAGCTTGGTTTTGTCAAAGGAAGATCATTTTTAAGCAACTTAGTTCACCTCTGCAAGAAGGTCCTAAGCTGTGGCTAGTGGCTACTCAGTCCACACATCTTATCTTCATCTAGTCAAAGTATTTGAGAATATCCTCCCTTCTCGTATTGTAAATAAACTAAGAGACCTACATGTAAACAGTACATGTTAGGGTAGATTGTAAAATGGCTAAAAGATAAAACTCACATATCTTAAGTTGTGGGCACCACATCAGAAAGCAAGTAAATGACTAGTGGTGTACCCCAAGCATTGTTGCTGGGAACCCTCCTATGTGTCATAAACTCTTCTAACCTCCAAAAAGTAAACCTAGACATGCAGCTGACAAAGCTTCCTGATAATTGCAAGGTGAACCCTATTGTTTGTTCACACATTGGCACTGTGTCATTACAGCAAAAACTAATCTTCACTAACCAATGGTGTACTGAAAAATACGCTACAGCTAAATGCAAAACTGTGTAGTATTGTTGCCTTTGTCAAAAAACACCTCTTCCTATCAATTCTTACTGATATTGAAATCAGTGATCTATGCAACTGGGTGTACAACCCCCCCCCTCTCATTTTGCAACCATATAACACTAGTAGTCAGAAAGTCATTCTGTTAGCGTAATTTATTCATAAACACATCTCATCTGTTATTGTCCTTTTTTATTCTGTTCTGGAGAGTACAATACCCCTTTAGCATTTGTCTGTAGAGACACATTACAGAGCCTGAAAGGCTCCAGAAGTTCCTAACCAAAATGCTTAACTACTATAACATGCTTGAAGCCATAGATCTATCCTCAGTCCCCTGCAGACTCTTACTTGGAGATCTGTGCCTTGCATCCTTTTCCATTGAGGACCTAACCTTCCTTGATCTTGTACATATCTTCAGGATAAACAGCTGAACTAGCACAAGATCCAAGGATTTGAATTTCCACCAATATATCAACATAACAGACAGGAGGGATCAATATATCAACATAACAGACAAGAGGGACAGGCTCATTACTGAACATTTACTCCATCTCTGAAATAATGCGTCCGTAGATGATAAACAGACAGATGCCCTAACATCCTCAAGACTAAACATGATGTCTGGATAGGCATCTGCATTTTTGTCCCTGGCTCTAGATGCTTTATCCAATTAGAAGTCAGAGGTACAGCATGAGGTTGGATATCAACAAGGTAGAAATGGTTTCATGACATAGTTGCCTTGTAATTCCTATCAGCCTATGATGCATGCTTTAAATATTGTAGCTGTTGTTTGGGGATGTTGGTGTGGCAATACTTTTGTCAGGATTTGCTTGATTGAATCACATTTTGTATATTTTTTTGGCAGAAAAGTGCTATGAGGTAAGGTTGCTACTAAACTACAAGGAAAAAGAGACCTACTCAAAATCCAGAAAAAATATAAGTTTTCTTTTAACAAATCCTTTATTTGGGACAAACTACTTTTTGCCTTTGGGCATTTATGCTGCTAATATCCATTCTTTTTTTTTCCTCTGGGAAAGGTAATTTTTTGTGACATTACTTTTGAAAGTCTTTCTTTATAAGGCAGATTTCTGTATGAAGCTGAGAAATGGTCTCAAATTTCTCTTTTGAATGACTTTATTTTTCTAGAGTGAAAGGCAGTGTACAAATAATGTTTATTCAGTTCCGGACTGATGGATGACATTGCTAAACAGGAAATGAGAGATTTTATGTCTTTTCTTTGTGAAAAGTTTTAAACTTAAGAAAATTGCATGAATAATTGAAATTTGTAGATTTGGAGTTGGGATTTGGTGTTCTTCAAAAATATGAAAATAACAATATTGCTCACATACCCATTTAGGGATTCATTAAGGAGCTACCGCATGGTATTATGGGTCATGGTAAAAAGATCCTATTTCTGCAATGAAGTATTTTGTGATTCATAGATACATTAGCCTCAGTGAGGACAGACTTCTTTATTGGATAGTTTGCATGTCTATGGATCGTAGTTAGCTATTGCAAAGTGGATATTAGCATGTACTATGGTAGCTAACTGTGGCAACTACATTGTATAGGCATGTGCAACCCTCCAACACTCAGTCACTAGCCAAGAGAGTAACCATTTGAAATGTATAGACCCAGTAGGGTGAGTCCTGAAATATAGAGACTGAATGGCTGAATGGCCAAAAGATTGGACTTATTTACCAAATATGACAATCCATTTCTCAGAATATATATATATATATATATATATATATATATATATATATATATATATATAATTTGGGGGGGGGGGGCTTACCTCCCTGCAAAAAGAAGTTTTAAGGAAAAGTGAGATTTATGAAATTCACTCTTCTCAGGATTTCAATTGTTTTTTCTACCTTTCATCACTCAACATTTTGAGTGTCACAATTTCAATATGGAGCCCTCCTCCACACACACACACACACACACACACACACACACACACACACACACACACACACACACACACACACACACACAGGTTCACACTCACTCATACGCACACAAACATGCACACATATGCCACATACCACATGCTTGACCCTGTTGGCAGAGCATCCACAATGTCTTTTTTTCCTGCCGAGATAATTTATGGATGGAAAAAAAAACAGTCAGTCCATAATGGCAAACATTTGAGTTTCTCACTAGATATCATTCACACCCAGGACCAAGAGGTATGCATAACCTTTTTCTGCACACTCCCTCATACATCACAACATGTAGCAGGCATTACATAACACCCAAGATCCTCCACGTATATTAACAAATAAGCTGCTGCACTAGCCTATCACCCCACATTTATTTTTTCATTGAAATATTCTCCCCACTGCTGCTCTAGCCACTCCATAGGACTATTCACATACTACATCAAACTCCATTTTTCGCTCATATGCTACCTCACAGCACCCCCATTTTATAAGCACTATGCTACTCCTCCATGTACCACTCACCCTTATACTAGGCATACTTACCTATGTCACATTGTACCACAATCCTCCACCAACATCACTTTACTCCCCCAACTCAGTACACCTTTGCCTCAACCAGACTTTCCTTAACCGCAACATCTCACACAGTTCTACCCTTTAACAACAAAGACCCTATTAAAATATAATTACATCAAAGAGAGCTTTTATCCCCAAGCATTACAGTTAGATCAAAAAGAAAATATAAATAAATGGTACAACTTTTTATTCTTTTCATCTCTACTCCCCCTCCTTGGGACATCCACCCAAACCAAAAGCCAATAACTTCATACCAATCACCGCGTGCCCATTAGCCCACCACCTCCTACCCCTACACACACGCACATTGCCATAACAATAACCTGTTATTAATGCATATAAACCTTAGAAGCATCTATAACAAACCTTTCAGAGCAGCACTCAAGCATTGCATCACATACCCCACACATACTTATTGCAACTGAAACCTGGCTAAAATCAAACAGCAAAGACAAATAAATCCTTCCCCAGGCTATCATATAATAAGAAATGATAGGGTAAACAAAAAACTTTTGGGATAGTAATACTTTATAAAAACATCCTGAACGTCACCAGATGTCCATATAGTCACCCCAACTTACCTTCCTTCACCTTAAGCACAAGACCATGTGCATTGTTGCCATATACATTCCCCAGAAAATAACATTCTTGCTCGAGAAGACATCCTTCACTGGTTCTCCATTAATATAAACAAAGAAACATTATTCCAGGTGATTTCATTATAGACTATTTTACTTGATAACTCTGATTCCCCAACCCTGTTTATTAACCTTTACACTTTAACTCAGATAATCAGCTTTCCCACAAGATTCGACAAACACACTAACAGGCAATCATTACTAAACAGGATCCTAAACACCTCACGCTTAAACATAAACACTACTGGCTGCCTTTCAAGCACAGTCAGTGATCATCTCCCCAATTTTGCCACCAGATAAATTAATCAGGCTCCTAGTGGAATATCCTTAAAACAACTACATAAACTGGCCACCTATAACAAAGATTTCTTGATTAACTACTGCACTCATTACGACTGGAATACTCAAAAAAAAAACTACTACTAGGCACTGTTACACACCTCAATAACATTCTTTAATGTACTCACTAAGCTAGCTCTCCTCAGAACAAAAAGAACTATAAATAAGACTGATCCTCGGCTCACAAAAGAATCTAGACAGCTTATTCTAAACCAAGAAAAAGTCAGGATAAAGGCAGAACACAACAAAAGCGGCAAACCT